>NC_136423.1:58270000-58660000 GCF_052625555.1 Lactuca saligna | reverse complement strand
ATTCTCTAATAATGAGCATAACATGGAAATTTTAAAAGAATTTTTTTTTTAATTTTTTAATATTAATAAAAAAACCTAGAAAAGAAACTCAAAAAATTATAAAATTTTAAGAAATACTTCTATTCATTATAGTAGTGACCTTGTACAAAGATTTTTTCTAAAAAAGAAGATGTTTTAGATACCAAACTTGATTTTAAAAAGTATAGGTTTTGTTAAAATAATGTAGAACATAAAAAGATTCAAAATGAGATGATTCAAAAAAAATTGTAATTCATAAAATTTATAATTCAACATGTTTATGAAACTAATTTAATTTGTTATCATCTAAAAATATTTTATTCAAATATTATGTGATTCATATTATGATATATTTTATGATTTAAAATTAAATGATTCAATGATCCAAATGTTGTTATGAACAAAAAAATCTTATTTAATTCAATATATTAGGATCCAAAATCATAACATTAAAAAATAATATTATCGAAAATAAGATTATTCAAAATGATATAAAACAAAATTTAATAATCCAAAAATAATATGATAAAAAATAGTATGGTTCATAATATTTTTATGATTCGAAACTTTTTATAATTGTTAGATGTCAAAACATCGAACCGAGGTTTAATTTTGAAAAAAATGTGAAAAAAAATCAAAAACAATAAAAGCAAAAAGAAACACAAAAAAAAAAACTTTGTAGGCATTGACATAACGTTAAAAACACACAAAAAAATAATAATTAAATAAATAAATAATAACAGACAATGCAAAAAAAACTGAAAAATTGAGTATAAACTTATATATATAGCAAAACCCACTATAATGGCTCTACAAAGTTTTTTGTTAAATAAAAAATTAAACAAAACAGAATATATTAAAAGAAATTTCAATAATAAAAAATAAATGAAAAACTCATTTAAATGATTCTTAATTCACGTTCGTCTTACATGATTATTTTTTCGAGTTTCTATTACGTTTCACCAACTTGCGTCGCATGTGAACGGGTGACGAACTACTAATTATGTTTAACATTTTGTGCTATTGACAAAATATGTGGTGGAGAATTGCACTCGTGGTTTCTACTATTTTTTGGGGTACTACTGCATCTGTAACATATATATATATATATATATATATATATATATATATATATATATATATATATATATATATATATATATATATATATATATATATATATAAACAAGTTGAACTTTCAACGAATTGTTCGTGGACCGTTCGACAGGAAGTTTATTTATGTTCATTTATTTAATCATTGAACGAATATGAACAAAAATTTTTGTGCTTTTAGTTAAACGAATGAACGCGAACAATGGTCTCGATCGTTCAATTAAGTTTGTAAATGTTCGTTTATATGCGTGCATATAAGTTCGTTTTATATTCATATATGTTCAATTTTGGGAAAAAGATGGCTATAGACATTTTTTTGGGGGTGAGGGGTTCATAATTTAGTCACAAAAAACAAAATTCCAACTATAGACATGCATTCTGCGGTACAACCCTCTGCGGGCTCTACAGACTGACAAATACTCTAGGGATCGTTGAATTTTATACGATATCGTACGGACCGTAGAGGCTCCACAGAGCTACCTCCAAGGAGTGTTGGTTCTATCGTTCTTTAAATCCCAAGCGTAGCTTGTGATAAGGGCTCCACGGACGCGTTAACCTCTCTGCAGAATGGTTGGTTATAGAGGTATTAGCAATAATTTTTTATGATATAAAGGATTTTTTTATCTATTTTCGAAACTCCATCAGTTGTAGGGGTGACAATTTTCTCAAAGAAAATATGAGTTGTTTTATTTTATGTACGAGGGTTTCTGGCAGTTGTGTAATGCAATTATCACCTACGTTAGACCAAAGTTTAACAACTTATGTTTACTAATTCCATTTAATTCTGACCGTCGAATGTTGTTTGATTTGATTATACCTAAGGATAATATGGTCAATAGTAATATATCATTGTCATTTCAACACCCACATAATGGGCATTTTATGAATATTGTAGATGAAGCGGATGTCCATCAACTTAGAAACGTAATGTCTGAAATGAAGGAGATTGTGCATTTGTTTTGGAGGTATTTAAGGGATGGGTCGAACAAAAATAAGCGGTTGACGAGATTGTATCATACAACGTTGAAAACATTGTATCTGATAATGCTGAAGAGTGTCAACAAGAAAAAACCGTGGCAATGAATATGGTGGAAGAAGAAATTTTGTATGAGTTTTGAAAACTAGGTGACAAAGCTTTGTCATACGATGAAGAATTAAATGATGGCTGATCAGAAGATGAGTTCACAAGAAAAAAAAAAAAGCTTAAGACATATGTTATGGTATGCCTCCCACACCTGAGTGTCCTAATCCGATTCTTGAACCTGGACCATTTCACAGTTTAGGTCCAAATGATGATATTTTTGTTCGTTAAAAAGTATGATAACAAACAACAATTAATATTTTCTTTGAATCTTAAAGCAACTAGAAAAAAGTTCTTGTTTCATACCGAAGATTCTAACGAAAACCATTACATGGTATATTGTGAAATTGAGAACTATAGTTAGCGTTTATATGCAAAATACCTTGATCCAAATGATGAATTTGAAATCATGACTTTCAACAACGTGAACACATGTTCATCATTACAAATACACCCAAATCATAAGCAGACAAATAAAAAAAGTCATGGGTACTATATTGCATGAAATTATGGGAAAAACTCGTTCTGAGGTTTGAAGGCCTAATGAGATATCAAGGAATTTGAATGTTTTGCTAGAAATCAATGTAAGTTACAAAGTAGATGCAGATACTCCTCAACAGTCCATGGTTTTGAACCCATTGTAAGAGATACAAAGTAGATGCAGTGATATAGACTAGATGAAATGACACAGATTTTCGAGCCATTTTATGGTGAAATTTAATTTACGACTCCTCACTTCGCATAACTAACTTGGCAGTCCACGGAAGTGACTTGGCAGTCCGCGAAACAAATATAATAACAAAAAAAAACACATATTTATATTAAAGGAAATTACTAAAAACAGGTATTTCATATTAATATATACAAAGTTCCTAAAATCAAGTTATATAGTGTCCTAAATAATATTCGCCATCCTATTTATATATAAATCATGCATCTCTACGTGGCCTATCAGTTTTCACCGGTACCCCCAATATAATCATTTCCATAAACATGCATACGAATACACCACAATCCCCTCTATCTTCGATGTATTCCTATTGTGGCATGTCTATAGCTTCAATAAATTCCACAATTGCAGTTTCTCTGTGTCCATCAGGGTAATCGTTCCCATACTCAATCACATCTACCTTTGAGATAATACTATCACCAAAACTTTGGAATTCTCCACCAATCTTGTACCTTCTGAAGAAATTCATAGATCGTGTTGAATCATAAATGTTTACTTTCCACATTGTTAAATCTAGCACTGCCGAAAACCGATGGACACCAATAAGGTTTATGGGGAATAGAACCTGGAAAAAAAAATTAATTAATTAAATAGTAGTAAATTTAGTAATATTATATATATATATATATATATATATATATATATATATATATATATATATATATATATATATATATATATATAAAACTAAAATGACCATATCCACATCCTTCCATTAAGGATAACCTCCAATACTATTTGCTACATTCCATAAAAAAATGTTACTTTTTGGGGTTGCCAATTAATTTCTTGATGGTATATCGTCCACCTTGCGTCCGTTGGCCGTCTTTCCATGAACAAGTCGCTGGATATTGCAATATGTTGTACGTTTTAAAATAAAAACGTTACAATTATTTATATAAATTATCGTCTAAAAAAGTAGTTAATGTTTAACGAATATTACAGAAGAAATTAACCACCCAGAGTCAGTACTTCTAAGTGACCTTGACCAAAACTCCACATCCGGTGGGAGTATATGCAACCTATGTGTAGTGTTGAGGTTGGAAGAGATCATATTTCATTCTTTCCAAAAATCCAACGTACTATCTGTTGGATTTGGTGTCTAAGCCTATAACTATAACATGTATGTACTTGACCCGATAGTAGCATGGTCCTTTTGGGTTGCCTTCACATGTATAATTTGATATGATGGTTTCATGAGAATAAGGTTATTGATGATTTATTAATATATTATAAGTATAATATATTAATATGGTTATTTAATTAGTATTGTCTAAGAATTAACTTGGAATTACTTTTGTGGTCAAAAGAGACTAATTAAATATGGAGGGATTGATTATGTAAATCAATGATACTTATAGTTTGGGCTAAGTGATCCATGATTATGTAAGTGGACTAAACCAATCATATAACCCATGGATAGTCCATGGAGGTTAAAACCATGGGTCACAGGAATGTGGAAAGTCATGGATCATTAGGGTTTACAAAGTGTAACCCTAGCACTTGCCACAACAATAAATAGACCCTTCCATACACCAAATTTGGTTGCACGAACCATAGAGACAAGTAACATATTCTCTTAGAACCTCCTCTTGCATATTGGTGTTTGTGAACCATTAGAGGCATCACACTTGATGTGCTCAAGCTTTCGAAGGTGAAGAACTCTACCATACTCAAGAGTTATGTATCCTAACTATGTTTTGATTATATATATATAGCTTTAAATGTATGCTAGCTAGGGTGAATGCTTTGGAAAAAGAAAATGCATGTATAATTAGAGAAAACGTAGATAAAAAACATTTAGGGTTACATGTGCACTTAGGAAGTGTAACAATGCTCAAAATCCATGAGTGGTATCAATGCGTAGGATTGTTTTCTATTATATTTGATGCTTGCTTGTTTTCAAAGTTTAAAAAATTGAGTTTTCTGCATTCTAACTAATGAACTCGCCGAGTCCACTGGGGGACTCGACGAGTTCATGCAGAAATGAAGCTAATCGACGAGTCCACTTCATGGACTCGCCGAGTTGGCTGTTCAGAGTGCAAAAATTCATGTTTTTGGCCAATATTGGATTTGATCGTTACCCCAAACTGTTTTGAATCATAAACGTATGTTTTTTTTAAGGTATGGTAGTGATCATGCTCATCCAATTGAAAGGTTATTATCGAATTTTTAAGATAGTTGTTGTTTTATATGATAAACCAAATTGTTTTATAATTGTTGATATAGAATTGCCTTGTATATGAGTTTATTTCGATAAAAAATTATATGATAATTTATTTGTTAGAAATATGATCTATTTGATGTTTAATGACCTCCATAACTTGTCCTCAAGTTACAGAAAATGAAAGGTTTCATCATTAAAATCAAATTAAACTCATAGGTTATGAATACGAAGGGTTTTGACAAGTTTCCAAACTTGCCCTCAAGTTTTGAAATTTTCAAAGTGTCATTAAATGAAACTTTAATTCCAAACCCTATATTTTTAAAAAGTTAAAATTCAACCCTTATACTTTACAATATTATAGTTTCGTAATATATATATATATATATATATATATATATATATATATATATATATATATATATATATATATATATATATATATATATATATAAGAACAAGTCACTCTTACCACTAGTAGGTCTCATTCACGAAGCCAGTCTATAAGGCGGTATAAGGTTACTGCCTATAAAATGGTGGTTTAATGGTTGTCCACTCTCACCCACCGCTTCCTTGACTAGTGGAGGGTCGTTAGCCGAACGGGTAGGATAGGACACTAATTCTCCCTCATTAAAAGTATAATGATAAATTAAAGTAACTAAACTTTTTATTTAATTCCCAATCTTAGTTACTTTAGGAAAATGTGAAAATGGTGCTAATCCATGAAATTACACTTTGCACATTGTTAAGTCGTTAGTGGAGCGTGTGTGGTTAACCGACACACTAATCAGAGACTGACAATGTGTGGCAAAGGGTAGCTTGGTGGTATTCATAGATCAATGGAGCATGTGTGGTTAACCAACACATTGATTAGGTGATTTGTGACATTGGGTGTACCATGTTAATTTGCATGGTTATTCACACCTTGTTTGTGATCCTCAGCATCCTAGTCACAAACTTGAAGGAAACAATAGAGATTTAAACATCTCTTTGAAAAGTTCAATGAATCTTAAAGATCTAGGAATTTCAAACCAATTAAAACCTAATAATCTATATCGTTTTTCATGCTGGAAATTGGTAAATCATCATTTACATACCTTCAAATATTCTGCAATTGGATTACGGCATCCATCTTCGCAATTGTAGAATAGTGTGTTGGATCCTAGCCTTAATATTTCATATTTGGTGTAATATTAAGGATTCTCTTCTAATCTAAACTTTGTTTTTCTTCTTTTTTAGATGTCTACCCCAAACAATGCTTCCGCACCAATTCCTTTAGGTTGTTTCTCCCTAATGAACCTTTGTGGGAAGGTCATTTTTGATGGCTCGAATTTCAACGATTGGATTCGAAACATCATAATAGATATTCATTATAAGGACAAAGAATATGTCCTTGATAAAGAGCTAAAGGAAATTGATGTCACCACTACTACTCCTGCACAAATTGCTGAGCACACTACTCAAGAGAGGGATGCAACAAAGGTGTCATGTCTTATGATTGTAACCATGACTGTTGAGCTGCAGAAGTCCTATGAGGACTATTATCTCTATGAAATATATCATGATTTGATGGAAAGATACCATCAAAGTGCTCGACAGTAAAGGTATGAGATCATTGCCTCCTTGATCACAACGAAAATGAAGGATGGTGAACCCATCACGACCCACTTGTAGAAGATGCAGAGATATGTGGACCGCTTGCTAAAATTGAATGTCAATTCTATTGAAGAGTTGGCCATAGATATAATTCTACACTCTTTACCTTCTTGTTATTATCATTTTTGTACGACGTATAATATGAACAAAGAGGAGGTCACTCCCAGCAAGCTTCAAGGGCTTCTAAGGACTACAAAAAGCAACCTTAAAGGCAAATCGGTCGTGTCTACTCCTACTACTACTTCTGCCCCTGTTCTGGAAATAGGAAATGGAAATGTAAAGAAGAGGATTGCTCCCTCCAAGAGCCAAAAGGGAAAGTCCCTTGATGGATCCTGGTTCAGTTAATCCTTCTTCTAATCTGAAGGATGCTGATTGTTTCCATTGTTATACAAAAAGGCACTGGAAACGAAGTCGCACCAAGTACTTGTAGGACATAAAGGATGGGAAGAACAAACCCACCTTTGTCGGTATTTACACTATTCAATCTAATAACTCATCACATGCTAATTCTTGGGTCCTTGATACAGGTTGTCGATTTCACATTTGTTTTGATTTGCAAGGACTAAAGAGAAGTAGGGATGTGGAGTACGGGTAGATAAACTTAATCATGGGAAATAGTAAAATGCCGTATGTGACCAAGATTGGAGATTATTCTTTATTGCTTAGAAATGGTTTAAATGTGAATTTGAAAAATTGTTGGTACTCGGCCGATATGGCGAGAAATATTGTTTCTTTTCACAGTTTGTACAAACAAGGTTTTACCTTTTCCTTTAATAATGAAGTGGGTGCAATTTATGCTTACTATAAGGGTGTATTTTATTTTCAAGAATTACCTTGCAATGGTGTATATGAAACTGTGAATGTTGTAGATAACTTAGGAAATACTGTGTTGAATATTGATTCGTGCAATGCTTTGGACAAGGCATGCTTGTGTCATTGTCGTCTTGGACATGTCAACAAGAAGCCCATAGCCTAACTCCAAAAGGATGGAGTCTTGGAGTCATTCGACTTAAAGTCGGATAACACTTATGAATCTTGCTTACTTGGAAAGATGACCAAGTTACCCTTCACTGGTACTTGTGAAACGGGTGAAGGTTTGTGGGACCTCATTAACACCGATGTGTGTGGAACATTCAGAACCGCCACATGGGATGCTAATCGCTTCTATGTAAAATTTACAGATGATTGTAATAGGTATGGCTATATCTACTTAATCAAGAATAAGTTAGAAACCTTTGAAAGGTTCAAAGAGTTTAAGCAAGAAGTGGAAAATCAATTAGGCAGGAAGATAAAGATGCTACGATTCGATCGCGGAGGAGAGTATATTAGTATCGAGTTCCTTGACTATATTAAGGAATGTGAAATTATTTCACAACTGACGCCACCTAGAACACCACAACTTAATGATGTGGCTGAGAGGCGCAATAGGACCTTGCTAGACATGGTTCGTTCCATGACGAGTCAAGCTTCATTACCAATCTCATTCTGGGGGTATGCCTTAGAGTCTACCACGCATATCCTTAATCTAGTCCCTACCAAAAACGTTTCCAAAACACCTCACGAGATGTGGACTGGGAAGGTTCCCACACTAGACCATATCAAAGTTTGGGGTTGCGAGGCTTTTGTGAGAAAGGAAACTCATGACAAGCTCGAACCTCAGAGTGATCAATGTATTTTCATCGGCTAAATGCAAAAGTCCTTTGGATATCTCTCCTATAGACAGAGTGAAAATGTTTTCTTCCTTGTGAAGACAGGAGGAGAGAGAGAGAGAGAGAGAGAGAGAGAGAGAGAGAGAGAGAACTCAAATGCCAAGAGGACAATGGGAAACAAATTGACCTTGAAGAGCTTCAAGAGTTAAGTGATAAAGGAACCTCAAACACTAGCACTCAACCCGAGGAGGAAACTTTGATTGAACCAATTGACAAGTCCGAGGTGTTCCAGTAATGTTAGTGTTCCACCTGTGTTATATGGTTTTCATACAACAGCTGAAGGTGCTACATTTATCAGTGAAACCACACTGATAAAATTTGATGAACCTAACAACTACAAGGAAGCCATGGCAGGCCTCGAGTCTTCAAAATGGAAAGAGGTTATGGACAGCAAGATTCAGTCCATGTGTGACAATCAAGTTTGGAACTTGGTTGATAATGTATCGGTCCGTAAGACAGTCAGGTACAAATGGATCTTCAAGAAGAAGACCGACATGGATCGGAATGTACATTTTACCGGTCCATATAAGGCAACTGGTTGTGAACGAATTTACTCAAACTTTGGTAGTTGACTATGATGAGACGTTCTCACCTGTAGCGAAGATTAAATCTATAAGGGTTATGCTAGCCATAGTTGCATTTCATGAATATGAAATATGGAAAACTAATCTCAAAATCGCTTTCCTTAATAGAAAGTTGGCTGAGGATGTATACATGACTCAGCTAGAGGGTTTTGTCAGTGCGGAGTACCCTAATAGAGTGTGTAAGCTTGAGAAATCCATATATGGATTGAAACAAGCATCTCGTAGATGGAATCTTTTTTTCGATGAGAAAGTCAAATAGTTTGGATTTTCGATAAGTGAGGATGAGTCCTATGTATATGTGAAAGCTAGTGGGAGTATAGTTATGTTTCTGGTGTTATGTGTTGATGACATACTACTCAAAGGAAATGACATCCCAACCTTGTAGGATGTCAAGTCCTGGATTGGGAAGTGCTTCGCTATGAAGGACCTCGGAGAAGCTGCCTATATCCTAGGGATAAGGATATTGAGAAACAAAAGTAAAGACTAATAGGACTTCGTTAAAGTACGTACTTGGACAAGGTATTGAATTGTTTCAGCATGGAGAACTCCAAGAAAGGTGACTTACCTATCCAAGGTAAAACCATTTTGAGTAAGACTCAGATTCCGATTACAAAGGCTGAGATAGTAGAAATGAGTCATATACCATATGCTTCTGTAGTTGGTTTGATTATGTATGCTATGACTTGTACTTTCCCTGATGTGGCCTTTGCTTTGAGCATTGTCAGCAGATATCAAGGGCGCCCTGGTAAAGCTCATTAGAATGGGGTTAAGAATATTCTTAAGTACCTGCAGAGGACTAAGGACTGGGTGTATGCCCTCGGTGGGAGTGATGACTTAAGAGTGACAGGGTATAGCGATGCGCGCTTTCACACCAACATAGATAATTTCTGCTTTCAGTCGGGCCGGGTGTCTACCCTGAATGGAGGAGCAGTGACATGGAAAAGTTCCAAGCAGGAGACAAGCTGATTGAACGTGTGAATCAGAGTAAATATTAGTAAGCGAAGCAACGAAAGAGGCAATATGGTTGAAAAACTTCATCGGAGACCTTGGAGTTATTACATCCAAAAAGGAGCCTGTGGAAATTTTCTACGATAATAAAGGGGCGGTTGCCAAGGAACCGAGAGATCATGGAAGATCCAAACATATCCACAGAAAGTACCACTTCAGAAGACATCAAGTAGAAGAAGGTCACCTCGTGGTAAATAGGATATCGTCAGAAGACAACCCAGCAGATCCTGTTACAAAGGGACTCACTAAGGATAAGCACTTGCAACATGCGAGGGGCATTGGGCTAAAGGACGATATTAGTTTTAGTGATTAGGTAAACCGAAACTCGTAATAGCTAAATTGTAATTGACATTCGATGTTTAAATAAAAGGGGTTTTATTTACAACTAAAGTTACTGTCTTGTGTCAATTATTTACTATTGTTTCACTTTGCATGTTTTGACTTCGAGAATAAATAAGATTTATTCAAACTATCAGTAGTTGTTCATACTTCGGAAGTAAGTACTAAAGAAAAATGTTGTAAAACCTTGTTTATTTAATAAGTAAATAAACAAATTAATAAATGAATAATAGTCCTAAATGCGGAATAATGTAGCAAAGAGTTAGTTATGGGGGTTAAAATGTAATTCACAGATTAATTTTTAAAGAATTTTGGAGGTTAAGGGTGATTTGTTATAATTAGATTAAAATTGAAAAGATATTATGAAAGCAAGGGCTAAAGTTTAAGTGTTGGATTCAATTTGAGAATAAATTATGGGAGACGGGCTGTTTATTAACTATGGGACTTAAATTGGAAAGGTTTTAGATGGTTGGGGGCCGAATTGTAATTCATAGAGTGGATTTGAAAGGAATTTGTGGGATAGGGATTGATTGTGTACAAATAGAATAATGTCTAGATGGATTCGGGGTTTAAAACCCATCACCAACTTTCCCTCACCCCCAACCCCTCTCCGCATACATTAACCATAACCCTAATAAGTCGTCTCCAACCGCCACCCTCCCTTCATCTTTGGTTGCTGCCTCTGTTGCTGGAGCTAGGGAACCACCGTCGAGTGCCACTAACATCATCACCATAGAAGCCCTATTACAGCCGTTGCCTCCATTGCCAATGATGAAAACTTTTGTTGTCGCTGCTATTGTCGTGGTTTGAGGAAGCTACTCCTATTGCCGGGTGCGAGCATCCCAGTCGTCGTCACCATTCTTGCGTTTTTCCGATGGGTCGAGCCATCGATCGTGGTAGCCTCTATCTCCGTGCGAGAGCAGTCAATGGCCTAACTATTGGGTCTATGTGTGTATTTGTGTCTCCAACCTCCTTTCGCCATCATTTGCCCAACACGCTTTATGGTCGCCGCCACTCCAAGCAGTTGAGGTGCGACGCTACTGCTGCTCCGACTACCACGTGCCACCGCTAGGGTGGTAGTGTTTAGATGTATTTCTAGTGAGAACTAGCGTATGTTGTCATTTTTTGGAGCAACGAACCAAAAGAAAGCATCACCACCATCGTGTGGTGGTGGCTGACGATGCAACCTGCCACTACTGCCTTTCCAGGATTCTGCCGCCGCCATGTACGCCGCTAGGTGGTGGTTGTGTTACTATTTCGAGCATAGCAATGGGTGTGTATTATTTTAGTGTTGTATGATTGGGTTTGTTGGCCGGATAGATCCAGAAAGTCGCCACCACCACAAGCCACTGCCAGCCAGCACTAGGGGGGATGTGTGTGTGTATATTAAAGTAGTTAGTGTGTGTGTTTATTTGTGGATTAAAAGATTGGAATTGTAATTAGCAAAAGAGTAATCAAAAGAACCATAACCACCACCGTGAGGTGGTAGCCACCACCATGAGCCGCCATTGGCCACCACTACCCAAGGTGGTAGTGGGTGATGCCCCACTAGTAAAACTCTAATAGACCTAGCAAAACCTTAAAAGGCTTAAAGATTAATTTTGGTCCTATTGGGCCATGTTTGGGTGGAAACCCTAATTAGGGTTTAGAAAACCCTAATTTAGTTATGTGGGCCTTAGACTTATTGAGATCCACTTTTGGGCCATTGGAATGGATTGTGTATTAAGCCCAAATTATTCCATATCATTTATCTAGTAGAGTAAAGGGCTTAATGGATTAATTACTTAATGGGTTAAGTGAAACACTTAAACCTAGCTGTCATTTTATGTGAAACCCTAGTTTCATTTAGACCTTTGAGTTGGGTTTGGTATAGGCCAATATGGGCCATCCAAGAATAATCTTATGGACTAGACATGGTTCATTCCATGATAAGTCGAGCTTCATTACCAATCACATTCTGGGGGTATGCCTTAGAGACTATTGCCCATATCCTTAATATAGTCCCTACCAAAAAGGTTTCCAAAACACCTCACGAGATGTGGACTGGGAAGGGTCCCACACTAGACCATATCAAAGTTAGGGGTTGCGAGGCTTTTGTGAGAAAGGAAACTCACGACAAGCTCGAACCTCAGAGTGATCGATGTATTTTCATTGGCTAAATGCAGAAGTCCTTTGGATATCTCTCCTATAGACATAGTGAAAATATCTCTCCTATAGACATAGTGAAAATGTTCTCTTCCTTGTGAAGACAGGAGTCTTGAGAGTGAGAGACAGACACAGAGAGAGAGGGAACTCATATGCCAAGAGGATAATGGGAGGCAAATTGACCTTGAAGAACTTCAAGAGTTAAGTGATGAACGAACCTCAAACACTAGCACTCAACCCAAGGAGGAAACTCTGATTGAACCAATTGACAAGTCCGTAGCTCTGAGGTATTGCAGTAGAGTTAGTGTTCCACCTGTGTTATATGGTTTTCATATAACAGCTGAAGGTGCTACATTTATCAGTGAAAGCACACTGATAAATTTGGATGAACCTAACAACTACAAGGAAGCCATGGCATGCCTCGAGTTTTCTAAATGGAAAGAGGTTATGGACAGCGAGATTTAGTCCATGTATGACAATCAAGTTTGGAACTTGGTTGATAACGTATCGGTTCGTAAGACAGTCGGGTACAAATGGATCTTCAAGAAGAAGATCAACATGGATGGGAATGTACACACATATAAGGCGACTGGTTGCGAAGGGTTTACTCAAACTTCAGGAGTTGACTATGATGAGATTTTCTCACCTGTAGTGAAGATTAAATCTATAAGGGTTATGCTAGCCATCGTTGCATTTCATGACTATGAAATATGGCAAACTGATGTCAAAATCGCTTTCCTTAATGGAAAGTTGGCTGAGGATGTATACATGAGTCAGCCACAGGGTTTTGTCAGTGTGGAGTACCCTAATAGAGTATGTAAGCTTGAGAAATCCATATATGGATTGAAATAGGTATCTCATAGATGGAATCTTTGTTTCAATGAGAAAGTCAAATAGTTTGGATTTTCGAGAAGTGAGGATGAGTCTTGTGCATATGTCAAAGCTAGTGGCAGTATAGTTAGGTTTTTGGTGTTATATGTTGATGATATACTACTCATAGGAAATGACATCCCAACCATGCAGGAGGTCAAGTCCTAGCTTGGGAAGTGCTTCTCTATGAAGGACCTCAGAGAAGATGCCTATATCCTAGGGATAAGGATATTGAGAAACAGAAGTAAAAGACTAATATGACTTCGTTAAAGTACGTACTTGGACAAGGTGTTGAATTGTTTCAGCATAGAGAACTCCAAGAAAGGTGACTTACCTATCCAAGGCAAAACCAAATTGAGTAAGACTCAAATTCCGATTACAAAGGCTGAGATATTAGAAATGAGTCATATACCATATGCTTTTGCAGTTAGTTTGATTATGTATGTTATGACTTGTACTTGTGCTGATGTGGCCTTTGCTTTGAGCATTGTCAGCAGATATCAAGGGCGCCATGGTAAAACTCATTGGAATGGGGTTAAGAATATTCTTAAGTACCTGTAGAGGACTAAGGACTGGGTGCATACCCTTGGTGGCAATGATGACTTAAGAGTGACAAGGTCTAGCGATGCGCGCTTTCACACCGACAGAGATGATTTCTGCTCTCAGTCGAGCTGGGTGTCTACCCTGAATGGAGGAGCAGTGACAAGGAAAAGTTCCAAGCAGGAACCTAGCTGATTCAACATGTGAATCAGAGTACATATCAGTAAGCGAAGCAACGAAGGTGGCGTTATGGTTGAAAAACATCATCGGAGACCTTGGAGTTATTCCATCCAAAAAGGAGCCTGTGGAAATTTTCTACGATAATGAAGGGGCGGTTGCCAAGGAACCGGGAGATCATGGAAGATCCAGACATATCCACAGAAAGTACCACTTCATAAGACATCAATTAGAAGAAGGTTACCTCGTGGTAAAGAGGATATCTTCAGATGAAAAGCCAATAGATCCCCTTACAAAGGGACTCACTAAGGTTAAGCACTTGCAACATGCGAGGGGCATTGGGCTAAAGGACGATATTAGTTTTAGTGATTAGATAAACTGAAACTTGTAATAGCTAAATTGTAATTGACATTCGATGTTTAAATAAAAGGGGTTTTATTTACAAGTAAAGTTATTGTATTGTGTCAACTATTTACTATTGTTTCACTTTACATGTTTTAACTTCCAGAATAACTAAGATTTATTCAAACGATCAACAGTTGTTCATACTTTGGAAGTAGGTATTAAAGAAGACTGTTGTAAAACCTTGTTTATTTAATAAGTAAATAAACAAATTAATAAATGAATAATAGCCCTAAATGTGTAATAATGTAGCAAAGAGTTAGTTATGGGGGTTAAAATGTAATACACAGATTAGTTTGTAAAGAAATTTGGAGGTTGAGGGTGATTTGATAAAATTAGATTAAAATTGAAAAGATATTATGAAAGCAAGGGATAAAGTGTAAGTGTTGGATTCAATTTTGAGAATAAATTATGGGAGAGGGGCTGTTTAGTAACTATTGGACTTAAATTGGAAAGGTTTTAGATGGTTGGGGGCCGAATGGTAATTCATAGAGTGGATTTGAAAGGAATTTGTGGGACAGGGACTGATTGTGTACAAATACAATAAAGTCTAGATGGATTCGGGGTTTAAAACCCGTCACCAGCTTTCCCTCACCCCCCTCGCCTCATACATTAACCCTAACCCTAATAATCCGTCTCTAGCCGCCACCCTCCCTTCGTCTATGGTTGCCGAGAACCACTGTCGAGTGCCACTAACATCATCACCATAGAAGCCCTATTACAGCCGTCTCCTCCATTGTCGACGATGAAAAATTTCACTGCTACTATCGTGGTTTGAGGAAGCAACTCCCACCGCTTGGTGCGAGCATCCTAGTCACTATCACCATTGTTGCATTTTTCCGATGGGTCGAGCCATGGATCATGGCAGCCTCTATCCCCGTGCGAGAGCAGTCAATTTCCTGATTGTTTGGTCCACGTGCATCTTCGTTTTTCTGACCTCCTTTCGTCATCATCTGCCGAACACGCGTTATGGTCGCCGCCACTCCAAGCAGTTGAGGTGTGACATTGTTGTTGCTCCGACTACCACATGCCACCATTAGGGTGGTGGAGTTTAGATGTATTTCCGATGAGAACTAGCGTATGTTGTCATTTTTCAAAGCAGCGAACCAAAAGAAAGCATCACGACCACCGTGTGGTGGTGGCTGATGACGCACCCTGCCACTGCCACCTTTCCAGGATTCTCCGACGCCATGTACGCCGCCAGGTGGTGGATGTGTTACTATCTCGAGTATACCAGTGGGTGTGTATTATTTTAGTGTTGTATGATTGGGTTTTCTGGCCGGATAGATCAAGAAAGTCGCCACCACCACGAGCCACTTCCAGCCACCACTAGGGTGGATGTGTGTGTATATTAGAGTAGTTAGTGTGTGTTTATTTTTGGATTACAAGATTGGAATTTTAATTAGCAAAAGAGTAATCAAAAGAACCATAACCACCACCGTGAGGTGGTAGCCACCGCCGTGAGCCGCCATTGACCACCACTACCCGAGGTGGTAGTGGGTGGTGCCCCACTAGCAAAACCCTAATAGACCTAGCAAAACCCTAATGGGCTTAAAGATTAATTTTGGGCCTATTGGGCCATGTTTGGGTGGAAACCCTAATTAGGGTTTAGAAAAGAATAATTTTAGTTATGCGGGCCTTGGACTTAGTGAGATCCACTTTTGGGCCATTGGAATGGATTGTGTATTAAGACCAAATGATTCCATATCATTTATCTAGTAGAGTAAAGATCTTAATGGATTAGTTACTTAATGGGTTAAGTGAAACACTTAAACCTAACTGTCATTTTATGTGAAACCCTAGTTTCATTTGGACCTTGAGTTGGGTTTGGTAATTGGGCCAATATGGGCCATCCAAGAATAATCTTATGGACTAGAATATTTAGATGCGCTTTATGGTAAGGCCCATATGAGGGTTTAGGCCTAATTTGGAAAATTGGGCCATAGATAGGCCATAGTTTGGGCCTTGATGGTTATATGATATTAGGCCCTTAGAAGGCCATATGTTGGGCTTTGAGCCATAGTTGGACTTTTGGGCCTTTGGATTGGGCCTTGGGCTTGAATCAAGCCAAGTTAGGGGTAAAACAATATTTATCCCAAGTATGTACATATGGTTATGTGTGGAACCCAATTATTAATTGGGTGTTATTTTGATGTTGACATATTCAGAAATATGTCATCCAGCAGCTAGGGTTTTGTCAGCAGGGCTTCAGCAGTGTGAGGTGACTTTCCCTTCAGTAAGAACGGGTCTAAGGCACCAATATCGACCCGTTTAGTAGTGTAGTATGCCAGGGTTGGCCCGATGCAGATTGTATGTTTCCGGACTTCGGTTCGATGTCGGGCGGGGTCCGATGCAATGGTTTAGCTTCATGTTATATGTTATGTTTTCTAGACTTCGTTCCGATGTCGTGGCAATCCCGAGAAGTATCTATGTATGCTTGTTGTCTTTGTGACTCACGTATGTTTGTGTTATGTGTTATATGTTCTGAGGTTCGATCCAATGCAGTAGGCGGGGCCCAAGTTATTCCGAACTTCGGTCTGATGTCGAGCGGGGCCCGATGTAGTAGGCCGGGCCCAAGTTATTCCGGACTTCGGTCTGATGCCGGAGGGGCCCGATGTAGTGGGCGGGGACCAAGTTAGTTCGGACTTTGGTCCAATGTCGGGCGGGGCCCGATGCAGTGGCCAAGGCTCAATATGTGTTATTGTATGGTATGTGGTAGTTTGGGGAGAGTCACTAAGCTTCGTGCTTACAGTTTTCAGTTTTGGTTTTAGGTACTCAATTTTCAAAAGAGTAGCTCGAGAAAATTGCAGTACACACACCATTTGTTCAGCCTGGGATGTTTATACTCCGATATACTTGACAATTGTTATAATATTTTGAGATACATTGTTTATGATTTTTATGCAATATATGATGACTATGGTTTTTTACTGATGTAAAATAAATTTTTTGGACTGTATTTTTGGGATGTTTCAACTGTCATGTGTTGGCTTGTAGGATTGTCTAAGGAGTTAGGCATTGCAATAGGTTTGTTGCACCATTCATGAGTACTTCTGAAATAAGATTTGAGTATTTGATCAACCCATGCTCACTTGAATCACTTCTTGAAATTTATCACGAGTAATCTTGAGATGATAATATCATATATATATATATATATATATATATATATATATATATATATATATATATGTGTGTGTGTGTGTGTCTTTAAACCTAGTTATATGAGTTGTTGACTATGAGTTAGCCATGTATTAATGGCACGAGAACACATAAGTAACTTGATGGTATAAAATGTCGTTGTGCATGATTTAATGAGTAGTTAGTACATGCATATAATGTTAAATTTTATATGTTCCTTTTATCCTAAAATGATTAAAAGCGATATCTTGGACCCCTCTATGATTTTGTTTTGACCTATGTACTGGGCCCGGTCAGAACTAAATTGATGTGTTCAGTTATATGTCAGACAAATCGGAACTCAGGAAACGAACTACTGGACAATAAGTATGACATTGTTCCATGTATTTGTACAGCTGATATCTTGAGAACAGAGGAGTATATGATCCCTTATCTAAAGGATACGTCACTAACCCGGTCAGAGTTAATAGCGGCTTTTGGAAGCTTACGATTGCTAAGTCGGATCTTGAAGTCACATAGGCAACCATAGTTATTAGACTTATCCAAGTGGGAGACTATTGGATTTGGTGTCTAAGCACATAACTATAACTGGTATGTACTTGACCCGATATCAGCATAGTCCTTTTGGGTTGCCTTCGCCAGTGCAATTTGATAGGATGGTTTTATGAGAATAAGGTTATTTATGATTTATTAATATACTATAAGTATAATATATTAATATGGTTATTTAATTAGTATTGTCCAAGAATTAATTAGGAATTAATTTTATGGTCAAAAGAGACTAATTAAATATGGAGGGATTCATTATGTTAATCAGTGATACTTATAGTTTGGGCTAAGTGATCCATGATTATGTAAGTGGGCTAAACAAATCATATAACCCATGGATAGTCCATGGAGGTTAAACCCATGTATCATAGGAATGTGGAAAGTCATGGATCATTAGGGTTTACAAAGTGTAACCCTAGTACTTGCCACAACTATAAATAGATCCTTCCATACTCAATAATCGGTTGCACCAACCATAGAGACAAGTAACTTATTCTCTTAGAACCTCCTCTTGCATATTGGTGTTTATGAACCATTAAAGGCATCACACTTGAGGTGCTCAAGCTTTCAAAGGTCAAGAACTCTACCCTACTCAAGAGGTATGTATCCTACCTATGTTTTGATTATATATAGCTTCAACTGTATGCTAGCTAGGGTGAATGCTGTGGAAAAAGAAAATGCATGCATATTTAGAGAAAATATAGATCCAAAGCATTTAGGGTTGCATGTGTAGTTAGGAAGTGTTATAGTGCTCAAAACCCATCACTATCCGCAGAAAGACTGTCTAATAGTAGATGATTTTAAACATCACTAATGTCTTCATTCACAATGTCTTCATTTTCTTTTTGAGACACTCCACTGCTTTTTTTCCTTGGTTTGGTGATTTTCATCAATTTTGGTGTGGAGTCAATCTAAAAAATTAAAATCTTACTAAATTATCAGCAACATAATTTTTTTATAAATACACCAAATTTAGATTAGATTAATACAACTGTGAATGACGTCTGTTGATATCATGAGACACCCCTCATTTGATGTAGCCTAACAATAGGAGTGACTGCTTTTTTGTGATGTTGAACGACCTGCAGTAACGACTCAACATATTGCCCCGAAGTTGTTATCCCAACTTCCCCCTCCAAACCATGCGTAAATGTATCATCATTATTCAACTCTGTACCATGTTAATATGTTTCTTCCTCCTCTTCATTTACCATGTCCTCCCCAATAAACCTTGTATGTGGTTTATCCTTTTTCTGTAATACAAAGTCCACTTCAGAAGTTAAGTAAGCCACAACGCCTATTAGACACTTCACCAATACCTTTGTGCTCATCTTCTTCTTCTTTACTGACCTTGTTGATGTGTCGCTTGACATATAACTTGTTTCTACTTGAGACTGTTGCGGGGTAAAAGCATTTGTGTTCGTTTTAATCAAAGATGTTTCCAACTTTTACTTCTTTCTTTGAAGAGGCGAGACAACAATAAGTGGTGGACTTTGCTTCTATGGGGGACATTGCTGCCGTGGGGGAGATTCCAGATGGTTAAGAGTCCAACTCACATAGCGAATATAAAATGACTCCATGATCTCCATCTCGTTTGCCACAACAACAACATGATGGTTGTTAGGCTGCAAAAATCAGATTGTTAGTTTAACATGAAAAAACATTGGAATTTGTAATTATATATAATTATATTATAAAAAATATACCACAGATAGATTTATTATTCGACAACATTGAACCCAAGATAACAATGTTTTTTTTTCTCTACGACCTAATTTGTGGCAATTATTTCGGCATGCGAACATAATACTATGTTGTCTCTAGGAACGTCTCCAAAATACATATCTATGGAAAAAAGGTAAGTATGATGCTATTATAGTATAAAAATGAAAGTACGATGGTATTATACAATACAAACGGAAGTACAATGCTATTATGGTATAAAAAACAAAAGTATGATAACTATTTAAATACATTAGAAACTAACCTTAAACAAAAGCATAAAACCGGCAACGGTATACTTGTGCACTTTTGTCGATTCAGAACTGGTCTGCTTGAATATTCTAAAATTTTATATTTTCTCAAATATTCCATGCATCAACCCCGAAGTATACATCAAGAAATATGTAACCCATGCAAACTTGCAATTTTCAATTTATTAATTATAATTATTATTGTATTTATGTAGAATCTTTAAATGTAATACTTATTCCAATCATATATATTATCAGCAAGCTTGTATACTACCGCGAGAATGCACGTTTTAAAGTCTCATCCGTGGAGACCTTTCCACATAAAAGCAAGTTGGATAAGCATTACCGCATCTTCATCCTGAAGTACAACATAATTCGGAAGCATAATATACTCTTCTAAATCTTTGAGCCGCAAACGTGCATCTGTAATGTCAGGGAACAACCGAGCCCGAACATTTGAATTTGATCGGCATCTTTCGTCATGGAGTAAATCCACATAAGGACTAACTCTTAACCCAATAATCAATATATACTCAGTTTCACCAAAATCCAACTACATCCACTGTGTGTTAAACAGAAATCTCCCCGATTCAAACACTTCTTGAGACCGTACTTCATGCAACATCATCAAATGCACAAGAGGTCACCATTAGGGAGCTGCATTCGTAAGAATCTTCCAAATGGTGACGCTTCAAATAATCCTCGTTGCGATTAACTTAGCCGGAAAAAATAATCTTTAATGATCGTACCGATCATGCCTTTTAAATTTAAATCAGTTTCTTGTTGGTGATCATCGTGCTACAAATATATACATTTAATTTAATATAAAATGTTAGTAATTGAAAACAAAAACAAGGTTTTAAAATTACATACTAAATTCGGTTAAGGCAATAAATAACAACATACTTTCAATTTACATTATAAACTAATAAAAATACCAATTATACCATTCACATCAATTTACATAAAAAAATAAATAGCAACGTACTTTCAAATTAATTGCTATAAAGGGTTCATTTTGAAATTAATTGATATAAAGGGTTCATTTTGTGACATTATTATATTATATATTATATTATATGTTATTTTTTAATTTTCTTTGATTACATTATTATATTATATGTTATTTATGTTCATATATGTTAACTATGTTGTTTATCTTTGTTTATTTATGTTCGTTTAACATGTTTACGAACATAAACGAACATGAACAAACCCCAGTTCATGTTCGTTCGGCTCGTTTATATATATATATATATATATATATATATATATATATATATATATATATATATGTGTGTGTGTGTGTGTGTGTGTGTGTGTGTGTGTGTGTGTGTGTGAATTTTATATAAATATTGTACGGTCATCGTGATTTATGCGAAACTTAATAATATGTATTGTTGGTTTAGTATATATATATATGAGTACGTTGCTTAAGTGACAATTTTACAAATATTGTATTGTCATCCTGATTTTTGCGAGATTTAGTAATATGTATTGTTGGTTTAGATTGTATTATATTGTAAAGAGAGACTATTTAACAAAAGGTAAGTTCAAAACAGATAAAAAGAAGTATACAAGTACCATATAAAATATATAGAAACAAATAGAAATGTCATGCATTATTGTCCTAAAGAAGAAAACTTCAAAAGATCGGATCAACATTGACGGGCAATACGGACAACACAAAAATATATAACAAGGAAAAGGCTGTAAACAAAAGGACAAAATGCAGGATGATGTGGCTGGGAAAACTTCGTTTCACGTCTAAATTTGAAATTACAATAGCTTACCTTGGGATAATGACTTGAGGGGCTCAAGAGTTTTGAACTTTCTTTATATTTAGTATAGATTTTTTTTCGTGTTTTATTTAGGATCTGAATTATTCAAAATTGTTTAAATTTGACTCTTATGATCGGTTATAACCGATAATAATTGCAAAATTTGAATAATTTGAAATAATTTATGAGTAAATCAAACACAAAAAAAAAAAATAATAATAATAATAATAATGACAAAATGGAACAAAATTGAAAGTTTATTATCCTTTCAAATCATTATCTCATAAGTGATTCTAAATGTTATTAAGGATAAGCACAAGTTGAATATGAATGTCACAAAAGTACTGATTTTGTACTAATTATTCGATATACATTTATTGTGTAAGGTACTAGAAACAACATATAGAAGACAATAGAAACGACTTTAATCAATATAGATATTGAAGAAACTAATATTATGGTGGTTTCAAATATATATATATATATATATATATATATATATATATATATATATATATATATACATATATATATATATATATATATATATATATATATATACACTTAGGACATAAATGATAGTTTTCACTCCTGATAGTGGAAAGAAGCGTGAATATAATGCAGTGTTAAATTTGAATGATTTTTTTTCTTTACAAGGACACGAGCTTTGATTAGAGAGTGTTGATGCATAAGATCAACGCCGTGGAGTAGTACATGAGTATTCTAGGTGCTAGTTGCCTTTACATTGTTTATGCATTTTGCATAGTTTTCACTGTTTTTTACTTTTAACTTGTTTTGTCGATACTTTGCTTCCTAGTTATTAGTTCTATCTACCTTTTCTATTTGTATGGTGGTTCTATATGTGCCTTCTCACTGTGCTCCTTTTGATTTTTGATCTATTTCTCGTTTTATTGCTCGTATATGTGTCTTTTTGCCATTGTGAAACTCTATTGATTATTTTTTATTTGTGGGTTGGTGCTTCACATATACATGAATAAAGAAACTCTAGTTAAAAGTTTATCTGAATAACTAGGATTAAAGCAATGAACTACAATATGGTATGTGATACACATTTTATTCTGTAATATTCCTTACAAACACAACACAAAACAAATCGTAGTGACTAAATCAAAATTATTAACCTAATTAATTACTACAAATAAACAAAATAAACTATGGGATTATTACAAAAAGGGATAATGATTTTAAAGGGTAACAAACTTTCAACTAGTTCATATTTAGTCACCGAACTTTTTTCCATGCTTAATTTATCAATGAATTATTTGAAACGTTCACATTTTACCTTTATGCCTGTTGTAAACCTTCACAAAGTTGAAAGGTGGTTACCCTCTCAAGTTATTATCCCTTTAAACTTTAGGTTTAAAACGTAAAATTGCATTTGGGCTAACGTAGGTTTACGATAACCAATAGCTCATGTTTTGTTATAATTCCAAAATTGCAAATTTATGGCGATTACAAAGCTCAAATGACGTTTCTTGTTTCTTGTTTTTTTATTCCACTGGACTTCGCCTCTCATTTCTGATTGCACTCTCACTCTCATTTTCACTGTCAGCTGAAATTATACAAGTCAATATTACACAATTCTTGATTTCTAAATTTGTGGCCTTTTGTTTTAATATTGTGATTGTTTTTGCTGATTAACAAACATAACATATTAACACACGTATTATGAATGACTTAATTTCTAAATTCACATTAGGCTTGTGAGAGTGGTGTTGTATATGTTATGTTGTCACATTAGTTTTTTGGTGTTCACCTCGTTCCCACATTATTTTTGCCACAGTAGATGAGTAGATGCAGTAGATGCATGACATGCCATTTAGGTGGGGTGTCAGATAAGATTATGTTAAATGGTTTGAAATTGAAAAAAATAAGCCAATTCAAGCCTTTCAACCCTTCCTTCTCTCTCCTCTATCATTGGCAATTGAATGTTGATTTCCTACATTTCATTAGGTATTCCCCATTTGGGGGTGATGTATGTCGAGAGTGTCAAGGTCATCCCAACTTCTTGTTGGCTCCTCTCTGTCAAGTCTTAGTGTAGTACGAAATTTGAATTATGTTTTGAGTGATTTGATTGATTTCCTTAATTGGTAGTTTAGTTTTGTAGTCATGTTCCTATTTTTTGGCATCGACCTAGTTGATTAGAACAATGTTTATGACTTTAACATTGTTGTTAAGGTTATATCATATATAATTTTTAGAAATTATACCTCTTAAGCATCTATCGTGTAGTAAAAAAAACGTTAAGAAAATAAACAATTAAGTCTCAAAGTGGGTATCTTGATAGGTTTATCTACAAAAACTACTAGTTTCTTCCCAGTATCAAAACATTGGAAATGATAGCTTTTGATAAAGATATATTAGAGTATTGATTATGAAGAGTTAGTGACCAAATGATAACTGTTGAAACCCTAGGTTCTCATTTCTCATAACCTCGCCCAAAAGGGGATTTATGTTGCTTGGAATCCTAAAAATGAAGGTTTTAGTGAGTGATTATGAAGAAATGCGAAAAGAATGAAGCGTTTTGGCTGAGATAAGCTCAAGAAGTGCAACAAGGATGGAGTTTTCGAAGAGGGTACCAAATCCAAGACCTAAAACATTGATTTAAGCATTTTAGACGTGAAGCGTCCATCGAGGCATCTTAGACGGCATCAAGGACGACCAATTAAGTTAAGGGCATTTTTTTTTTAATTTCAACAATGAGGTCGAGTAATTCAGAAAAATAAAGTTCATAAAGGTGTCCTTCATGACGTCCTAGACATCGACTAAGATGGTTGGAGGTGGCAAGTGTTTTTTAGATACTTTTTTTTTTTTTTTTTTTTTTTTTTTTTTTCAATTCGGGGTGGTGCTTTTAATTATATTTCAAAAAGAATTTAACTTTGTGTTGAAATTAAATATCGTTTCCACAACTTAAGACATTTGATCATCCTCGATACAAAAAGAAATAAAATACACATGAATATGAACAATAAGTAAAACACACCTAATCAACGGATTGCCTCCCAAAAAGCGATAAGTTTAACATCTTTAGCCAGCTGGGTTACATAATTCTGAGTCATGTTTGAATATCAAGTTACCGCTGGTGATGTCTTCTCCAAAAGTGTTGTTTCACCGTTGACCATATGCATGTATAGTTTTATTAATTTTTCTGTTCACTTCGAAAGGTTCCCCTCCGTTTGTGTATTTCATCTCAATTGCACCGTGATCCGCTCCATTTGTGACAATAGAAGGCCCACTCCATTTTTTTCTTAATTTACCCAAAAAGTTTGAGTCGATAACTGAACAACTAAACCACTTGGCCTTTGATAAATTGTTTATGGACAATATGATGGTAGCGAAAAACCTTTGTATCCTCTTTGCAAATCTATGAACTTTCATAAGTTTCCTATCTGATTCCTTCTAATTCATATGGCTGGAACTTTCTCTCTATACCTACATCACTCTGCTAAATATTACTTTTCTAACTGCCCACGTAGCATGGTGTTCCAACCTCACTAGGAGATGAGATGGATTCCCCATAAAAAAATCGATATAAGGACATTCTAATGTGTGTCTTATAGGTTGTCTGATATACCCGAATTAGGCAATCCAATCTTAGTGACTAGACAAACATGTCTTTCCAAAATACATCTTATCGACACGTCCACTTATCCACTTGTTTGTGGGTGATATGGAGTGGTCATTATATGTGTGATTGTGACAACCCGAAACTTTTTCCGTTATCCTTACCCAGTTTCCGTTAATAAAATTTGGGTTTTTATTAAATTCCATCGAATTTCTTAGTTTAAGAAAGACTTTACGTTTTAAATAAATAATATGTATTTTATACGAGTCAGAATAAACGAGAAATCACGCGAAAAACTTGAATTTCCTCGAAAAACACCGAGTTTGCGGTCCAGGACGAGTTTACGGTCATAAACTCGTGTACGACCGTAAACCCTGTTTATGGTTGGAGTCAGGTGGGCCCCACTCACCGACCACAAAATTCCCTATAAATATGAGACCCCCGCCCTCATTTGAACACTTTGGACCGGAAACTCTCTCATTCTCTCTCTAGAACCTCCGACCGTAAACTCCAAAACGCCCTCATTTCTATTGGAAAACCATCAGGAAACACTTCTGGAGGTAGTGTAGGAGCATCTAAAACACGTTTTCATCAAAATCAGCATCACTGTTCTTGAGTTTACGGTCAATCTTCATAGACCATAAACAACCAATCTTTATAGATCGTAAACCTGTTTACGGTCAAATCTTCAAGGACTGAAAACTCAGTTTATGACCGTAAACCCTAGTTGACGGTCATAAATTGTCTGTCGATCGTAAACTCTCCTCTCGACCATAAACACCTCTTTCGTGGGGAAAAGCCTGTTTTCTAAGTTAACCCAAGTCCCGGTAACATTCCTTAACCAAAACCAAGTGTTTATCTAACACTTTATCGAACGAAATCGCTAATTTAAATACAAATATGTAGTTATTTGATATTAGGATTCCGTTAAGTGACACACGCATCGACTCAAGGATCTTCCGGTTTAATCCTTTACGACCAATCAACTGTGAGTTTATACCCCTACGCTTTTATAGTTTTTAAAATATTTTCAGGGGGGAATACAAGCCAAACATTAAGGTTTTCACAACTTAAAAACTGATGCAATTACAAAAATCTTTTATCAAACGTTTAGATACCTTATCCATTTTGTAATATGCGGAGCATAAGGGACGTTTTTATCTAAAACATAATTGCATACTTTTCAGAACAATACATGATCATAACATACCAGTCAAACTATAATAGGTATAGTTTGGGAAATTCATTATCGGTTTTACAAGATTAAAGCTTCTTACAAAGTCATACACATAAACTAAAATAGATTTAGTTTATCTATTACTATGTACAGAAAACTAGAGTATCTTGTTAGATAATTATTTTGCGTATAATTATTTATACTCTACACAATTACAAACGATTTCGAACACGAGAACAACCGAACGACATGTAAACTAGTTAATACAGGTTTGTGAGACCTATCTTCATTATGCCCCTCGGGGTACTGGTAAATCCTCACCTTTAGTATAACCAGAGTCTCCTGGAGGGAGAGCGTGAAATTTGTGAATAGATCTATTCGGGACCGACAATCCCACACCTAAACTGTTAGCTACAGTTAGGCAGGCACGCCTGGGGTGACAAATTTTTTAATCGTACGACGCCTGAAGAAACGTCAAGGAGGTCATCAGTCATATTAGAATGGTTATATGAACTCAAAATAGTATCAACTAACCTTTGTTTACGAGATTTCTTCTTCAATAGTTTTATTTTAATTAATAAGACTACCAACTTACTACACAGGAGGGTAATCCAGGGATCCAACCTTTGATTTATTTTAAGTAATAAAACTACTATACATACTGGTGGTAGCCAGGGTTTTCGACCAGAACATACACTACATACTGGTGCTAGCCAGGGTTTTCAAACAAATCATACATTACAAACTGGCGGTAGCCAGGTTTTTCGAACAGAACATACACTACATACTGGTGGTAGCCAGGGTTTCCAAACAGAACATACGTTTCATAAAGTAATCAGCAATCATGTTAGAAAATATTGGATTTTCATCGAAAGCATGCATACATATGTCAGAACTTAATAACAATGGTTTTCGATACAAACGGCATTTTACTTATAATGAAAAGAAACCATTTGTACAAATTTAGTGACTAGTTTTCAATACAAAAACATGCTTATGAACTCACCAGCTTTATGCTGATATGTTTTCAATACCACTAGTATTCTCAGGACAATGATAGACAGGTACCTTCGCTAGCTTTTGGAGAAGACGGAGCATTTTGGAGTCTCGTTTTTATCTTTGCTTTCTTTTTATGTACAAAAATTATGTTTTCAAACAGATATAAATATTCTTATTGTAATGTAATGGTTGTGTTCACTTTGATTGCTATGATACGATTGTTGTGATACTATGCATGACGTCGCCCGCCCAAGATGTTTCCGCCGTTATTTCTGATGGTTCGGGGGTGTGACAAATTTGTATCAGAGCTATTGTTTATAGTGAACCAAGTATACTGAACCATACATAGTATACAACTATAAACAGTAAGGGGCTGAAGTGCTCTAAACTAAAAGTATACTTTTAAGACATAAG
Organism: Lactuca saligna; assembly: GCF_052625555.1. Classification (NCBI taxonomy): domain Eukaryota; kingdom Viridiplantae; phylum Streptophyta; class Magnoliopsida; order Asterales; family Asteraceae; genus Lactuca; species Lactuca saligna. The sequence continues at coordinate 58,631,844 of NC_136423.1, read as the reverse complement.
TATTTTTACAAAAAGTATACAAGTATACCTACATACCAGAAACAATATCATTAGTAGAACAAAACAAAAGTAATTGGATGTTGGATACTGTGGTTAAACCTAGGCAGTTATGTAATCATGTCTAGGGTCAATATAGCCTGATCAACTATGTTTATTCGAGACATGACTAACATGTCTTTGGGAGTGACTACGGTGTTGCAACAGGCCTAAAACTTACCAAGTATCCATACAACAAGATATCAATATCATATAATCTACAACTTAAAACACTATGGGAGTATTTTAGTCAGAGTCGAATACATTGTAGAAATTCATTTCAAGTGTTGCTACTCATTCTTTATGTTGGAATAAAAACTTCTTATAGATCGTTAGATTCATGCAGAAAAATGAAGATAAAGAATTGATGAACACAAGAATGGTTTAACTGATATCGAATGATTAACTTGAACACCTCAGAAGTACTCTATCAAGAACTTCGACTGTAGAGGTGTTTAGGGTTACAATGCAACAGAGATAATAAATGACTATTGTATCTTTCAAGACATACATGCATGCACTATATATATATATATATATATATATATATATATATATATATATATATATATATATATATATATATATATATATAACGTAACCCTAATCTATAATCATAGTTGGACAGCCCAAACTGGATATACAAAAGAATGGCCCATGGCGCAACACATAATACCCAACAATCTCCCCCTTTGCGTCAATGGACTCGAGAGCTCAGTTCGGTTGAGCTACAATAGACTTCTTTATAGTCTTGAACACGCTCGGTATGATGGCCAAAAGATTTTTCCTGAATGTGATGTACCACCGATGAACAAGATTGATAATGAATTCCAAGCAATCGGTGGAGAACATGTACTTGTCAACAAGAGCAAACAAAAACTTTTCACCTTTAGCTCTTGTGAACATAACAATTAGGTGAGCAGATTCAATATGACCAAGACTCATTTTGTTGACATCTCCTGGATTTGCAGTAGGCTTCACTGTTGGTTTCTTCCTCAAAATAGAATCTCTTGATCCATCTTGACAACTTCATGGATGTAGGAAGCCAACATCCTCTTTAGATGACTTTTGATCGGCTCATACTCTTTCGCATTAGAGAGAAATATATTAAACAGCAGGATCCAATCATGAGGATTTAAATTGGGAAGATATGCTAGGGAAATTAAAGAAACCGAGTTATCTAAACCTCAGGTTATTTTGAATTGAACATTAACAAACTTCCCTACAGGCAAAGGCTTCAGCACCTTGACCATTGTAATTTTCTGTGCGCTCCAAGCCAGGTACTGAGGTTGACCGAACTGAAGATAAAATCAATAAGTTCTCGGTCGATTTGAGGATGAGGTGAAGGGACTTCATCAGTCGAATCAAAACAATGAAAAATTAATGCCTTTCGTGTTATAGGCATATCAAAGTGTGAATCCCTCGTATTATCACATTCAAACGAAGTCACAAGTTCCAGCAAGTATGTGCTTGGAGACTTTATAGCTTCTTTGATCAGTGTTTCCTTAGTCCAAGGGGGGACAACTTCTTCTTGCCACTAAGAGCATCATCCTCTTCTTTCTTCTTTGTTTCTCTTTTTTCTTCTTCCTTTGCAATTCGAAGATTTTCATCTATCTCCTTATCCCTTTTCTTTCAGTTCAGGATCTAAGAAATAGTTTCTTGATCTTCTTCACTATTATCTTTTTCCCCCAATGACATGTTTCTTCTTTTATTTATTACTAGAACCCGAAGCTACATTATCCTTTGGTTTGGTTTTTACAGTCACCTTCGGTTTAACATCAAGAGGGATCTTCACAGTACCTTCTCCCACTTGTTGCGGAGTGGCCATCATCTCCGAAACTCCCTTTATTTCCCATAAGAGTTCAATTGTTGGAATGAGTTTGGAGGTTAGATGATTGTGAATGGTAAGCGTAAGAATTGGTTCATGAGCTTGAATTAAATTGTGCAGCTGAGTAAGAACATCCCCAACACTACTACGAAAAACCACACGCTCGATTTTTAACAGCGAAATCTCTCTTTCTGCTATGGAAAGTTCAACCTTCTACACTTCATTGATAGCAATCTGTTGAGCAAGATCATCTCGTAGTTTCCTTTCCACCTGGAAATCAGCATGTAGCTTGACTAACCAAGAGTCAACAGATACCAGAAAGGTCTTGTTATTAGTAAAAACATCAGACCGAAGAGTCTCAAATTTGGCTTGTTCTCCTTAAAGAGACTGAGATAGGGAAGCAACCGATGCATTCACCTTAGCAGCATTTGTTTCAACATGACCCTTGAGAGTATCAAGGAAAACCTTGGAATCATGAATGAGGTTTTTGAAATCAGTTGTAGCGTTCTTGCACAAAGAAGTAGAATCATCCACAACATCAGTGCATTTGTCAATAGACTCATGATACTGGTGCAAAGCGGTATCCAGAAAGGCTTTCATTACGACATCGTTGCACTTCTTAGATTACTCGACCAGTGCATCAAGCTTTTCATTAACACTGTCTATCTACTGCTTGGTCGCTGGAGCAGATTCATCCTCTTCACTTGGGATTCGGTATGGACTGTAGTAAGTAGAATCAAACTCAAATTCGACTCCTCCAAGAACTGGATTAGAATTACTAGAGGGAGTTGGGGAAATTGGTTCGGTAGTTACTTTAGGAGGATCTTCAGTCTTAGCCCCCACATCAGATGTGTTGACTTTGACCGAATATTCGATGGTAGAGGTAATGATAGGTGTAGAGGTGAAAGTTTCTTGGGAAAAAATTGGAGGTGGTAATGGAGCGGTAGTGATAGGAGTAGAGCTGACAGGAAGTGGTGGAGCAATTGTAGAAGAAGGTTGTGATGTAGGTGAAGGTGGAGGTAGAACCGAATCCTAAATAGTAGACTTGGGTGGAGATGGAGGGGGAGTATGAATAGAATCATTAATAACATCCTCTGGAGTTAGATACCGAGGAGGTGTATTCCCCTTAGGAGAACCTTCATTTTTCTCTTCATCTTCCTCACCAGTAGACTGCTCATCATTCTTTTCTGAAGAGGAAGGTGAAGGAGTTTGTTTTCTTCGTGCCATTCTCTTCACTTTCTGTGGAGCAGAAGAGTAACCAGTTTCACTTTTTCTTTTCTTGGACTTGGCTGGTTTAGAGGATGGAACTTCGATTGCATCTTTATTGGGATTGGCTTTCTTCCCTCTTTTAGCTGGCTTCTCAACCTCATCCATAGCAACTTGCATCTCTAGAGTCAATTTGCATGGAATTTTAGGAGGAAGCAGCTTGTATTGTGAAATTACTTTACTCTTTTCAGAGACACACTGATACATGGTTTCCGGAATAGAACAGTTGTGAAACAACCAGGATAGATCAGCTACTACGATCTTCTTAGTGTGAAAGGCTGAGACAGATGAGATCAAAGCGTCCTTCATGACTGGAATCTCAAGAGAGTTCATACCCCTTCGTGTGACAAGAGTCCAAAAACGACCACACGAGATTTCTGAATGCTTCGTTGAAGAGTTCAAGCTCTGTACCAATTGGTCCAGATCAATGAACCATAGTCTAGTTTGAGTCTATTCTAAAGACCATACAGAAGCATCATAAAACATTTGTTCGAACCATCAGACCCACCAACATGCTCGGCTAACCCCTTGTGAAGAAGAGTGAGTAACCCATTCCATTAAGGAGGTAAGCATGATTTCTTGAATTTGGTGAAGGTAGTAAGCACCGCAGTGTAGCCCATCTCATAAAACATAAAAAATAGTTGAGTGGTAGTGATGAAATACGGAGAGATGACTGAAAGCGTCTACAACAAGCCCTAGCAGTGAGCAAAATCCCCCTTTTAAGATGGAAGCCTTGTGAGTAAGAATTTGAAAGTATATTCTCTCCTTGGATTTGACGTAAGTTGCAGTAGAATACACCTGAGATAGCAACGACATTGGAATAGATTCCACTTGTGTAAGAGCGATAACCAGAGGAGAATACTTTAGACATTCCACGACTTGAAGCATGTACGAATCATACAGGAATAGAGTCACGTGAATGATCATGTTCAGATTGGGCTTGATTGTAAGCAATGACGATGGTGTAGTTTGATCTTGAAGTGATGAAGAGTCCGCCATTGTTGAACCCATGAAGAAGATGAACAGTTTAATATCACTGGTGTATTTGATAGAATTGGGGAAGGGTAAGAAGGTACAGTGGTGCGATAATTCCTTTATATGCAATTGCAAGGGGAGAGAAAGAATCTGCGATAATGATGAGAAGATCTCTTAAAAAGTGCCTGGAAAAGCGGGATGTGACAGTTTGGTTTCCCCAGATAGACGTCATACGATGAAGGTTTAGGAGCCGTTTCAAATTTATGCGCCCATTCTTGAACTTATCCAAAAACTCTTTTCAATTTCTTATCCATTCAATCGACCCGATCGGTTGTTCATTCACGGTGCAGAATACCCTTTCGTTTCCATAAATCTGTTTAATGGTTGGAGTCGAAAGTAAAAACAACTCATAATTGTCACGTACCAGAATTTTGGAAAATCATGAAGATTTCCATGCATTAGGGTGCCAAAGAATAAGAAATAAAGCAATAAGCATATAGGATGTGAGTGATGTCAAATTCGACATATAGTAGAGGATCCTGGGCACGAATCTCTTCCTTCAAAGTCAAGAGAGACTTGAAGTGCTTTTGTGGTTTCCCGTGAGAATACGATCAAATGTTTGTTAAGAAACATTAAAAGGCTTCTTTTTAAACATAGGTTTCAGTGGGTGGTTAATCTTCAACCGAACGTCGATACTTAATATAAGACCGAATGTTGGATGAAGTACTTGTAAGACCGATGTGGTCTGTTGAACAAGTAGGTAGGATATTTTTGAAGTAAGAGGATTTATAATAGAAATCTAAAAAAAAAACTAAATTGGATCTTTTGGGAGAAATGCCTTAGTGTTAGAAAGTTTCATAAAGATCACGTAAGAAAATAAAAGAGACTTCATTATGTAACAATTCAGTTCTTGAATATAAATATTCACCGTTAATTCAGCATTGGTGTTGGATTTTTGGCCTCACTTAGCACGTGGTGTATGCATCTAAGATCATTAACTCAGAGTTTGTGTAACCATAAACCTCAGTGGTAATCTCTAAGAGTCTCAAGGGTTACATTGATGAACCGAAAATAGATGGAGAATATAGATGAGGTGGTTAAAGAACGGAAAGTACCCCTGCTTTAAAAAAGTGATATAGCAGAAAACTCTTGACTCATTTGAGAAGAGTAGGGTAGCTCATGACTTGAGTGAATGTAGCAGCCTGATTGGGAAGAAACGGTAGGTACTGATTGAATCATTAAGGCCTCACTCAAAGTTTTAGAGTCTTTGGCCTACATGCAACAGCATGCTTCTAGGGACACCTAACTAGTTCATATTGAAATTGACATACCTGCCCCATCTTGAGTTCATATAGCGACTATGTACTTGATACCTATTAATGAAGAAGAGACAAACAAACCACACACAAGAGAAACAAAAAACGACACAATAGATAAGATAACAAGAGATAACTAAAACATAAAATCTTTTTGGAATTTCTAATTTTCTGTAAAAAATAAATAAATAAAATATTTTTGGATTTTTGCAATTTCAGAAAAATAATAAAAACAAAAATAAGCAAAAACAATTTGAAACATGTTAGAAATAAAGAAAAATGAAAAAATAAAGCAAGTAAAGAGTCGAAAAGAAAGTATACAAAAAGGTACAGACGAACAAAAACCTTAAATAATTAAAGCTAAATAAATCGAGAGATCAGTTCATGTCAGTACCCCAAAATTGAGGAGCCGAAATAAGCAGAATGCTTGGTTCATTTTGATTCCCTAAAATTCCGGAGCCAAAATAGACCGAGCGATCAAGGAGCCAAAATAAGTAGAGCGTTCGGTTCATTTCGGTTCCCTAAAATTTAGGAACCGAAATAGACCGAGCGTTCACTCTATTTCTCCTACCTAATTTTTTAGAGAGAGGTTTGAGGATTCGGTACCGATTCTGTCTCCATCATTCCCAAACTTTGTAAAATTTTGTTAAAGCTTGCGTCTGGTAATGCTTTAGTGAAAATGTCAGCAAGTTGGTCTGAGGACCTAACAAAATGGGCTTCCACATTTCCATCCTCAATATGGTCCTTGATGAAATGGTAACTAAGTGCAATATGCTTTGTCTTTGAATGTTGCACTGGATTGTGACAAATTCTTATCGCGCTTTTAGAGTCACAATAAAGAGGAATTTTCTTCATACTTAGCCCATAGTCTCCAAGTTGACTTTGTATCCAGATTACTTGTGAGGTACATGAGGCAGCAATTATGTACTCAACTTCGGCTGTTGATAGAGACATACGGGTTTGCTTCATGGGCTGCCAGCTAACAAGCTTACCATCAAGGAACTGGCATCCCCGAGTTGTGCTCTTTCTATCTAGACTGCATCCACCCAGATCAGGATCAGAAAAGGCTCGAACAAAGAACCCGGATTTTGCTGGATACCAGAGACCGAGTGACGAGGTTCGCTTCAAATAGTGAAAAATATTCTTCACTGCTACCATGTGAAGTTCTCTAGGATTAGCTTGAAACGTGGCATAATAATAGACAGAAAACATAATGTCCAGTCTACTAGTAGTTTGATACATGAGAGATCCTATCATTTGACGATAGAGAGTCATGTCTACAGCAGGCTTTTCCAGAGATGGTGTTAACTTAGTGCCAAACGCCATGGGAACCTTCACCTTCGAGTCTCCCTTCATACCAAACTTTGCCAATAAATTCTTCATGTAGGCCTCTTGGTTAATAAAAATACCTTCTGGTCCCTATCTTATATTCAACCTAAGAAAAAAGTTAATTGGACCCATTGCGCTCATTTCAAATTTAGTCTCCATCAACTTCCTGAATTCACCTGTTAAGCTAGGATTCGTGGAGCGAAGATGATATCATTGACATAAATCTGAACTATCGCCTTCTTTCTTGCAAAAGAAGGTTGGGTCAACCAAACCTTGCTTGAATTTAAACATTTTTGGAAAGCGAGTTAATGTTTCATACCAAGCCCTTGGTGCTTGCTTCAGTCCATACACTACTTTATCCAACACATAGCAATGATCAGGGTATTTCTCATTCACGAACCCAGGTGGTTGCTCAACATACACCGTTTCTTCTAGTTCTCCATTTAGGAAGGCACATTTCATATCCATTTGATAAACTTCGAAGTTTTTATGAGCAGCATATGCTAGAAAGATTCGAACCGATTCCAATCTTGCTACAGGAGCGAAGGTCTCCTTATAGTTCCTCTTGGAAATATCCCTTTACCACCAACTGAGCCTTATTCCTAATGACATTGCCCTCTTTATTCATCTTGTTCCTGAAGAGCCACTTTAAACAGACCACAAAAGCATCCTTTGGTGTGGGAATTAGTCTACAAACTCGATTACATTCAAACTCATGGAGTTCATCTTGCATTGTCTATCCCCAATCAACGTGATCAAGTGCAGTATTGACCGTCTTTGGTTCGATTTTAAAGACACACGAATTAAACATGCGGAATTCAACATGAGAGAATAATGCAGTTTTTCTTCACTTTCAATTGAGAGCGTGTGAGAACCCGCTTAGATGATTCACCAATTATATGTGTTTTGGGATGATCCTTAGTCCATTTTGTCAGAGGAGGGTAGTTTGGGTCATAAACAGGATCCAACTATGCATTAATCTCTTCTTCAAATTCCGATTGATCATCTTCGTAATTTGTATTTGCATTCTCCCCCTCAAATGGCGAAGCGTATCCCATTTCAGGTTCAGGAGCCTCTCCCTCGGTTTGAGTGATATGCTCTCTTGCAGTTGGAGTTGGTTTCTCTCCCTCGACTCGACCATCATGAGTTGGAGTTGGATGCTCCCCCTCGACTGGACCATCATGAGTTAGAGTTGGTAGCTCCCCCCTTGATTGGGAGTTTGGCTGTGTTAGGGACAGTTGGACCCTCCCCCTCGAACATTGAGCTGTTGTTTGGAAGATCTGCTAAGGGTTGACTTTCAGCTAGTTTAGAAGGATCTTTTTCCATATATTTTGTAGCTTCATCGAAGATATTCTTCAGATGGTCGATTTTGTTGTCTACTGCTTTCGCCTCTAAGAGTATGGCCTTTTCTGGTTCGTCGAACAACCTTATATACTCTTCAAACAAGTTGGAAATTGGAACTGAGACTTGACCTGATTCTAGAAATATTCCCCTCGTGATACTCTCGTTTGTTTGAACTTTCTTCATATAGTTGTCATCAAACGTTACATAGTAGGTTTCTTCAATCTATTTGGAGTGTTTATTCAAAACCCTGTAAACCCTTTGATGTTAGTGAATAGCCAAGAAAGTTTCCTTCGTTAGCCTTGACATCGAATTTGTTTCGGTTCTCTTTGGAGTTAAAAATGAAGCATCTGGAACTGAACACGTGGAAAAACTTAACATTGGGCTTCCTCTTGTTCAGAATTTCATACGGAGTGATGGCGAATCGCTTCTTAAGTAAGGATCAGTTCTGAGTATAGCATACAGTAGCAACAACATCAACCCAAAAGTATAATGGGAGTGAAGTGAAGCTCAACATGGTTCAAGTTGCTTCACATAGGGAGCGGTTTCGTCTTTCAACAATTTGATTCTGTTGTGGGGTATAGGGAGCTAAGAAGTTGTGGGAAGTTCCATTTTCGGCCAGAAAGTCTTCAAACTCTTTATTCTTGAATTCAAGCCCATTATCGCTTCGAATGTTCCTCACCACTTTTCACAGTTGAAGTTCAACTTGCTTGATGAAAGCTTTCAACTGTGGAGTCTCCTCTAACTTCTGTTTAAGAAAGAATACCTAGGTGAAGCGTGAAAAATCATCTACTATAACCAGAATGAATTTACTGCCACCGATGCTTTTAATAGCCGAAGGTCCACATAAGTGAATATGCAGAAGTTTGAGAGCTTCAACGATCTTGGTATTGATACGTGTAGGATGGATCTTTCGGCTTTGTTTACCCATCTCGCATGCTGCACACAGGTGTTCCTTAACAAACTTGAGAACTAGAAAACCTCAAACATGATCACCAAGCACCAATTTATTAATATCTTTAAAGTTTAGGTGCGATAGGCGTCGGTGTCATAACCAGCTTTCATCAAAATTCGCCTTGGACAGCAGGCAAATAGCTGGTTTTCCTTTAATTAGACTGAGGTTTAAGGGGTACATTTCTCCTTTTCGTTTAGACTTTAACAAGAATCGTTTGGATTGCTTTTTGATAATTTCTGATCCTTTATCATTGAATGAGACATTCAGTCCGGCACCCACAATGAATTGAGATACACTTATGAGATTGTGTTGCAATCCTTCCACATACGCCACTTTTCGATTTGTGAACTCTTCATTGGTTATCATCCCATGTCCTTTGATTGTTCCATAAGAGTTGTTGCCATATTTCACACATCCACCATCCTTAATGAAACGACTCAAAAATACGACCCAAAAATTTCGTTTTTCAATATAATCAAAACCATAATATGAGTATCATAACATAGAAAAACATACGCGATGCATCCCAAATCATAATAAAATACTGTGCGGAAAACTGTATCATACTACATCAAATCCAAAACAACTAAAACCATCCCCAGGATAAAAGCTAAGCTGTGGTGTGTGCGATGCTATCACCCCGAGCTCTTCCCTTTGCTTGCGGAAGTACCTGAAACCAAAACTGAAACTGTAAGAACGAAGCTTAGTGAGCTCTCCCAAACTACCACATACCATAACATATAAACATATATTGGGCCTCGCCCACTGCATCGGGCCGAAGCCCGGAAACTGCATCGGACCGAAGTCCGGAACTGACTGGGACCCTGTCCCCTGCATCGGACCGAAGTCCGGAACTAACTGCATCGGACCAAAGTTCGGAACTAACTGGGACCTTGTCCCCTGCATCGGACCGAAGTCCGGAACTAACTGCATCGGACCGATGTCCGGAACTAACTGCATCGGACCGAAGTCTGGAACCGACTGGGACCTTGTCCCCTGCATCGGACCGAAGTCCGGAACTGACTGACTGAACATGGCATAGCATAACACATCAATCAACATGAACACATATACGGCATACTTCATCGGGCCGTAGCCCGGAACACATAACACTTAACGCATAAAACATAGCACACAAATCCTGTTCGAGCCACGAAGGCATCAAACATACTAGCTGCTGCATCGGACCTAAATCCGAAAACTACTGCTAACTGAACGGGCTGGCATTGTGGCCTTAGACCCGTTCCTACTGGAAGGAAACTCACCTCGTAAGCTGGCTGCTGAGTGTGTGGCTCGGGAAGCTAACGGCTGCTGCTCCTGAATCTTCTCGGCTACAAGTCCATAAACACACTCAATCAAAAACTAAACACTGCGCTTGGGGTAAAATGACTCTTTTACCCTTGGTCAAAGTCAACTCTCTTTTGGGCTGACTCGCCGAGTTGGGCCGCCCAACTCGCCGAGTCCTACTCTCACTTCTCAGTTCTGCACGCTGCTACTCGTCGAGTGTGGCATCGACTCGACGAGTACCCTCTTGATCCAAGAACTCAGACAATCTTCATCCGACTCGTCGAGCCGTATGAACAAACTCGACGAGTTGTTCTTGATCTTTAAGAAGATTGCCTTGGACTCGCCGAGTCAAGGCATTGACTCGCCGAGTCCTAACATGGGTGAGTTCAGCTCCCAACTCACCGAGTCACCCCCTGTGGCTCACGGCTCAACTCGACACATCATGAAGGGACCAGTCCAGTGACTCGCGACCAGACTCGTCGAGTCACATATACGACTCGCCGAGTCGCAGCCATGCATCCATCAAATACGCCGATTTGCTCAATTCCAGTCCATGCCATTCACAGATCTGGGCTTCTAGGACACAAATCACACGTAAAGTTTCCAACTTTACGTGTAGATATTCACCAATATGGATTTTAAGGATCAAAGTGCACCAAAAGAGGTAGATCTAGGGCTTTCATGCAATATGACCCCATAAAGGCATTAGATCCAAGCTCCAGGGACTAAATCATGCCTAGATCTAAAGGCTAACAACTTATTACAACCCACAAAGCACAAACAAGCTTGGGGAAGAGCCCAAGAAGGACTCCTATGAATCTAAAAGAGATTACAAGCTTGAAAACAGGGGGGAAACTAGCTATACCTCAAGGAAAACGTTGGGATGACACAAAGATGCCTGGTCTCCTTCTCCTCTTCTTGATCTACTCTTCTTTCTCCTCAAAATCTTCAAGAACACTCCAAAAACACTTCAATCTCTCAAGGAAATAAGGGAAAAGCGAGGTTGGGAGTTCTGGGGTGTGAATGGGGACGAGGTTGGGCGGAATGAGGGTTTAAATAGGGTGCAAACCCTTGAAATTTAGGGTTTCATCCAACAGCGGTGACTCGCCGAGTCCGGGATATGGACTCGCCGAGTCGCCAACTTAAACGTGTCCTGAGTCTCGTCCCTACTCGGCGAGTCGGACCTTATGACTCGCCGAGTCCAAGGCTAAAATAGGGAAATGCTCAAATAAAATTCACATACCGGAAACCAAGCGCTACAAATCTCCCCCACTTATTTTAGACTTCGTCCTCGAAGTCTGCTGCTCGATCCTGAAACAGCTCGGGGTAATGCTCCATCATCTCGTCCATCGGTTCCCAAGTCCATTCCGAACCCTTGCGGTGCTGCCATTGCACCTTTACTAGTTCTACCCTCTTGTTCCTCAAAGCCTTTGACTTGCTGTCAAGTATTGCGACTGGGCGCTCAATGTAATTCAAGCTGTCATCAACCTGAATATCCTCCAACGGTACTACCACTGAATCGTCCACCAGGTACTTCCGCAGCTGCGAAACATGGAAAGTGCTGTGGATCTGACTGAGCTTGGCTGGCAGATCCAGCCTACACGCCACCTTGCCCACCCGGGCTACAACCCTGCGAAACATGTAACCACACTGATATATTTATAAAAGTAAGACTTGAAGGACTTAGGATCGATAACTCGCCTTATTTCCTGTTCTTGTTTGATTGTGGGCTTAGGGTAGTGGTTATCCGTCCGACTGTCGTTGATTTCTGAGTTATATATCTTGTATATTAGTACGGATTACGAGTACTTCTTATTTCATTAGATGCCTAAATCACTAACTTGACTAGAACCACACACACTAAGTTAACTATAATAGGTATAGTTAAGGTCTCTATCCCTTGTTTTAACTACTACTCTACACTACTATAATTCTCTCTATTATGAAACTATACACTAATAAGAGAATACAATAACAGTTATACAAAAGACTACTCCACTATAATACAAGAGAAAGTACAACTCATAAGATAACTCATTTACTCACTACGAGATACTCTATTCGCTACACACTACACCCGAAGTTTTCCGATAGGAAGATGACACCATATGTATAGATCTATACGGGGCAGACACTATTACATCCCGACTGATAATTTCAGTCCGAGCCGCATAGGTCCAGGGATGCCTTTACTCCACTACACTATACATGACCGGGAAGGTCATGGGGGTCCGCTACTACTCACACTATTGGCAACATACAAGAAATACACTATAACCGTACTAAAACACTAAACAAAAGATAAAGTTAATATTCCAAAGTAAATAAGTATCTAATACTAAAGGAAGTTGCACCATTATTAGTTACTTCAAGTATAACTTACCATACTGCTTTATTTATTGGTGAGTCACTATTATACTTCTACGATAAATGGTTTTCAAAGATGGAAATATCATATTTCTTAAAGGTTTTCACTTACTATACATTTATGGAAAATATAGGATTTTCTAGGTTTTACTACTACTTATGACTATAAACTTCAGCTTTCATACTAATGATTCTAATGCTTTTTATATAAGAACTCACACTAAACTCTTATGAACTCACCAGCTTTATGCTGATATTCTTTTCAAAATAACTTGTATCTTCAGGTCAAAGATAGATAGGTACAATTGCAGCATTTTTGGAGAAGATGGAGCATGCAAGACCCATCTCTTATTTTTTTTTTACTTTTGGTGTTTGTCGAACATTACAAAACACACTTGTAAATACACTTACTATGTAAATGAAATGGTTGTATGTTTCTTGCTTTTACTATTATGCAATTGTGATGATACCGTACACTACGTCATCCACCCTGAAACGTATTCCGCCGTTATCGGTTTTGGGGTGTGACAATATTTGATAAAAGCGGAAACCCTAATGAATTCTTCACACAGAAGGAATGCGTATGAGTAACAATGTCTCCTGCTTTGATACCAATTGTTGGAATAAAACTTCTTATAGATCGTTAGATTCAAGCAGAAAAATAAAGATAAAGAATTGATGAACACAAGAATGGTTTAACTGGTGTCGAATGATTAACTTGAACACTTCAGAAGAGCTCGATTAAGAACTTCAACTATAGAGGTGTTTAGGGTTACAATGCAACAGAGATAATAAATGACTATTGTATCTTTCAAGACATACATGCATGAACTATACATATAACGTAACCCTAATATATAATCACTGTTGGATAGGCCCAAACTTGATATACAAAAGAATGGTCCATGACGCAGCACATAATACCCAACACTTTTTTAGCGATAGTTTACTTGTTTTAGTAACTCTCTCTTGTGTATCGCTTAGTAGAACACTTTTTCTATCATAAAGAGATATACTTTGTTTCATATCTCTTCATTGTAAAGTTGGAGGGACTTATCATCTTCTTCTTCCTGATATAGAACAAGATGGATCCAAAGAAAAGACCCAACAAAAAGAACAACAATTCCTCGATGGATCCAACACCACCACCACCTCCTCAGTTCGATCCCACTATGTTCCAGACGGCCGTTACTGCTGCTTTGTCACAGATAAACTCTGGTGGTTCTGGTGGTGTCGGGAGTGGTATTCATTCCCAAAATCATGAAGGTAGTCAAGGGCACCAGATGGAGTGCTCCTATAAAGATTTCATGAACGCAAAACCCACATATTTCGACAACAATGGAAGTGTTATTGCCTTGACTCGATGGTTCGAGAAGATCGAGTCCATATTTGAAATGTGTTCTTGTTTTGAAGCCAACAAGGTGAAATTCGCCGCTTGCACTTTCACCAACAGAGCGTTGACCTGGTGGAATAGTCGGGTCAAATCCCTAACCCTGCCAGTAGCAAATGTTATGGGTTGGGCGAGCTTGAAGGAACTCATGCTCGCCAAGTACTGCCCAAGGGGCAAAATGCAGAAGCTGGAGCATGAACTCTGGAACCTAAAGATGAAGGGTTCCGACATTGTTGCCTACAATTCTAGGTTTGAGGACCTAGCACTTCTTTGCCCGGGAATAGTCACCCCGGAAAGTAAGAAGATATAGAGATACATTTGGGGATTGACACCCTCAACTCAAGGGAATGCCTTGGCTTCCAGGCCAATCACTTTTTATTGCGCTAAATGACTGGCGCAGACTCTCATAGATCACGGGGTTGATCTAGATAAAGTGACAACCGCTCCCGAACCAACGAAAGGGAGTAGCGAGAAGAGAAACTTCTGGAAGCAGCGAAAGGGCCAGTTTTCGCAGGAGCTCTCCAAGAAACAACATACTATGGCAGTTCACGATGCCACTACTCCTGTCGTTGCTCCTGCAACTCAAGCACCTACCAGCAGATATACTAGTACCCTACCTTGGTGCAACAAATGCAACTATCATCATCACATTTCTGGCCCATGCCGTAAAATGCTCTGCAACATCTGTGGCAACAAGGGTCACATGCCTAGAAGTTGTAGAACACGAGTCAACCAACCAATCAGGCATTTGGAGCAGGTGTTGGTCAAGCCTGTGATGGCTATGGGGCGGTCGGGCATTATAAGATAAATTTCCCCAAGGCAACAACAAGTAGCAACACCAGGAGAGTTCTAGTTATAGGGAAAGAGGAGGCAGTTGCTGACCCTACCGTTGTTACGGGTACGTTCCTCCTCGACAACTCTTATGCATGCATTCTTTTCGATTCTAGTGTGGAGAGAAGTTTTGTTAGCCATGCATTCAAACATCTCCTGAAACGTAAACACAAACCCTTAACCAAAACATTTACCATTGAGTTGGCTAACGGTAAGAACGAGAGCACTAACGACATATTCATCGGTTGTACCCTTACCCTAAATGATCATTCCTTTCCTATCGACCTTATGCCAGTTTCCATAAAAAGATTCGATGTTATCATTGGCATGGATTGGTTGAGCCCCAATCGTGCTGATATCCTTTTTTATGAAAAAAGCTATCCGTCTCAATCTTCCCTCCGGAGAAACCCTCATGATAAATGGCGATAAACTCAATTCAAACCTCCGTATCATTTCGTGCGTCAAAGCCCAAAAACTTCTGCGAAAGGAATGCCAAGCATTCCTAGCCCATGTCATTAACGAAAAGCAGGAAGTTAAAGACCTCGAGAGCATCCCCGAAGTCCGCAACTTTCCTGATGTCTTTCCTAAAGAGCTTCCGGGAATTCCTCCCGAGCGTTAAGTCGACTTTCGCATCGACTTAATCCCCGGAGCAACCCCCGTAGCTAAATCCCCATACCGCCTAGCACCAGCAGAAATGCAAGAGTTATCCAGCTAGCTCAATGAGCTGCTCAACAAAGGATTCATCAGACCGAGTTCCTCACCCTGGGGAGCCTTGGTTTTATTTCTGAAAAAGAAGGATGGATCTTTTCAATTGTGCATTGACTATCGCAAACTGAACAAGCTCACCATCAAAAACCATTACCCTCTTCCTCGGATCGACGACCTCTTCGATCAACTTCAAGGAGCCAACTACTTTCCGAAAATAGACCTAAGTTCAGGGTACCATCAGTTGTGAGTCCATGAGAGTGATGTCCCTAAAATAGCATTTCGGGCTCGATATGGTCACTACAAGTTCGTAGTATTACCTTTCGGTCTAACCAACGCACCGGCGTTATTCATTGACCTAATGAATCGGGTGTGCCATCCTTTCCTAGACAAGTTCGTTATTATGTTCATCAATGATATACTTTTCTACTCCAGAAATGAGGAAGATCACAAACAGCAATTGAGATTAGTGCTGGAAACTCTAAGAACGGAGAAGCTATACATGAAATTCTCCAAGTTTGAATTCTGGATCCGGAAAGTAACTTTCTTGGGTCACGTGGTAAGCCAGGAAGGCATACATGTGGACCGCTCCAAAATCAAAGTGATAGAGAGCTGGTCAGCACCGAAGATGCCCATAGAAATCCATCAATTATTTGGCCTCACTGGCTATTATCGCGGGTTTCTCCAGAATTTCTCCAAAATTGCCAAACCCCTAACCACTCTGACTCAAAAAGACGTAGCCTTTTGTTGGAGTGAAAAACATGACATTGCATTCCAAACATTGAAGCAGTCCCTATGCAGTGCACCTATCCTGTCTCTGCTCGAAGGAACGGAGGACTTCATTGTCTACTGTGATGCATCCAATCGGGGCTTAGGTTGTGTGCTTATGCAGCGAGGAAAAGTTATTGCTTATGCCTCAAGGCAGCTGAAGGCACATGAAGTCAACTATACAACTCACGACCTGGAGTTGGGAGCAGTGTTCTTCGCATTAAAGATATGGAGACATTACTTTTATGGAGCCAAGTGCACCTTCTTTACCGATCACAAGAGTCTACTACATATCTTCGATCAGAAAGAGTTGAACATGAGACAACGATGATGGGTAGAGCTACTCTGTGATTTTGAGTTTGAAATAAGCTACCATCCCGGCAAGGCCAATGTGTTAGCAGATGCCCTTAGCCATAAGGAGTACTCAGGTCATAAAGTGAAGGCACTGACAATGACCATCCATTCCCACTTATCCGCACAAATTAGAGAGGCTCAGTTGGAATCCTTACAACCAGAAAACATGCTGGGTGAAGCCTTGAGGGGAATGGAAAAGAACTTAGAGATCCCGGGAGACGGAGTCTACTATTTCATGAATCGGATCTGAACCCCAAAGTTCGGTAGTTATAGAGAGGTTGTCATGAACGAAGCTCATAAGACTAGACACTTCGTTCACCCAGGTTCGGATAACTTGTACCTCGACCTCAAGAAACTATATTGGTGGCCAAACATGAAAGCAGAAATCGCTACCTTCGTGGGCAAGTGTCTGAATAGCGCCAAGGTGAAGGTTGAATATCAAAAGCCCTTAGGTTTGCTTCAGTAGCCAGATATACCTGAGTGGAAGTGGGAGAGGATTACCATGGATTTCATTACCAAATTACCCAGATCTCCGAGTGGGTACGACACCATCGAGGTAATAGTCGGCTGATTGACAATATCCGCTCACTTCCTGCCAATCAAAGAAACATTCAAAATGGAGAGACTCACACGAATCTACATTCAAGAGATAGTTTGACTGCACGGGGTGCTTGTGTCCATTATCTCCGATCGAGATAGCAGGTTCACCTCGAGATTTTGGCAGTCCCTACAGAAAGCTCTTGGAACTAAGCTGGACATGAGTACAACTTACCATCCTCAGAGAGATGGTAGAGTGAGAGGACCACCGAGACCTTGGAAGACATGTTGCAAACATGTGTCATCAACTTCAGTAAATCATGTGACACCCATTTTCCCTTGTTTGAATTCTCCTACAACAACAGTTATCATACCAGCATCAAGGTTGCACCGTGCGAAGCCCTCTATGACCATAAGTGCAGACCCCCTCTGTGTTGGGCTGAGGTGGGCGAAACACAGCTAGCCAAGGAGCAAGTCCATGATACCACTCTCACCAGCCCAGAAATCATCCGTGAAACCACATATAAGATCATACAAATCCGGGAACGATTGAAGGCTTCGAGAGATCGAAAAAAGAGCTACACTGATAAATGACGGAAACCCTTGGAGTTCTAGGTTAGAGACCATGTGTGCTGAAGGTGTCTCCTTGGAAAGGCATGATACGCTTTGGAAAGCGTGGAAAGCTAAATTCGAGGCACATAGGACCATTCGAGAGCCTTGCTAGGATCGGTCCCGTAGCCTACAACATTTACCGCACGAACTTAGAAACATTCATCCTGTCTTCCACGTTTCAAATCTTAAGAAATGCTTGTCTGACGAAACCCATGTAATTCCCCTCGATGAGATTGAAATCAACGAGAACCTTAACTTCGTGGAAGAAGCGGTCAAAATCATGGATATAGGGATCAAACGAACGAAACAGAGTCGCATCCTGATAGTGAAGGTCCGCTGGAACGCCAAGCGGGGACTTGGATTCACTTGGGAGCGCGACGATCAGATGAAACTGAAGTATCCGCACCTCTTTCGTAATCCATGATTTGTATTCTATGTTCGAATTTTGGGATGAAATTCCCTCTAATGGGGGGATGGTGTGACAACCCGAAAGCTTTTCCGTTATCCTTACCCAGTTTCCATTAATAAAATTTCAGTTTTTATTAAATTCCGTCGAATTTCTTAGTTTGGGAAAGACTTTACATTTTAAATAAATAATATGTATTTTATACGAGTCGGAATAAACCGGAAATCATGCGAAAAACTAGAATTTCCTCGAAAAACACTGAGTTCACGGTCCATGATGAGTTTATGGTCGTAAACTCGTGTACGACCGTAAACCCTGTTTACGGTCGGAATCAGGTGGACGCCACTCACCGAACACAAAATTCCCTATAAATATGAGACCCCCACCCCCATTTGAACACTTTGGACCGGAAACTCTCTCATTTTCTCTCTAGAACCTCCGACCGTAAACTCCAAAACACCCTCATTTGTCTTGGAAAACCATCAGGAAACACTTCTGGAGGTAGTGTAGGAGCATCTAAAACACGTTTTCATCGAAATCAGCATCACTGTTCTTGAGTTTACGATCAATCTTCATAGACCATAAACAACCAATCTTCATAGATCATAAACCCATTTACAGTCAAATCTTTAAGGACCGGAAACTCAGTTAACGACCGTAAACCCTAGTTCAAGGTCGTAAACTGCCTGTCGACCGTAAACAACTCTTTCATGGGGAAAAGCCTGTTTTCTCAGTTAAACCAAGTCCCAGTAACATTCCTTAACCAAAAGCAAGTGTTTATCTAACACTTTATCTAAAGAAATCACTAATTTAGATACATATATGCATTTATTTGAAATTAAGTCATGGATCTGAGTGTAGAGGGACTCGGCGAGTCTACGCCCTGACTCCGCGAGTCCAAGGCAATCTCCTTACCCGTAAGAATATACTCGACGAGTTGTTCATACAACTTGGCGAGTCACAGCCTAGACGTGTTCTTATGATGAAGGTAAACTCGACGAGTTGATCATACAACTCGACGAGTCGGATGAAGGTTGACATGATAGCAATAACGAAGGTAACTCATCAAGCTGTGGATAAACTCGACGAGTAGGTTCGGGTAAGGAAGTAGAAGGAAATTTAGGGACTCGATGAGTTGGCGATCTAACTCGGCGAGTCAGGTCAACGGGTTGACTTTGACCAGAGGGTAAAATAGTCATTTTACCCTATGATTAGTTATCAGTGTTTGATTAACGTATTTCGGGAATTGCAGCCGGGGAGTTATCGGAGCACTAGTCAGACAGTTCCCAATTAACATTTTAGCAGACAACATTACGAGGTGAGTCTTCCTTCCAGTAGGAACGGGTCTACGGCCATAATGTCGGCCCGTTTAGATAGCAGTAGTTCCGGACTGCGGTCCAATGTAGTAGTTAAGTATGCTTAATGTCTTTGTGATACAGGAATGTTATGTGATGCAGTTCCGGACTTCGGTCCAATGCAGTGGGTGAGGCCCTAGTTAGTTCCGAACTTCGGTCCGATGCAATGGGCAAGGCCCAGTATGTGCTGATATGTTATTGTATGGTATGTGATAGTTTGGGGGAGATCACTAAGCTTCATGCTTACAGTTTTAGTTTTTGATTTCAGGTACTTCAGCTAGCAAAGGGAAGGGCTCGGGTTGATGACATGGCACACACCACAGTTTAGCCTGGGAGTTAGACTCTAATATTTTGATATGATCTTGACACTAGTTTTGATTTGATAAATTTATTTTGACATTTTGATATTATGGTTTAGTAAAGTTTTCAAACAAAAATTTTTGGGTGGTATTTTTGGGATGTTACAAGTTGGTATCAGAGCCTTGGTTTGAGGGATTCGGGCACACTCTCGAGTGTGTCTGAACTCAAACTAAGGAAATGGTATAAGGTTTTCAAAAGAAAAACATTTTTGAAAGAAACTTTTGAAAAAGAAACTTAAAAAGAAAAGAGTTTTTGAAAAACCAAAGAAAAAGGTGTGGTACATGCGATCAGCCGAGCTTAAGTAAGTACTCCCAAATTACCCATACAGGTTTATGATATGTTCTGATTATCAGCTTATTTAGAACATCATGCTCGAATAGGACTAAGGTTCTAGGAGGATGCCTTACGTGCCTATTGTATGTGTTTCAACTTTACGATAATTGCATGATAGTATCAAGTAGTAGGATAGCCTGTTTAGGTTATACCTGTTAGTAGGAGCTTAACATCATATGCTAGTATAGTTTCTTGTTATGTTTATAGAACTTGCTTGAGTTAGTTCCTTGTCTGAATGCTGCTTGCTTTTGTGGGACTCAAAGTGATGGGAGTTAGCTATTAGGTGGATATGTTAAGTCACATGAAATCAAGGTTGAATAATCTCAGAGTGTTGGATTTGACCCTATTGTGTAGCTCTTGTTTGAGTCCTAACCGTTATTGGGATGGGTCCCTTACTCGAATGATTATCAGAGCCTCGTTGCATATGATGGTATCCATATGGTGGTTAATTGGCATTACAAGGAGGCATTCAGCAACTGAGGACTAAGTTGGGTGGATTCAGAGATCTCCCTAGGGAAAGCCGGAGATGAGAATAGCAGAGATCAGTAACAATAGAAAGGACTTGGTGGAGTCAAGGCAGTTCTTGAGGAAAGTACAGATATATGTGGAAGGAAGTATGGGCCCATACTACTGAAAGCAGAGGATCCGTACTTGAACCAAGGAAGGCTGAGACAAGACCAAGAAACATGTAGTAGTTGCGATCCCTCGAGATATATTTGTATTCTTGACGTTTGTCATTATGTCTTTTCAGAATGGTGGTTTTACGCCCTAGACCAGCAGTCGGCAGTTCAGGTGTCGGTGAGGGATCGGGGGCCGAGCATTTGGATGAGCACACTAGGGAGTTCTTCTCCTCAGAGGTTACACGCATCATACTCGAGCAGAATCCTGTGATCTTCGGTTTGATCAAGGAGGATATTTTGGAACTGATGGACGAGAAGTTGAGCACACTTCGTGCCAAAGTGGCAGCCATGATAGGGTCGCACACCATCACTTTCAGGGAGTTCAGAGCATGTGGAGCTCCTAACTACCATGGGATGCGGGATCCCATTGCGAGTACCAGGTGATTGGTGGATGTCGCCAATGCATTCCGCACAAGCAGATGTCTCAAGGGGGACAAGGTCATATTAGCATCCTGTCTCTTGAAGGACATGACACGAGATTAGTGGGAGGAGATCGGGCATGTTGTGGGAGATGACGTAGCTCTCGATAAGATGACCTGGACCGATTTCACTACCAGGTTAAGAGTCGAGTTTGAACTGGTTATCGAGGTAGAGCAGTTAGTGAGGGAGTTTCAGGATCTTACTTAGACTACTGAGATTATGGCGGAGATTACCGCCAAGTTCAGGGAGAGGGCTCTTCTCGTTCCTCAGTATGTGGCTGATGAGGAGATGAGGAAGGGCCGTTATCATGAGATGTTGAGTAGTGATATCAGACAGTTTGTGAGCCGGTCCAGCTGTAAAATGTTGGATTTTCGAGAGCTCGTGAGAGAGAGATAGATTTAGAAATGGAGAAGAAGAAGAAGCCAGAGGTGGCATCTAGCACAGGGAGTTCGGGAAAAAAGCCTAAGGTATCATATCACATATGTAGAGGATAGTAGAGCTACATTCGGTGTGGAAAGTGTCTGATATTGCACGATGGGGCGTGCAAGGCAGGGATCTTCGGCTGCTACATGTGTGGTCGAACCGGGCATATGAGTAACGATTGTACAGCCACGACTACCACCACCACAACAGCTAATCTGATTTTCTTCCATTTCAATCAGAGGGGACATCAAAAGTCCCAGTGCCTGAATTTAGTAGCAGCAGGGAAGGTGGCAGCACCTGCCCCTGCTACTTTGAGGATTACAGACGGTCGTCAGGGTCGGGATGAGGCGCCAGTGGCGAAGAGTAGAGCTTTCCAGATGACAACAGAGGAGGCGCAGGCGACTCCTGATATGGTGACGGGTATGTATTTTTCCTCTTATCTTTGTATTTAGTATTGATTATATCTTATGGTTATGTGTTTGTATATAGGGTTGTTATCAGTGATGGCATTTCAGCTACATCATTGTTTGATTCGGGGGCTACCCGATCATTTGTCTCGCTTGTGCTTAGCAAGCAGTTTAGTAGAGCTCCGGGGGAGCTAGACTGTCCACTTGAGGTTGAGATAGATGATGACAGGACCGTCAGGGTCGTGAGGGTACATAGGGGGTGTTTGTTGCAGTTATTTGTTGAGCAGTTTTCAGTAGATCTGGTTCCTATTCCCCTGCAAGGGAATAAGGTCATAGTGGGTATGGATTGGCTGATCCCTAATGGGACAGTGATTGATTGTGAGTTGTATTTAGTGAGGGTTCGCACCCTTAGTGGGGGAGATTTAATGATTCAGGGTGAGTGGCCACAGCTCGGACCAATTCTTTGTTCAGCAGCAAAAGCGAGGTGCTACTTTCAACAGTTGATGATGTGCCGGTAGTACAAGAGTACCTAGATGTATTTTCAGAGGATTTTCCTGGGATACCTCCTAAGAGACAGGTTGAGTTTAGGATTGACCTGGTTCCTAGTTCGGCTCCAATAGCGAAGGCACCATATTGGTTAGCTCCTCCCAAGATGCAGGAGTTATCTACGCAGCTGCAGGAGCTGCTAGACAAGGGTCTTATCAGACTGAGTTGTTCGCCATGGGGATCCCCGATCTTGTTTGTGAAGAAGAAGGACGGGTCACACTGTATGTGTATAGATTACCAGGAGTTGAGCAAGGTGACGGTGAAGAACCACTACCCATTTTCGAGGATAGATGAATTGTTAGATCAACTTCAGGGAGCATCTTGGTTCTCCAAGATTGATTTGCACTCCGGTTATCGTGAGATGCGGGTCAGATGTGAGGATGTACAGAAGACCACTTTTAGGACCTGCTATGGTCATTATGATTTTGTGGTGATGCCATTTGTGCTCACCAACGCACCAGTCGCGTTCATGGATCTCATGAACCGCGTTTGCAGGACGATGTTAAATCAGTTTGTGATAGTGTTCATCAATGACATCTTGGTGCATTCCAAAAATTAGGAACGGCACGAGGAGAACCTGAGAAAGGTGTTAGAGACACTGAGGAGGGAGAAAATATTCGCGAAGTTCTCCAAGTGTGAGTTCTGGTTGCGTGAGGTGTAGTTCCTTGGGCACTTCGTCAACCAGAAGGGTATATTAGTAGATCCAGCTAAGATAGAGGCCATGATGCAGTGGGAGGTCTCGAGGTCTCCATCTGAGATTCGAAGTTTCCTTGGGTTGGCAAGGTACTACAGAAGATTCATCCAAGATTTCTCCAAGATGGCATTTCCGCTCACTCGACTGACCAGGAAGTCGGTAACATTTTGTTGAAGGCCTGAGCAGCAAGCAGTATTTGAGACCCTCAGAAATAGCTTGTGTGAGGCACCAATTCTTACCCTGCCAGAGGGAATGGATAACTTCGTAGCCTACTTTGAAGCTTGATCACAGGTATGGGAGCAGTGTTGATGCAGCGAGGGCATGTGATAGCGTATGCCTCTAGAAAGTTGAAGCCTCACGAAGCTAACTATCCGACGCACGACTTAGAGCTGGGGGAAGTGGTGTTTGCCCTAAAGATTTGGATACATTACCTCTATGGAGTCCGTTGTACCATTTACACAGATCACAAGAGCCTGAGGTACCTCATGGATCATCCGAATCTAAACATGAGGCAGCGTTGGTGGTTAGATGTGGTTAAGGACTATGATTGTGATATCATTTACCATCCGGGCAAGGCCAATGTAGTGGTCGATGCCCTGAGCCACAAGGTGATGGCGGCCCCGATCAGGGATATATATCTGAGGATGACAGTGATTACTCCGTTGTTGGAGCATATTAGAGAGGTGCAGGTTAAGGGCCTAAAGGAGGAGAGGCAGAAGTGTAAGAGGATGATGGGCCGAGTAGCTTCTCTCAATTATGACCATCGAGGATTGTTGACCCTTCACGGGAGAGTTTGGGTGCCGTACTGGGGAGGAGTATGTTAGGTGTTGATGGATGAGGCCCACAAGTCTCGATTCTCCATCCACCCAGAGGCAACGAAAATGTACAGAGATCTTCGATCCGATTATTGGTGGCACTACATGAAGCGAGACATAGCTTGGTACGTGGAGAGATGCTTGACCTGTAGGAAGGTCAAGGCAAAGCACCAGAGACCCCAAGACAGGATGCAGCCGTTAGACATTCCCGTGTGGAAATGGGAGGATATCACCATGGATTTTGTTACTAAGCTTCCCAGGACTGCACGTGGAGTTGATTCGATTTGGGTCATAGTGGATCGGTTGACCAAGAGTGCACATTTCGTACCGATCAAGTAGAGCATTTCGGTCGAGAAGTTAGCCGATATTTATGTGGGAGAGGTTGTGGCACATCATGGAGTGCCTATTTCGGTAGTATCATATCAAGACGTCCAGTTCACTTCTAGGTTTTGGAAGTGGTTTCATGACGAGATGAGGACTCGTCTCCTTTTCAGCACCGCTTTCCTCCCTCAGACGGACGAGCAGAGCGAGAGGATGATTCAGACTCTCGAGGACATACTTCGTATAAAAATAGTTACCACACCAGTATAGACCGACCTCCCTTTGATATGCTCTACGAGAGAAAGTGTAGGACCCTAATCTGTTGGGGCAAGTTCGATCAGAGAGTCATGGGGAGCACTGTGGTGATGCTTAAGACCATGGAGTTGATTCAACAGGTTCGTAGCCGGCTCCAGACTACTCAGAGTATGCAGAAGAGTTACGCTGATAGGAGGCGTTTCGATTTGGAGTTTCAGGTAGGCGATATGGTCCTCCTGAAAGTGTCACCCTGGAAGGATGTCATCAGGTTCCGGAAGAGTGGCAAGTTGGGCCCCAGGTTTATTGGACCCTTTAGGGTTTTGGCTTGGGTGGTTCAGGTTGCTTATCGGTTATATCTTCTCGCAAGGCTTAGCCAGATCCACAACACTTTCCATGTGTGTCAGTTATGAAAGTGTTTGGTGGATGAGTCATCAGTTGTACCATTGGAGGATATTTAGGTTGACAGCAGCCTAAATTACATCGAGAGACCAGTTGTGATCTTGGATTGGAAGACTAAGACCTTGTGGAACAAGGTGATTCAGCTAGTGAAGGTGCAATGGCAGCACCGGAAGGGTTCAGAGTAGACATGGGAGACCGATGAGGAGATGAGGGAGCATTACCCTGAGTTATTTTCAGATTCAATAGCAGCAGACTTCGAGGACGAAGTCTAAGATAAATGGGGGAGATTTGTAACACCCCATTCCTGGTACACATTTAAAATATTGGTTTTCTTCTTATTTTAGAAGCTAATCGACGAGTCAGTGGCCCTAACTCATCGAGTAGCAGTGGGTCAGCACGTGAAGTTCGCAAGGCGACTCGATGAGTCCATATTCCGGACTCGACGAGTCCTCCAGTCTGGATGAAGCCCTAATTTTCAGGGTGTGTACCCTACTTAAACGTCATTATAGCCCCAAACTAGCCTCCTTCACCTCTTAGAGACTTATTTTCAAAACCCTAGCCTCCTTGAAATACGTATGAGTGATCTTTGCCCTTGTGAAGGAATTTTTGGTGCATTGTTGAGCAAGAAGAAGAAGGAGAAGGTGGAAGAACTTAAGGAAAAAGAAGTAGATCCAGATTACACTCCTCTTGGGCCATCCTTTCTGGTAATAAAGATTTTATCTCTATTATTGTATTAATAGATCTAGTTTGTCCCCCAAATTGATGGTTTTGAGCTCAAAAACCCCAAACCGCTAGTGATGAAGCTTTGTAATCAAGCCATATTTCAGATCTAGCCTCTCTTGAACTCCAGAAGCTCAAGAAGGCCACCTTTTGATAGCCATGGCCTTGTTCTAGTCAAGTAACCTACCATAATAACCAAGTTTGTGTGTATTTGCTTCATTGGCTCTTAGATATACGTAGAGTAAGCAACTTTACGTGTTCAGCTAGTCCCAGAAACCCAGATATATGTATTGGATGCACCAAAGCTGATTAGAATCAACTGAATAGAAACTACATGCAAAGGACTCGGCGAGTCAGGTCGCAAGTCCTTGATTCCCAGTTCAGTAGTAGCAAGTCTGTTTAAAGAGTGGAGTAAGGACTCAGTGAGTTAAGTCATGGATCTGAGTCTAGAGGGACTCAGCGAGTCTACGCCCTGACTCGGCGAGTCCAAGGAAATCTCCTTACCCGTAAGAACAGACTCGATGAGTTGTTCATACAACTCGGCGAGTCATAGTCTACACATGTTCTTATGATGAAGGTAAACTCGATGAGTTGATCATACAACTCGGCGAGTCGGATGAAGGTTGGCATGATAGCAATAACGAAGGGAACTCGTTGAGTTGTGGCTAAACTTTGCGAGTAGGGTCGGGTAAGGAAGTAGAAGGAAAGTTAGCGACTCGATGAGTTGGCTGCCCAACTCGGCAAGTCAGGTCAACGAGTTGACTTTGAACGGGGGTAAAATCATCATTTTACCCTAAGATTAATTATCAGTGTTTGATTAAGTGTATTTCGGGAATTGTAGTTGGGGAGTTACCGGAGCAGTAGTCAGACAGTTCCCGATCAGCGTTTCAGCAGACAACATTAGGAGGTGAGTCTTCCTTCCTGTAGGAACGGGTATACAGCAGCAATGCCGACACGTTTAGATAGCAGTAGTTCTGGACTGTGGTCCGATGCAGTAGTTCAGTATGCTTGATGTCTTTGTGATACATGCATGTTATGTGATGCAGTTCCAGACTTCGATCCAATGCAGTGGGCGAGGCCCTAGTTAGTTCCGGACTTCGGTTCGATGCAGTTCCGGACTTCAGTCGGATGCAGTGGGCGAGGCCCTAGTCAGTCCCGGACTTCGGTCCGATGCAGTGGGCAAGGCCCAATATGTGCTTATATGTTATTGTATGATATGTGGTAGTTTGGGGGAGCTCACTAAGCTTCGTGCTTACAGTTTCAGTTTTTGACTCAGGTAGTTCAACTACCAAAGGGAAGGGCTCAGGTTGATGGCATGGCTCACACCACAGTTTAGCCTGGGAGTTAGACTCTGATATTTTGATATGATCTTGACACTAGTTTTGATTTGATAAATTTATTATGACATTTTGAGATACACGGTTCATGGTATTTATGTTTTGATATTTGATATTATGGTTTAGTAGAGTTTTCAAACAAAAATTTTGGGGTGGTATTTTTGGGATGTTACAACTTCTTCTTCGAAAAGAAAGGAGTCGGCATGATCGCAACGCATCACAATATGAATTTCTGGAAATGAGATCTTTGGGAGTTGTACTCTGATGTTGTTTTATCATGAGATCTTTGGGAGTTGTTACCGGTGACGTCGCAAATCGTCGTCGGAGAGATCGTTTAGCGGAGATACGTTCGTAATTGCAGGTACAAAAGAAATGGAAATGGAGTCTGGTAAGACGAAGTTGAATAAAAGGGGCGACCCTAATGGCGGCCACAAAGGGGCTATTAGCGACAACATACTGGAGGGAACTGAACGCACCCTTTTTGGGGATCACCAACCGTTGGATCGGATGAGAATCGTAGGGCCAGAATTTGGTCCAAGGTTGGTCAACGGATCGACACCTACAGCGGCGACATGTCGCTGCTAAAAGCGTCGTCTCTATTGCCTTCCACAGGAACAAACCCTATCCGTTTGATTATGTGCCGAACTAAGGGTCAGGATTGAAAGGGGAGTGTCTCCGACGGATCTCCAGCGCATATCATTAGCGACCCCTCTATTAGCGACGACGATGTTGTTTTAGTAGTGACACCAAGCGCGTCTAGTCTGGTGTCGCTGCTATTGGTCTTGCAAAAAGTGACATCCCTAATATTCCCAATTCTTCTTGTGTTCCTTTTCGGCTTTTCTTATTAAATCTAAGATAAGGTGTCTAAGAATAATGTCTTGTTATTTATGCTCATATATTTCATTTTTCAGGATTGAAAAAGGAAGACTCATTCCGAAAAATAATTAAAAAATAATGAAACGAAATATGCAATCAAACAGATAAACGAGCCGATAACTGAATAAGTATAACAGAAATCATATAACTAAATGTAGAAATTTTTTTCAACCGATACTTCATACATTGCCATGATACTTATATAGAAGCATACAGTTAAAATACCTTTCAGTGTCTTTTATTTCAAAGTAAACTGATCATAAGAGAATTGATTTTAGCGTATTGCATACGTACTTCATTAATTCCCATCCTGAAAATCATAAAGAAAGTAAAAAATTATCAAAAGTCAAATAAAAGTATACAAATTAAATATACTCATAAGGGCGTTATGCCTATTGAACTCCATAAAATTCAATAGATTTCTACAATAATCATTTTGTATTTCATACAATTATACCAATCTCTATAAAGTTCGACTCTCCATGCTCTAAGAGAAAAGGGTTACGTGTATAATTACCGGTTATATTCAACGTTAATTCTCCCTGCATCCGTATTAGCAATCACAGCAAACGCCTCTTGGGAAAGGTCAATTTGATTTGCTGCACATCCGGGACAAAGATCTACAACAGTTACATCAACGCTTCTGCCTGTGCATGGGTTCAGAACACCATCATTGGTTCTACCGGTGCAAGTAACACGGTACCTAGTTCCACATGCAGCTCTGTTGGCAAACAAACCACTGTTTGCTGCTAGAATCATAGCCCCACGATCTTCAAAGCCAAAACATGATGATGCTACATAAAACATTATTCAAAATCTCAAAATTAATAAGCTACATGCAAGATCATAAATGAATTTACTTTTATCTTTGATGTATGTATATGTACTTACGCACGTAGGGAGGAGTGTAGAAAGTTGCTTGGCCTACAATGGCGTGAGCAACTGAAGCAAAGCATGCAACCATGGCGATCAAGAAAAAAGTTCTTGCAATCAAACCCATATTTGGTTTTACTCTTTTGGAACACTAAGTATGATATGTGAAGTTGTCTAGTTAATTTGGTGAACAGAAGGAAAAAGTCTCTACGTCTTCTATATTTGAAAAAAGTAACTTGAAGAGTAACAGGAAGATGTGCGGAAATTTCTCCTACCTATTCAACAAATACAAGTCGTTGACAAAGTCAAAGAAAAGTTAGATGTATATCCTTTAAATCGGCATTTGGTATAAGTATATATCAACAATAAGTTAAAACTTGTGGAACCTATGGATATTAATTTTAAATAAAATTTAAAATTTAATTATATAATAAAATAATACTTCATTAATTTAGAAAACTTATGAGTTGTAATATTATCTAGGGATAATAACTTGAAAGGGTAACGAACTTTCGACTTTTGTCACATTTAGTCACTAAACTTTTTTTCGTTATCTATTTGCCATTGAACTATTGAAATTGTTCACATTTTACCCTTATGACCGGCTGTTGCCGGTCATAAGGGTAAAATGTGAACAGTTTCAATAGTTCAATGACAAATAGATAACGAAAAAAAGTTTAGTGACTAAATGTGACAAAAGTCGAAAGTTCGTTACCCTCTAAAAAGTTAAATGACTAAATGTGAACAAACTTCCTCTTGTATTATGTTTTAGCAAATTATTTATTTTTATTAAATTGTAGCAACATTTGTTGATGAAGAAATCTATGAAATAGAAAAAAAAAAAAAAAACACACACACACAAAACACAAAACAAAACAAAACCCTGAAAATATATTTTAAAAAAAACAAAAAACCAAAACCGAAATACAAAACCAATGGTTTGACATTTTCCAAAATAAAAAATCAAAATTTCCAATCTGATTTTGGTTTTACAAAAAAATGAACCATTCTCACTGATGTGAATTATGACCATTGGTTTGGCATTCGAAATTTGTGACATCCCATGAATATGTAGTTACAACATCGTCTGAACTCGTAATTCATAGTAAGGGGTTAGAGTATCATCGCATGAATACATAGTTACAACATCGCTTGAACTCGTAATTCATCACCTACAGGTTATGGGCATGCTGGTGTTTCCACTGTGTTGTCTAGAATAGTCCGTGATCGCTATCTATACTTTGGTAGATGACTACATCGCCACATTGCTGGTTAAGGTTATGGTATCTCCTTTCATCCTACATCACATATTCATCATCATCTATATACCTAATTATCATCACCTTTCTATCATCACATATATTTAATCATTTTATTTCATCACACACCAACTATTTCATCTACCCATGTTTCATCTGCAACATATTTGTAGATATAAAATAAATATACCGTTTAAATCATTTAAAACATGTATAAAATCGTTCATCCAGCATGGACAACAAGTATTCAAATAATATGCACACATAACACGTAATTTATATAAAATACTTCATATCTATGTGTAAGATGAAAGTAACTATATCTACCATAAAAATCCCATAAATGCTTCCTAACTTCGAACCCCAAGGTTTACTCTACTAAAGCTTCATATTCTTGGCTCTCTGAACCTAGAAGGGTCCAGATCTATCACACCAAAAAGCTCAAGATAACTCTTCCTCTCACTCTACACACTCAAGCTCGCTAGGGTTCTCACTTATTGGAAATGTAGTGGCAATTGAAGGCCATACGTGCCTTTAAATATGGCTCGGGCCCAAAGATTTAGGGTTTCTGCCAACAGCGCAGACTCGTCGAGTCGCCTCACCGACTTGTCGAGTCCATTCATTAATCCGAGTCATCAGTCGCGACCTTACTCGACGAGTTGAGGCGTCAACTCGCCAAGTCTCTCTTCTTAACTCAAAAGAAAAATACTTAAATTATGATACCTGGAAATCCGGATGTTGCATTTTGTTTTTTTATTTCATAAATTTCTTCATCAACAAATGTTGCTACAATTAAACGAAAATAAATAATTTTGCTAAAACATAATACAATAGGAAGTTTGTTCACATTTAGTCATTGAACTTTTTAGAGGGAAACAAACTTTCGATTTTGTTCACATTTAGTCACTAAACTTTTTTTCGTTATCTATTTGCCACTAAACTATTGAAACTGTTCACATTTTACCCTTATGACCGGTAACAGCCGGTCATAAGGGTAAAATGTGAACAGTTTCAATAGTTCAATGGCAAATAAATAACGAAAAAAAGTTTAGTGACTAAATGTAACAAAAGTCAAAAGTTCGTTACCCTTTCAAGTCATTATCCCTATTATCTATTTTAATAACTTTATCATTTGTACGTGTTTAATTATACGGTAAATACTAAGTATTTAATTATAAATGGAGTTATTTAAAACCCCGATTTTTAGTGTGAAAGCACATGTAAAACGACATATAATTAAAGTTGTAAAAAATATTATTGTTACAAAACATATAAAACGAAGTAAAAAATGATTTTGTAATCTAATTCCAAAAGAGGGGCTGAAATGGTTTAAGAGAATCGATGTTTGAGATTTGAGCTTATTTTGTATAGAATTTCCATAGGGGACTGTTTTGGTCAAATTAATAAAGTGGAGGGGCTGAAATGGCCGATTAGACCAAGAATTGAAATTGGGGAAAAGGGGGTCATGTCTCTGTTTTCATCAATTTGAGAAAAAGAAAAAACCGATCGAAGAAAGGGCTCCGATGGCGTTCGATCGGGAAAAGAAGCAGGGGGAGGATCTCTAGGGTTTCGTTGGACCGAAGGAAGAAGAAGAACGAAGCAGCAAGCTGTTGTCGATTATTAGTGGGTGAAGCTGTGAGGAGGTAAGCACCTTCGATGTTCGAATGGTCCACAGAAAAGGGAAGAAGCAGCGAGGCTACTTCCTTTCTGCTTTGGTTGTAAGATGCGAAAGAGAATGGGGGAAGGTGGGCGTCGAGAGAGAGAGGGGGGGGGGAGGTCTTCGGTCCTCAGTTCGTCCGAGAAGAAGAAATACAACTGAAAGTAGGAAGTGGCTTGGTGGTGGTAATCTATCGCAAATAGGGAGCAGTCAATCTACCGCGACCTCCGTGTGGTTGATCTCTTCGTCCCAGTAGTAAACCGAAGGGGTAAGGACGAAGCAGCGAGGCTGCTCTTCTTCTACTCCTGTCAATAAGGTGCGAAGGAGATGAAATGTTGCCTCGTGGTTTCACCGGAACTATTTTACTTGCAACACTTTATTGTGTCACCAACAGAAGTGGACAAAAAGACTTGTATAGCTATGGTAATTAATTAGTTATCATTTTATCAGTCATAAGTAATAACTCATAACTCAAAACATATTGTTTTTTGTTACAAACTTATTGACATTTTATCAAATTAATTTTCCAGATTGGAGGAATCCTTTTGATTTTTAAAAAGGATGGCTTTTGTGGGCTGGAATAGGTCTTGTTGGAGCCTTGATTACTATCTCACTTACTGGAGTTGCCATGACCTTTTTTAGTGGTGAGCCACCTTAAAGAGAGGTCAGTTAATCTATATATTGAGGAATTAAAAAACTCATTTATAAATTTAAATTTTTAAATATTTTTTAAAATAGGGCGTCTACAAATAGACAATTTATGTATATGTTGATGCTTTCATTATTAATTAAAAATGACAATATTTAACTTTTTCTAAAAAAAATATGAAAGTGTATAATTTTTGATTTTCTTAATTGTTTCTATCTATAAGATATGACATATGATTTATTTTTAAAGTACATTGCTATAACCGATAGGAAGGAGGGGGAACATGCAAATTTACGAATTTGCCCTCCTTTTGATAAGTTTATTAATAGGTGTATAGAAAACAATTATTGTCAAAATACTTTCTATACCTTCAATCTGGGTTAAAAATATAATACAATACAATCACCTAATGTACAGAAATAAAGACACAAACTGGAAATTAAAATATAATGCAATAGTATAAATTTCCCAAAATAAAGATACAAAGATGTTAAAAATTAAAAAATCAAAGTAATCTTATAAAAATTAAAATCGCAACATTAATTATATGACAATGAAATTAGTCTATCATCGATAAAACATATGATTTATTCTTAAGGTACATTGCTATAAAGGTTTCAAAATACTTTCCAGACTAAAGAAATTTGAATAGAAACACATGAAAAGTTATGAATTGTAAAGTACATTATTATAAAGGTTTCAAAATATTTTCCAGACTAACAACCTCTTTTGAATCAAAACATACGAACCAATTTGCATATTTATTGAATCCCATATGTTAAAAAAATTGTAAAATTAAAAAATTGATGCTCTATCATCTGCAACTAAACCATTTATAAATTCAAACATATTCATTTTCAATCAACGATGGATTTTACTGTCTTAATAATCCTATAATGAAATATGAAAGAAATGTAGAGAGTAGAAACAAAAAATAGAGATAATTAAAGTATCAGAGATGGATTAAAGTGTTGTATGGTTATCGGGATGCATTGCTATCAAAATAAATCGAATACAAATTGCCGAGGAAATAAAAATATTGTTATAAAACCAAACTGAACAAAAAAAATGTCCATACCTTGAATTTGGGTTTCTTGTCGAGTAACTCAAATTTTATTCTGCAAATAAATTTTATTCTGAAAATATGATATGGCATATAGAATCTCTACATTAATATGGAAATAACTCAAATTCCTACAAATGTTACAAAATTGGTCCCTATAGAAGTTTTTGTAAAACAAATTGGCATTTTTGTAAAGAAATTGTGAAATAAGATAACAATAACTAATTTAACAGTACATTTTTTTTTAATCTGCTGCAATAAAACTTAAATTTTTGCAAATGTTACAGAAGGATTGAAGAAGAAGACACCTTTTTGTTATAAAGAGGTGAAAGAAGAATTGAAGAAGAATATCTTTTGCAAAGTAATCTCAGAAGCAATGTAACATCCATAAAATTCAAGCCAATTTAAACTTTTCAAAAACAACCATTTAACATTAATTCTTTATAAAAAAGGTTTTCATTACAATTATTATCAGAGTATTCCCAGAACCATATCATAAAACAGAACATGAGGAGCGATATGATCATGCCTTCGCCTTGCCACGGTCTCCTAAAGTACCTGAAAACATTAAACCACAACTATAAGCCCGAAAGCTTAGTGAGATACCCCTAAAATACCAACCACATATACCATACACATAACATATCATAACAGAACATAACATCCATGCACTTTGGGTCTACTATATGACTGGTCCGCTGCACCGGGCCTTCAGTCCACCTGGTCCACCCTCCGAGTACAGCCATATCCATCGAGTTTGGAGTGTGGTTGGTCCGCCGCACCAGGCCTTCAACCCACCTGGTCCACTCTCTGAGTCTACAGTATGAATGGTCCGCCCGCACCAGGCCTTCAGTCGGCCTGGTCCACTCGTCCGCCCTCGTGGGGCCTACAGTCTATTCAGATCGCTCGTTGGGCCTTCGAAATATCCGGTCCGCCCTGGGTATGTAGGCCTACATCAAAAAGTAGGACCCGCCTCAACCCAACCCCAGTAAACCAACCATGTGCACATAAACATATAACCACATAACAATAAATCATCAGTCAAGCGATCTAGCATATCACATACATAGCATACTCTAAACAAGATATTGACCTAACTGGTCACTAACATATACCATCCTAACTACCAGGATGCAAACATAGCAAAGCAATAACATAACAACAATACATGGATTACAATCCGATAAAGGGTCGGCCTTGGTGCTTTAGACCCTGTCGATATAGTGAGGATAACTCACCTCGCAACTGCTGACTGAAAAGATAAGATCACGCTGCTCCAACCTCCGACACGAACTCCACCACTGATAATACCAAAAGACTAAACTCAATAAATACCAATAATTACCAAATTACCCCTGGAAGTCAACTGGTCAACTCTTGGTCAAAGTCAAAGTCCTCAGTCACAGTCAAACTTCGTGACTGACTCGTCGAGTCCCTATGCTGTGAAAACTCCCATATCACGACCCAACTCGTCGAGTCGCCCCAAGACTCGCCGAGTCCCACGAACTCTGAGTCACCTCCTGCTCAACTCACCGAGTCATCCCTCGAATCACTGATTCACAACTCAACCAAAACGATTAGGACTTCGCGACTAGACTCGTCGAGTCCAAGGAAATCTTCAACAGACTCGCCGATTTGTTCTTCCAACTCATCAAGTTCCTGCCTGTCTTCATCCAACTCGCCGAGTACACCCATGTGACTCGCCGAGTACCTCTAGTTCTTAATCCATATAGTGGCTTTCAAGCCATGCAGTGACTCCAATCCATAGATCCAACCTCCCACAAGCTTCCCTACACGTAAAGGTGCAAACTTTACGTGAAACCATGGGGAAATAAGCCTAAAATACTCTAGGGCAAAGGCTTAAGGCAAAGGGACTTCACCAACCACTCTAGCACAAAAGCTTTACAACAAATAGGATCATTACAAGCTTGGATCTGAAGTTTCAACTTCAGATCTAGCTTCTAAACTCGAAATTGATTCTACTTAAGCCATAATCCCCAAAATAGCAACCAAGAATGAATCTAGAAGAAGGAAACTCAAGGTAACAGATTGTTACCTCAGAAATGATCCAAAGGAGGAGTAGATCCCTGATCTACAATGATATCCAGATGCTAGCCTCTTGATCTTCAACCTTCTTCTTCTCAATTTCTCTTCCCAAGCTCTAATTCTTCATCAATGGAGGTTATACACAACCAAGAATGAATCTAGAAGAATGAAACTCAAGGTAACAGATTGTTTTTTTGGTGTATTATTACTGTATTTATAAAAATCATGGAAGTAAATCAAGTTATAAGTTGAATTATAAGAACATTGGACAATTCTAATGTATATATATGATACAAAACGACGTAGTATTATGTGTTTGGGTATCTAAGCTTATATACCCTTAAAGGTATATTCACTTTTCCTTATATATATATATATATATATATATATATATATATATATATATATATATATATATATATATATATATGTTCAGGTTCAATGGAAAACAAGAAATTCTTAAAAAAAAAAAACTCTAAAAATCATAAAGATGCATAAAAAATACTTAGAGATCACAATTTTTTTTTTTCTGACTTTATATATACAAAAATCGCAGCTTTATTAACAAATTCGCTGAAAAAAAAAATTTGAAAATTTTCTTTTTTGATAGTTTAAAAAAAAATCAGCCATTTTATTAAAAAAGTTGCGATTTTTGTATATATAAAGTCAAAAAATGATTTGTGATCTCTAATTATTTTTTATGCATTTTTATGATTTTTAGGGTTTTCTTTTGTTTTCAAAATAACCTTCCTTTATATATATATATATATATATATATATATATATATATATATATATATATATATATATATATATATATATATACACACACATATAAAAAAATACACAATATATATAAATACACATATGCATACATTATAACATATATTATAGATTGCACACCAGAAACTACAAAGTATATATAAATACATATATATATATATATATATATATATATATATATATATATATATATATACATATATCGTAAAGACATTTTTACTATAATCAAATACACATACTTTCAAATACCTATACCACATATACCTACTTTCACATATATACATAATAGCATTCTACTTACACAAAATACACATATTTTCATATACATATTATATACACGCAAATACACAAAATACACATATTTGCACATATGTACACCAATAATACACCAAAAAAACACTTGATGATGAAAAACATACACTATTTTGATATACATACGACAAATTCCCGGAGTAATTGAAGCCCTAAACCCCTTTGATCGGTAATCTCACAATGTTGGGGAGTCTCTTTGTCGGAATCGATGATAACACAGAGAATATGTTGGATTAGATCGTCGATCGAACGGTTAAGATTTCCTGGAAAGTGTTAGTGCCAATCCTGCCTCAAGACCATTGTCGGCGACATTATTAGCAGTGACAAAGGCTTTTCACGCAGACTCTGGCTTGATTCACCGCTAATAGTCTATATCTCTGCTAATAATGTCGTCGGTAATAGTCTTGTTTCTTGCAAGGTTATAAAACTCGTTACTCGGTACCTGTTCGGCCGACTACCGAGTAGCGAGTACTCGAGGAGTACTCGGATTCGATAATTTATGTAGAAATATTTTTAGGGAAATTATATACGTCAAAATCATAAGCTAAAATCAAAAGTTGATTGAAATATATAACAAAATTAGATACATGTGAATACACAAAAACAGAAAAACGCATAACGGTCTCACTTCGTGAATAATTGTTGAAAATTTAAGATATATATGTAGTAATAATCACATGTATGTGTGTTAAACAATAAATCATTAAGTATATTATACATATTAATAACCGAGTTGATCAGGTTTTACAATACCACTCAGTTCAGTAAGAGGCCAATTGGAGAGTACTCGGGATTCTACAATTTGCATCGGCAAGGGGGCGAGTAGCGAGTACTTGCAGGAGTAATCGGAAAACTCGGCGAGTTTTACAACATTGGCTTCTTGTAGTGGTAACTAATTTCTTTACTAAACATCAAAATTACCCGGTGTATTTGTTTATTTTAAAATCTTACAATAGACTTTTAAAAAAGATCGGTATATATATCATTATCAATTTGTACGAATCAAACTTTTTGGTAGCCAAATATATTGGTATCAAGTATACTTTGTATGGTACTGGTAGCAAATTTTTTATAGCAATTATATTGTTACAGTACACAATTTAAAGAAAAACAATCGGTATCATACCAATTTCACCCTTAACTCCGATGACATTTGCTTTTTTATTATATGATATATTTTACGAACAATTTTGTAATTTATTTTTTATACAGAAACCAAACCTAGCAAAATCTCATGACTAAAATTTTAAATCTGAAACAGTAACTATTTAAAAGACACTTATTTTTTATTATGTAATATAATATAATTTTCTTTTGTAAGATAGAAAAAGTAGAGGCGTATTATATATTTGAAAATGTGTTCCTTTAGCATTCAAATCCAATAATGGACAAAAATATTGTTGAAGAGTATATTCTTATAGCGTGTGTTAGCCGTTAAAAAGAATACACTCATTTGGGTATATCATTAAAAAATAGTAAATTATACGACGTGTGTTAGCCGTTAAAAAGAATACACTCATTTGGGTATATCATTAAAAAATAGTAAATTATACGAATAGGTACTTATGGTTTGAGCTAATTTGTACATTTATTTTCTAACTTATTTTTAATTAGGAAGATTTTTATTGTTTGTTTTATTGCATGTTTGGTCTTTGTATTATAAAAAAAAAAATCATTTTGATCTTGATTTTTTAATTTATTCAAATATGATGGAGTAGTTAAGATCAAGTAAGATGAGATGGATGTGGGGTTGGAATATTTATTTAAATAAATTAAAAAATCAATAGCAAAATAGTCTTTCCAGGTAAAAAAAAAATCATTTTGATCTTGATTTTTTAATTTATTCAAATATAATGGAGTAGTTAAGATCAAGTAAGATGAGGTGGATGTGGGGTTGGGATATTTATTTAAATAAATTAAAAAATCAATAGCAAAATAGTCTTTCCAGGTAACACAGAACCAAACGCACAACAAAAACAAAGAGTAGAGACCTACCGATCTAAAAAAATAAGTTAGGACCAAATGTACAAATTCTCCGAAACCATTGGGACCATTCATGTAATTTATTACTCTTAAAAAATAAAGAAGAAAATATGCAATCAATAACAGAATAAGGTATCGATACTTGAACTCCTTAAAAGAGTAAAAAAATAATATAACGAAACATAGAGATTTTATTCAGCCCATACATCATACATATATTGCCATGAGACGTATACAAGCATATCCCCATATGCTTAATTAAATACATTTGAGTATCATTTATTTTAAAACAAACTGATCAGAAGAGAATTGATTATTGGCGTATTGCATACGTATTTTTATTAAATCAGATCCTGAAAATCACAAAGAAAGTAAAAATCAGTCAAAAGTTAAACAAAAATATACAAGTTTTAGCAAAGAGAAAAGGTTACATGTATAATTACCGGTTATATTCAATGTTAATTCTCCCCGCATCCGTATTAGCAATCACAGCAAACGCCTCTCGGGAAAGGTCAACTTGATTTGCTGCACATCCGGGACAAAGATCTACAACAGTTACATCAACGCTTCTGCCTGTGCATGGGTTCAGAACACCATCATTGGTTCTACCGGTGCAAGTAACACGGTACCTAGTTCCACATGCAGCTCTGTTGGCAAACAAACCACTGTTTGCTGCTAGAATCATAACACCACGATCTTCAAAGCCAAAACATGATGATGCTACATAAAACAACATTCAAAATCTCAACATTAATAAGCTACATGTATGATCATAAATGAATTTACTTGTATCTTTGATGTATATGTATATGTACTTACGCACGTAAGGAGGAGTGTAGAACGTTGCTTGGCCTGCAATGGCGTGAGCAACTGAAGCAAAGCATGCAACCATGGCAATCAAGAAAAAAACTCTTGTCATCAAACCCATCCTTGGTATGTCTCTTTTTAAAAGCCTAATTAAGTATGATATGTGAAGTTGTATTCTCAATTTGGTGAACAAAAAGAAAGTAAGGCTTCCTATTTATAGCCAAAAAAGATAACATAAACACTAGTAAAATGTGCCACAATTTTCTCCTACGTATTCAACAAAATACAAATGTAGCGTTTAATAGTCAAGGAAGTGAATGGGATCGATATGAAATCTGGTCGGTCTCTCGAGTTCTAGATGATGGTTAGTTATTCCAATGTCTCTCAAAGTAAAATCTTTTGTTTAATTTATTCTAATTCAGTTGGTGGTGAGATGCACTTGAGATTTCAAGTCTCATCTTGGAAAAGATAACATTTATAATGGGAACTTATGAGTAAATATAAGTCTCTTGTAACCTTTTTTTGTTTTCTCTCTTACAAAAAAAAAAAAAAAAAAAAAAAAAAAAAAAAAAAAACCCTATAATGATCACTGTTTTAATTAAGAGAGAATTTCATATATATCCCTCTTAAACTTCAAAATATCATATTTGCTCGGTTTTATTTCTTAATATCATATTTATCCTACATAAACTTTCAAAATATCATATTTGCCCAAATCTTTTTTTATAATGTTTTTAATATTTTATAATCATTTTTTATATCTTAGAATTATTATAATAATTAAGAAATTTAACAATATTATCCTTATGTCTATAATAATTGAATGTGAACTTCTAAATTGTTGGAATGTCTGCTTCTTAATAGACAAAAAGATTCATCT
Organism: Lactuca saligna; assembly: GCF_052625555.1. Taxonomy (NCBI): domain Eukaryota; kingdom Viridiplantae; phylum Streptophyta; class Magnoliopsida; order Asterales; family Asteraceae; genus Lactuca; species Lactuca saligna. The sequence continues at coordinate 58,591,288 of NC_136423.1, read as the reverse complement.
TCAATCCTTTTTATGGAATGTATGTTTTGATTCTTTAGTTTTTTGTTGTTATTGATTATTATTATGTTGCAGATATTAGATATTACCATTAATGTTTTGATGTTTCAAGAGTGTATATAAGATATTTTGATATTTAAGAAGAGCATATATGATATTTTGATATTTAAAAAGGACATATATGATATTTTGAAATTTTGTGAAGGGTAAATATGATATTTAAAATTTTATAAAGGGTAAATATGATATTTATATTTTGATATTTAAGAAGGACATATATGAAATTTTCCCTTTAATTAATTGTGAATGTTATAATACTTTTTTATCTTATAACCTTGAATGTTAAATAAACCTTCCATAAACCGCATGGGCAGTTTCTAAGGATATTCTATATACATTAATCCCCCCTCACCCCCCCACCCCCCCCCCCCCCCAACAAAATATTTGCTGCACTCATTTTCATTTTCTTTTTGTTTAATTTTTTTGCGTACATTTTTTTTTGTAATTTCGATGTCCTTTTTCATTATTATAATTACATATTATTATTAGATTAATGTTTAACTATATAATAGTATTAAAATATATTTTTTATTAATTACTAATTTATAACCCGTACAAATCACGGTTATAAAATTTATTAAACTTTTATAGTAAAAACTTAAAATTATTAATCAATTATTTGAAATAAATTATTTTATATAAATTATTTTAAATATATTAGTAATCAATAGATTTTTTTTAGTTATATAGAATTATAATCATTGATTTAAATATATATGTGAAATATATCATTTTATAATTTATATTAATTTTTATTCTATTGTTATTAATTTAACTTAATTAGGGTGAAAAGTTCAAATTTTGAAATTTAAAATGAAGAATGACAAGTGACATGCATTAATTAGAAGAAATAATAGGATGACACATGATAAAAAAGAAATAAAATATATATTAATTAAAAAGCTAATAAGGTGATACATATCAAATGGAGAATAAAACTATTCTTTTATTATAATAAAGAGATTTGGTAAATCAACTCTATCGAAGATTTGTCTTTATTTATAATCGTGACTTTTTGTAAATAGAAAATGAAGAACTAAACACACAATGTTAACACAATTATTAGATAATGATTTATTAATTACACCATATCTATTCGTGTGTGTTACTATATATATATATATATATATATATATATATATATATATATATATATATATATATATATATATATATATATATATATATATAGAGGCTTAGGTTTTTCTATTCAAAGTAATTATTGTGTTATTATATGTATAAACGGGCCAATCAAATTTAATTATTTTAAGAAAATGATTAACATATATTATTAAATTAAATATAATCGAAAAATATCATCTTAATTAACTACAAGGGTAATTTAGTCAATTAATATAGATTTAATAAAGGAAAATTGCATTTTTTTAGAGATCATAGATTCTATTAATTTTAAAATCCGATTGTACGAATTATAATTCTTTTAATTCGGACATTCTGACAGAATATGTTTATCAGTATATTCGAAAATAAAATATTTTTGAACCATAAATAATAAAAATATTGTTGAACTATTTCTTGATCATGATTTTAAAAACTTCTTGTAGAATAAAAAAATTCTTGAACAATCAATTGACTAATAAAAACAAAAAATACATTATTTCTTATAGAATACGGGTAACAATTGTTAAGAATTACATTTTTTGTTAACGAATAAAACTAAAAAAACCTTTCAAAACGGGAAAGAAAACATCAAATCTAATAACGACACTAATACATTCTAAAAAATAATGTTGCTTAGAATCACTTTTAGTTTTTTTGGTCCGTTCTTCATGCATCAAATTCTGTGAAAACAAAACAAAATTGTAGTTTAGATTCCAATAATGCATTAGCAAATGAAAAATAAAAAACTAAATTCCTTTGGAAATAGATGTAGACTTGTGAATTGCACCAAAACCAAGAAACAAGAATTTTTTCAATGTGATTGGTTTTGGAATGTTGCACTAGATTCTATATCATTTGAATTGTAGTGGTGGTTGTCACTGCAGATGGGAGTCTTTGAGAAGTTTAGACCATAATTAAAGAGCTGATTTTAAATCCATAGAATCTATGTACAACACCTTCCAACGGCTACATATTCAGCTTCAACGGTAGAGCAAACTAATGGTATATGCTTTTTGCTAGATCAACTTACAATCTATCTCCAATCATTTGAGCTTCTTCTGAAGTGCTTTTACGATCAATGCCACATCCACCATGATCCGAGTCAGTGTATCCCACCAACTTGAACTCGGAATCATGAGGATACCATAACCCAAGATTGGGTGTATGCTTTAAGTAACGAAAGATTCTTTTCACAACGAGTAAATAAGATTCCTTAGGACTGGCTTGATAACGAGCACACAATATAGTAGCAAAGATAATGTCAGGGAGAATGGTAGTAAGATATACCTGAGATCATATTATTCCTCAAAAGAGAGTTCATTCACATCAGCGCCATTTGGATCAACGCCAATAGACGTTGATGAGGATATTGGAGTTTTTGCTAGCTTGCAATCAGTAAAACCATACCTTTTCAGCATATCTGCAATATATTTAGCTTGGCAAACAAAAATATCATTAGTTAGTTGTTGACTTACAAACCCTGAAAGAAGGTTACTTCACACATCATGCTCATCTCAAACTTCTTAGCCATGATCTCCGTAAATTCTAAACTTAGCTTTTCATCAGTGGATCCAAAAATGATATCATCAACATACACTTGGGCAAACATGATATGAGATCCTAAAATCTTGATGAACAGAGTGTTATCAATCTTTTATCGTTTGTATCCACTTGAAAGAAAATAGCTTGTTAAAGTGTCATACAATGCTCTAAGTGCCTTCTTTAAACCATAGACAACTTTATCAAGACGATACACATGATTTGGAAACTCTTCACTTTCAAACCTTGGGGTTGCTTTAAAAAAACTTCTTCTTCATCCGGGCTAGTCAGTTTAAAAACGATAAGCGTCAAAAATGACTTTTTGATAGAAGAATATTTAGAACAAATAATATTAACCATGTTATAGTATATGTCACAAGGTTTCCGTACATATAAATAACGCTGAAATCTGAGTTATAACGAAGAAGTTATGACATGTCAAAGTTTCGCGACAGATTCGGCATGACGTTGTAGGACGTAAATAGTGAATTTGTGATAGAATGATATTTAGTCTTAGTAATCTAAACTAAATTTGTAGAATACGCTAAACCGAGAACGTGCATAAAAAGAACGTCTAAATTTGATTTCGTATGAGGAAGTTATGATTTTTCGAAGTTCCAACTTAGCAGTATGCAGCTCAAAGTTTGAATATGAGATTTAGTGGTTTCTAGTCGAAAAATCTAAACGAGAATCAAAGATCTTGGCGATAGTCATGCAACGGTGAAAAGACAGACGAAAACGGACGTCAGATTAAGAAGTTATGAATTTCTAACAGAGTTTTCCTGTCCCGGACTACTAAAAATAATATAATAAAAATAAAGTCAAAATTAGCCGATGGAGTCTAAACGAGATTTGTAGCACATAAACTCACCTACGTGTGCATATAAAGAACGTCGAAAATGGAGCTCGTATGAGAAAGGTATGAATTTTTGAAGTTCGGGGCACGAACCCCGACACCTGTGTTAGTGTTCATGACATGAACACTAGGTTCACGACGTGATCTTAGTAATAACGTCTCCTAGAGCCTGTCAGACCCAAGTTGCGATGATGCACCTGATGATGACTGAACTCACGACGTGAATATTTGAGATTCATGACGTGAATCCAGAAAAATGGCCCTATAAATAGAAATCGAAGGGCAACTGATTTTGGTTGCTACTTTCTTACTCTCTCACTCCCGATACCCTCTATAGCCCTCTTGAAGTACCTTCGAAGCCCGGTATTATCCCGACACCCGATGCGAGTGCCGACGCACCGAAGATCCCGAGAATAAAAGAGTTTTCGAGCCGAAGCTTTACCCACAAGAAGCCCGGTGTGTGAAGATATCTCGGTTTCATCGAAGAATACTACTTTAAGAGCCGTAGTGATGTCCGATAATTGTCTTATGAAGTGAGTGCATAGTCCCTTTCATGAACATGATCTTAATACAAGTATTGTTTGAATGTATTAAATATATGTTTTGTGTGAGTTATTTGACGATGTCTAAATTATGTGTTAAAGAACATACCTGATTGTTTATGATTACTTAAGTTAAAGAGTAAACCTAAGGTTTGTTATAATGGTTATGGGGTAATATCCCTTTATGAGTACGAGCGAGATATATATGAAGAATAGAACTTTAAAATATGTCATTGATCCGGAAGCATGGATTAGACATAGTTATTCGTCCCTAGTCTGAGAGTATGGATTGAACTTACTTAATTGTCATTAATCCGGGAGTATGGATTAAGACTTACTCAGTTTTCATTAATCCGGGAGTATGGATTAAGATATAGTCAGTTGTCCTTAGTCCCGGAGTATGGACATGACATAGAATCTATCATTAATCTGGGAGTATAGATTTAGACATAGATGTTGAATATTTTAAGTGTTGCGTCTTGGATTATTTGTTTTGTAAACGGATTGGGCTTATCCATCCGTAGTTATCTAGAATAGTTTCCTTTATCTAGATAAGTTGTTAGGGTTTTATTATAAATATATGCATGCATGTATGCGTATATAATAGATTATTCATTCACGTTGATTCTTGTAACCCTAATCATACCTCTACAGATTGTAGTTCTTAATCGAGCTCTTCTGGGGTATTTTGCATTAATCATTCGACATCTTCATCGCAATACTTGTGTTCTTATTTACGTTCTTATTATTATTATTTTGCTTAGAATCATACGATCCTGAAAGAACTTTGTTCTAACAATTGGTATCAGAGCAGAAGATTGTGTTTGTCGATACACTTTTCTTCTGTATTCATAAATAGTTAGGGTTTCCGCTTTTATCGAAGCCGTCATCTTCTTAACGACGATTACTCCGCTTTTGATAAAACCCTAATCTTAAGTTTACAGGTAAGATTCTAACAGCTCACCATGTCTCATGAAAATACGCATTCAAACCCTATTAACATCTCAAACAGCATCGGTTCTACAACAAGACTACCCATACTCTACACTCAAGACTACGAAGTGTGGGCTCATCACTTTGAAGATTACGTGGTTGGATTCGAGGATAATGGCTACTATCTCATCTGGGAAGCTATTGTTCTTGGACCGTTTGTGCACTCAGAAACAAACACCATTGTCAAGACACAGAAAGATTACAACAAGTTGGTAACAGATGTTCAAAAGATGTCGCAAGATGAGAAGGACAAGATTCTATGTAATGTCAAAGCCATGCGAATGATAAGATTTTCCTTACAATCTGACACCTTTCGGCTTGTAGGCTCTTGCACAACTGCTAAGGAAATCTGGGATAGGTTGAAGGAACTCTACACAACTGATGAGGATCTGGAACATTCTATTCAAACTCTGTTGCTCTCAGAATTCGGAGCATTTGAACAGAAACCTGAAGAGAAGCTCATTCAGACCTTTGATCGGTTCAATCATCTTTTAAGTAAGATGATCAAGCATGGAATTAAAAGGAAGGTGATCGAACAGAAAGTTACATTCATGAACGGGCTCAGACCAGAATGGATGGCCGTGGTTTCCACTGTGAAGGCACATGAACAGTTTAAATCCTACTCTCTGGCGAAACTAGTTGGAATACTGATGTCAAATGAAAGTGTTGTAACTAATGAGGCGAAAGTGGTCTCTAGCATGGGATCACTGGCTCTTGTCTCTAAAGGAAAAAGTACTGTTGAAGAAGAGGAAGAGTGAGACATGTCAGAATGTGATCTTACAAGTGAGGAGTATGCTCTGATGATAACCAATCCAAAGAAATTTGCTAGAAGAAAATTTCCTACCAATAAGAACCGAAATTGGCAAGGAAGTTATAGTTCCGAGAAGGTAAAAGAAGAACCGAAAGGCTCATCCCAAAAGGTGGAAGAAAACAAACTTGCGGGAGACTCTGGTTACAACTGCAATTACTGTCACGACAAGAACCACTTTGCCAAAGATTGCATGTTAAGAAAGATGGCTGAGAAGAAAGAGGGTGAAGACGATGAAGCATATTATATAAGAAAACTTGAAGAAGTCAAAAAGAAGAAGGCTTCCAACAGCTCCATGAATGCTCTTATTGTACAAGAAGATGCAGGGGAAGACGAGTTTGGCGGCGTAGAAGTCTGGTCAACTAATTCTGAAGATGAAGAGGTTAGAAGACCCACGCACGGAAAGGCTGGAGGTTCTGGTGGAAAATGCCTGATAGTCACTGCTGGACCATCAACCGAAAGTGCAGACACAGAACCGAACATGACTGAGAACAAGTGTTTTGCAGCCAAGCCAGTGAGTGAGAAGATCAACGACTGCGATCGAATGATCAAAAAGGTACATTCTCTCCTTGAATCTCTTAAAATTTCCAAAACTGAATATCTAGAAGAATTAAATGAACTAAACTTTAAATTTAACAACCTAAGTAGCAGCCTCATGCAAACGTGCTTAGCAAACTCTAAGCTAACTGACCAACTCGGCAGGGTGTCTACAAAAAGTGAGGAGAGAAGGATCTGGATTGAGCAGAAGGAAGCGGAGTTAGTTAGGGCTAAGGATGAGAGTATTTATTTGCAAAGAGACAATTTAAAATTATTAAAACAAAGAAATGTTTTCTGTTTAATTGCTAAGCGTCTTTATACTAATATTGCTCAATTGCATCTTAACTGTGAAATTGGAAAGAAAATACATAAAATGATTTTGCCCTTTCTTGAATTTAAGGAAGATGATGTTATAGCAGAATGTGAATCAGAAGTTTCCTCTGAAGCAACATCCATGTCATATAGGCTAGGTTTAGATAAAATAGAAACTTTCATCGATTGTAAGGAACATAAAAGTATGTTAAGAGATATCTTAGATGAAAATGATAGGATGAATATTAAAACCGAAACTATACAAACATTCGATGAATCAAATGCCAAAATCGTCAAGGAAAATAAAATTATAATAGATAATACATCTGAATTTGAAACAGAGAGTGAAATGAGTGAAATTTCAGTAGAGGATATTGTTGATTGTTCTGAGTTTGTGAAAGATGAAGCCAAGAGTGAAAAACCTCTTATTTCAGAAAACTCATTTGAATTTGCTCGTCTGTCAAAGGAACAGAAACCGAAACTCAAAGAAAAGGCTGTGGTCTATCAGAAGGTACAGACCGTACCAAACCAAGTTTATGTTGTGACTGGAGTCACTCACAGACAAACAACTGAATTAAGGATGATAGTTGAAGAGGATAATGCTGAAGGATGCGAAGACTATTTCTAGTCTGCTCCAATTGACAATGCAGATGAGACTGTGGGTCTGTCTGAGAAAACCACTTGGAGAGTCAAAGGATGATACATACCAGAACCCATCAATAAACCTTCAAGTTTCGATATTCCCAGCACAAGTGGAACGAAAGATGTTCTAGCAGAACCTTCAATGCAACCTGACGCTCCAATCGAAAGAAAAGAACCGAAAGGTCCACTCAAGAGACAGGAAGCATCGACGGTTTAAACTAAGGAATGCACCGAAACCAGAGTGGAAGACAAGAGAAGGAAGGAGAAATCCGAGTCAAGTTTCAATGTTCACAAATCTCAGAAGGAGCTAGCTAAACAGAAAAGACTCAGAAATCAGCGATATGCCTCGAATCTAAATGAACGGAAACGGCATTGGAATTCTCAAATTCCTAACTATGAATCTCCTGGGAAAGAATCCAAGGATAAAGGAAAACAAAAGTTAAAGGAAGATTTTGATTCCAACTCCTATTATTCCAAATCCCAAAACCAAAAGCCGAGTGTCGGTTCTAAACCAAGATTCGGTTCTCAACCGAGTTTCGGTTCTAAACCGACTTTCGGTTCTCAACCGAGTTTCGGTTCTAAACTGACTTTCGGTTCTCAACCGAGATTTGGTTCTAAACCCAATTTCAGTTTTCAACCAAGTTTCGGTTCTAGACCAGATTTCGGTCAACGTCCCAAGTTCATCCCTAACACAAGATTCAGTTCTAACACTGGTTTCAGTTCCAATTCTAGATATGGATCCTCCAAGTTCCAATATCAACATAATCGATCCTTCCCTAAACCTAAGAATCAAACGAAAAACACTAAACTAACTAATAAGAATACCTTAAAATTTAAAGAAGATAAGACGAAAATCAAGGTATTTACTATCAAAAGAAAAGATCAAACAACTCTCGTCAAAAGAACTTATTTTGTTGATGCTTCTACTGTAATTCATTTCTCTGTGAAAACCTCAACAGGACCCAAGAAACTTTGGGTTCCTAAATCTGCTTGAAATTGCAGGTAATCAGTGATGAGCAGTTCGACGACGAATGGTATATATGTTGGGTTATGAGCATTCTAACACTCCTAAGTGTACATGCAACCCTAAATACCTTGGATCTATGTTTTCTCTATTATACATGCAAATATGAACATCCAAGGTATTATCCTAATCTAACATACAAAACTATCAATATAATAAGATAGAATACATACCTCTTTGATGTAGAATGTCTTCATGAAGCTTGAGTGCCTAGTGCCCCAAGTGTGACACCTCAAATGGTTCACACAACACCAAATACACTTGGAATAACTTGAGAGAATTCTACACTTCATGAAAATCGGCTAGCCCTTTCTTACTCTCACTAGTGGCCGATTTTGCTCAAGAATAAGATGTTTATATAGTTATACAATTAGGGTAAACCCTAATCATCATGACTTTCCATTTCCTTGGATCCATGGGTTCAAATACACCAGGGAGCATCCATGGAGCATCATATGGGTTTTGGCCCAACTAGATAATCCATGGAGCATTAGCCCACTATATAAGTATGGATGATTTGTACAATCAACCCATATATTTAATTTGTCTTCTTTTGATCACTTAATTAATCCTAGATTAATTCTTGATCAATACTAATTAAATAATCTTATTATTCTTATTATTAATATACTAGAACTTATAATATATTAATAACCATAAGTGTTTTATTTCTCTCATTATAGTCTATCCAAGTGCATGATGCCATGCAACCCAAATGGACCATGCTGGGTCGGGTCAAGTCTTACCAATTATAGTTATGGACTTAGACATTAATCCAACAATCTCCCACTTGGATAAGTCTAAAACTATTATTGCGTATGACTTCAGGAACCAATTGGCAATCGTAGCTCTCAAAAGCTTCTGTCGAACTTTGACCTTGTAGATGAACTCTGACCTTTGTCAATGACTTGTCCATTAGATAAGGGATCATATATTCCTCCATTCTAGATATCATATGGACTGAGACATGGATTATAATCATTCTCTCTGTCCATTTGTTGTTTCCCAATTTCCGATTTATGACGACTAACTAATTGAACAAATCAAATCAGTCCTGGCCCGGCCGAGCACTTCCATTTGTCATCATCAAATCATCGAGTGGCCCACAGATATCGCTTTTATCCCGAAGGTAAAAGGAATGGATAAAATTTGACTCATATGGCTTGTTCTACTACTTGTTGAAGCATACACAAAGGCACGTTTTATAGCACCGAGTTACCAAATGCGGTTTCGTGCAATCAATGTACAACCAACTCATAGTAACAACTCATATCTCTAGGTTTGAAGAATATAAGATATTATCGTCTCATGATCACTCGTGATAAAAGCCATGAAGTGATTCCAATGAGCGCGGGTTGAATCCAATACTCAGAACTTATGAGAACTCATGAGTGTTGTATCCATTTGTCCAACACCTTAGACCTCTACAAGCCAACCCATGATAGTCTTAATTCATATCTACTTCCAACATATGACCGACTGTGGATGGTTTGAATAACTTAGTCATTCCGGAAGAATAACCTAGTTTATTCAGGAAGTCAAAACATGCAAAGTGAAACACAATAATAATTGAATCCAATATGGTATCAAAACCTATGAACATAAATAAAACACCTTTTATTTATCACCATATGATTACGCATTATTCATTGTATACTGTTTCAGCTATCAACTTTATTCTTGAATTTAAAACAATAGTTGTCCCATGCTCCATGCATGTACACTATGTTTTCTAAACACTAGTCATGCCATACACCAAGTATGCATACTATGTTTGTCTATGATCTTTACTTTGTGAACTAGATCAATTGAACATAACTTCAATGATTGTCTTTTCACACTCCCAAATCCTTACTGCAAATGCAAGAATTCCAAATTCATGCCATTTACTGAAATCTGTTAGATTCTAAACTTATATGCATTGATCCTCTTGTAACGATTATGCACAAATTCACAAAGACTTGGCAACAATCATTACAGAGTATTCCAAAGGAGATCAACTCCTTGGAAACATCCTTCTTGCATTAAGTTTCCTTAATCTTACACAGATTGAGATTTCTGACTTTGAAACATCTCCAGATTCATTTTGACTATCACTTCTGAATAAGAGTTGCCTCCTTACAGATTATGTCAATATGGTCCTTCCAGAATTATCACTATACTTCCAACTGTCCTTGAGCAACCAATCTTTGGTAAACCTTAGATTTTCCTCGACAATTGTTTAATCCTTTTAGTCATATCCAGTTCTAAACCTTTTCCCTTCTTAATGCCCCAGGCATTTGGAAACTCTTAGAAAGGATGAATATAGCACATGTAATCGAACCTATATCCAAAGCATATGCAACACGATTCATGATGTCTCACATAAAGACTAAACCAGTCTTTTGCTATAACATTTCCATTTCTATTTGCCAAGTTCTCATAATTCAGATTATGAAAAGGGATGCCGTAATCATAATCGAATTGAAGAACGCAAATAATGGACCCATATACAGAATTTCCTTATGTTGAGCCATTCCAACATGAAATTCATATATATTTCCTTGACTAAATGATTAAAACCTAATGATCTAAGCTTATAGATTTGAGATGAAGTATAATTTCCTCTCCCTTAATTATAGCAAAACAACTTTTTCCTAATTGAAACCTTTTGTTTTCTATAATTAACATTGCTAACTTGCAATCTTTATCATAATTATCGTGCTCCCACTAACATGATGATCATTAGCATAACACTTATGCTCCCACTAGGTTTGACATGTACTCAGAAATCAGCTGGACTTCTAGAAATCAATACTTTATTGACTTTCTTACCAATGTTCAGATTTCTGATACTGGATTGTTTTGATATAACTTTATCAAAATCATACACCTTCCCTTAGATAGCACACTTGTGTGTCTACACAATTATGAAGAGGGATGCCGTAATCATAATGGTTAGACCTTTTTGCCACTTCTCACAAGTCCAGGTTAGTGTGCCGGTAAACCACACACGCTCCACTAACGACTTTGAGAATGCAAATATCACAATTGCTATCTAACTAAAATCTACTTCGTGAAAGTGTTTCCTCACCATCATTTTCATGAATCGGAGAGAAACCTTATGACACTTAGATTTAATGGTGTATGTGTTCTTATCCATGTGAATTGTCAAAACCATAGTCACAAGATAAGGATAATGACAAATCCAAACTCATATGGACTGAACTCAATCTTAACTTCTTGCCACCTGGCAGCTCAAGGGCCTGCCATTGCTTCCAAGTTGTTGTGCAACCAATTGAGAACTCTAAGAACTCAACTTTAACTGGAATGGGCACAGACTATGTCAACACGATAGGTTATAAACCTCAAGTTGTGTGTTAGTGAAGAACTTTAGGTTTTATTCTTGATTAGTTCTTGAGACTTTCAAGACCTTTAAGACTCCCACTGTCCTCTTGACATATAAGACTCTCTTGTCAAATATTCAAGGGATAGTGCAGATTCTAATCAAGACAAACACTACACACAATTGGCCTTAGTTGGTCTTTGTTTTATCCAAAACATCACAACTTACCAATTTCAAATGTACGAGAGTAAAAAAAAATTACTCTTACATTTGACACGTGTTTTAAACCTTCTTAAAGACATGTCACTCAAATTACAATCTTGGAGTATGACTCTAAGACTTGTATTGGAACGTAGTATGACTCATCTTCTTGATTTAACCATTTCAACAATTCAAGATCCCTTCTTCTTAGTCATAAGAATGCACTAAGACTTCCTTAGAGAACTAATTTTGATATGGTTTCTTAATCATTAAGATGATAACAAAACTGATACTAAAGTACTCTCCCATCTTTTTAGATTTGAGAAACTTTTATCCTTCTGCCTAATTTGATTCTTCTTATTTGCTCTGCCTTATATTGGAACCTTTTCCAATGTCTCAGAATTACACTTAAGCTTGTAAGTATAACCATATTTACTGAACTTTAGTAAACTATGACGAATAGCCTTATCAATCTTTTGTGGTGGACTTAATCAGTGCACATGACTGTGTACTCGATCCCTTAGTCCATTACTTGACTCACACATCCATGTGAACAAGTAATTAGTCTTAATTTTTCCAATACTTGAAAGTTCTCATTCATCATGCTATACAATTTGCATGATTCCAAGTTTCGGTCCAATTGAGACTTGGTGATGAGAATCTTTCCTTATTTGGTAAATTTAGACATTACCACAAATGAAGGAATCAATTTCATATTTCCAATCTTGCTATTAATGGAATCATATAAGCAACAATTTTTCCTCAAATGCCATTGTAAGGATATTTTAAAATAAATAAAATCAAAATTTTCTTTTATTTTAAAACTATGCGGAAAAACTTATCCTTACAATCCATATGAAAACTTGTTGTTATCTATTCCTTAGCAATATCTCATAACTCCTAAGAAATAGCTCAAGAATCCGATTTTCAAACTACGCGATAGAAATCCATCTATGCGATCAGATTCAACATATTCTTTCTTTAAGTTCCTTTACTTTTCTTTGATTCTTAAAACATTACCATGTGACCCAGTCACATCATGTATCAGGAATCTCAGAATCGAAACTTAACATAGTTAGATTAATGGACTTTACCTGAAGTAGAGTCAATCTTATTGACTTTAACATCCTTATGTAAATTTGGCAGCTTCGCAACTAATGACCCTTACTTTGGCAATATAAACATATGGACCCTTTGATAATGGTACACAGGACTATTACAGACTTAGCCTTTTTCTCTTTACCATTTGGTCAACCTAGTTGACTATGTTCAATCCCTTTCCTTGGGAAGAGAATGCTTTTTCTGTATTTCCAGTGTCACCATTGTCAATGTCCATAAAGTTTCAGGAAGTTGATCTTAGCAAATAGATAAGATCATTAAGGGTCTTGTCATAGTATGTTTCATAGGTGTTCCAAAAGAACTCACTATGTGACTTAGAAAGTAGTTGAACCACCAACTTTCTCAAGACTTTGACACCCAACTCTCCCGGCTTGTCAATATGTGACTACATCTCCAAGATGTGATCACACCTAGACCTTGACTTGCCAATAGGGCTTGAGTGACCTTAAACTTTTCAAGAACTTGTGGGTTAGGGAGAATAATTGGGGGAGGAGAAAGAAGTATGATTTCCATGGGACATCATCTTCATTTAGGAAAGCTTGTTTCAAGAGATTTGGGAAGATCATAAATGTCTAAACCAGACTTGTTTTGGGAGATATTCAAGATAGTTGATTTTAAAGTCCTTAATATGACACCCAATATGAAATATTAAGGCTAGGACCCAACAAACTATTTTATAACTTAGAAGAAGGATGTCGTAATCCAAGCTATAAAATATTTGAAGGTAGGTGAATGACGATTCACCAATTTCCACCAAGATAAACGAAATGTATTATTCAGTTTTAATTGGTTTTTGAAACTCCTAGATCTTTGAGATTCATTGAACTGTTCAATGGCATGTTTCAATCTCGAGTGTGCCCTTCAGGTTTTGTGACTGGGATGCCGAGGATCACAAAACAAGATGTGAAGTAACCATGCAAATTACTTGGTACCCTTAATAAATTACCCCTCAATCGATGTGCCGGTTAACCACACACGCTCCATCGATACTATGATAAATATTAAGTCATCCTTTACCTACCTTGTTAAGTCCAAGTTAGTGTGCCGGTTAACCACACACGCTCCACTAACGACTTAGACAAAGTGTAAAGTGTAATTTCATGGATTAACACCTTATTCACATTTTCCTAAGTAACTAAGATTGGGAATTATTAAGAGTTTAATGAAGGGAGAATTATAGTCTTGTCAAACCCGTTCGGCTAACGACCCTCTACCAGTCAAGCAAGCAGTGGGTGAGAGTGGACACCCATTAAGTTGCCATTTTATAGCCAACAACCTTATACCCACCTTATAGACCGGCTTCGTGAATGAGGCGTACTAGCGGTAAGACCGACTTTACTCTTATACATGTATATATTATTAACTTATAATAGTATAAAGTATAACGGTTGAATTTTAACTTTTAAAATTCTAAGGGCTAACTTGGAATTAAGGTATTCATAAGAGAAAACTTTACAAATTCCAAAACTTGAGGGCAGGTTTTGAAACTATTCAAAACTAATTAATTCCATAACTTATGTGTTTAAAGTAGTTTTAATCCAAAAACTCTTCAAGTTCCATAACTTATGGAAGACTTTAAACTAATAAAAGAATTAACTTTTCTTTATTTTTATAACTTATGGAATTAATTAAGGTTACACTTTTACTCTTTAAGGAAGTGACTCTTGAACTTCCATAACTTGAGGACAAGTTATGGAGTCATAAAAAAAATATTCAATGACACAAGACTCTTCATTTTGTAACCATTACCAACTTTTATGAGTTTTATGAGTCTTTAATGTGACTCTTCATGTAACTTGAGGACAAGTTACACAAACACATTTTATACTCAACTCTTAGATTAAAATGGATTGAAAGCAACTATTTCAATTAGCTTTTCTATTAATCTAAGCAACTCATAAGAACAAGATAATTCAAATCAAACTTTTTCATGTAATTAGTCTAAACCTTAAACTAATACAAAACATGAATCTATTGACAATTATCTTTTAAAATGGATTAGCATGAACATTACCACATCAAAAAACAAATTTGTAAGTTCAAAAACAACTTAGGGTAATGTTCCTAGTCCATTTCTAGCTAAAAAACTCGAAAATATGGTGTCTGAGGTCCAACTCGTCGAGTGCATGAACCAACTCGGCGAGTTGGATCGATTTGATCACTTTTTAGGCATGGACTCGCCGAGTCTGATGATCAGACAGCAACAAATTCGTTTTTTCAGCTTCTATTGCAGGTATAAAAAGAAAACAAGCCTAGGCTCTAATACCACTGTTGGGTTATGAGCATTCTAACACTCCTAAGTGTACATGCAACCCTAAATACCTTGGATCTATGTTTTCTCTATTATACATGCAAATATGAACATCCAAGGTATTATCCTAATCTAACATACAAAACTATCAATATAACAAGATAGAATACATACCTCTTTGATGTAGAATGTCTTCATGAAGCTTGAGTGCCTAGTGCCCCAAGTGTGACACCTCAAATGGTTCACACAACACCAAATACACTTGGAATAACTTGAGAGAATTCTACACTTCATGAAAATCGGCTAGCCCTTTCTTACTCTCACTAGTGGCCGATTTTGATCAAGAATAAGATGTTTATATAGTTATACAATTAGGGTAAACCCTAATCGTCATGACTTTCCATTTCCTTGGATCCATGGGTTCAAATACACCATGAAGCATCCATGGAGCATCATATTGGTTTTGGCCCAACCAGATAATCCATGGAGCATTAGCCCACTATATAAGTATGGATGATTTGTACAATCAACCCATATATTTAATTTGTCTTCTTTTGATCACTTAATTAATCCTAGATTAATTCTTGATCAATACTAATTAAATAATCTTATTATTCTTATTATTAATATACTAGAGCTTATAATATATTAATAACCATAAGTGTCTTATTTCTCTCATTATAGTCTATCCAAGTGTATGATGCCATGCAACCCAAATGGACCATGCCGGGTCGGGTCAAGTCTTACCAATTATAGTTATGGACTTAGACATTAATCCAACAATATAGACAGTGGCTGCTCACGTCACATGACAGGAAGAAAGGAGCAATTAAGGGAGTTTCGGTCTCTAAAGGATGGCAGTCCGGTGAAATTTGGAAACAACTCCTATGGAACAATCAAAGGATACGGAATGATAACTAATGGAGACTTTTCCATCAGAAAGGTGGCTTATGTGGAGGGTTTGCAGCACAATCTCATAAGTGTCTCGCAATTAGTTGTGGGCACAGGCTTGAAGGTATCATTCGATGATACAGGATCTGAGATTATCGAAAAACAAACTAAGAAAGTTCTGCTAAAATCGGAAAGAAAAGGAAAAATGTATCCTTTGAATATTAATCCGATTCGAGGGACACCAACTATCTGTCTGCTATCAAAAGCAAACACTGATGAAAGTTGGCTTTGGCATCGATGTCTATCTCACCTGAACTTTAAAGATATCAACAAACTGGTAATTGGTGATCACGTTCGAGGTCTTCCTCTTCTAAAGTTCGAAAAGGAGCATTTGTGTGCAGCATGTGAAATGGGAAAGCAAAGCAGAAAAATCCATCCAACACGCATTAATACCAAGATCGTGGAAGCACTTGAATTATTACATATCGACTTGTGTGGACCATCTGCTATAGAGAGCATCGGAGGAAGTAAGTATGTTCTGGTAATTATAGATGATTTTTCACGTTTCACATGGGTTTTCTTTCATAGACAGAAATCAGATGCAACTCCCAAGCTGAAGATGTTCATCAAGCAAGTGGAAGTTCAACTAAAGAAGATGGTGAGAAACATCAGAAGTGACAATGGGCTGGAATTCAAAAACAAGGATTTCGAAGAGTTTCTGGCCGATAAGGGGATCACACATAACTTTTCGGGTCCTTATACTCCACAACAAAACGGAATCGTTGAAAGACGAAACCAATCGTTGTGTGAAGCAGCCAGGACCATGCTCAGCTATGCCTCTCTACCTCTATATTTTTGGGCTGATGCCATTGCTGCGGCCTGCTATACTCAGAATCGGTCCTTCCTCAACAAGCGATTCTCATTAACTCCTTATGAGATTTTAAACAATCGGAAACCAAACATCAAGTTTTTCCACATATTCGGTTCAAGGTGCTTTATCCTTAACTCTAAAGAAAACTGAAATAAATTTGACGTTAAAGCCGATGATGGGATCTTTCTGGGTTACTCTCTGTCATCAAAAGCATACCGAGTATTGAACAAGCGTTCTAAAAGAATAGAAGAGACCTACTATGTCACCTTTGATGATAATTACATGAAGAAGGTTCAACGGACAGAAGATGCCTCAGGAGACATCTTTCCCACATCTGGACAGATCTCGGTTCCAATATCAAATATGTTTGATGAATACATTCGATTGTTCGATGAACCGGAAAAGGAAATCCATTCGGAAGTAAGAGCAGCAGACAACAAGGTAGATCATATGAAGAAAGTCATAGACGAAGCAGCCAAATCATTGGAAACCGAAACACCAAGTACCTCAACCTCCGATTCAACGTTCTAGGGGGAGGATGATAACACTTTCCAACCATCTGGAGTTTCTATCGAGGGGGAGAATTACCATTCCGCCACATCTAATACTCAAAACCCGAACCAAAAACATCAAGCGTAACTCCAATCAAGGGGGAGAATCATACTACTGATTCTGTTGAAGACATAGGCTACACTTCGCCAGTCGAGGGGGAGAAGGTAACAACAAGTAATTGTTCAACTGACGAAGGTGAAGCAGATAAGTCAGATGTTGAAATTGAAGTTGAAACAGAATTAAATCCAGAATATGATCCAAGCTATCCTCCGCTTGTAAAATGGACAAAAAACCTTCCCAAAGAGCAAATAATTGGTGAATCGTCTGAAAGTGTTCTTACTAGATCTCAACTGAAGGCAAAACAAACAACATTATTCTCCAAAGTGGAATTCTGTATGTTTAATGCTTTTATCTCCAAAATAGAGCCGAAAACAGTAAATGCTACACTCGATCACTCTGATTGGGTTTAAGCAATGCAGGATGAGCTCAATGAATTTGAAAGAAACAAAGTATGGAGATTGATTCCCACACCGAAAGATGCCTCTGTTGTTGGATTGAAATGGGTATTTAGAAATAAGCTGGATAAAGAAGGAAATGTCATTCGCAACAAGGCTCGGTTGGTTGTAAAAGGCTACTGTCAAGAAGAAGGGATTGATTATGATGAAACGTTTGCTCCTGTGGCACGATTAGAGTCTGTTCGAATCTTCCTAGCATATGCTGCTCACAAGAACTTCGAAGTTTTCCAAATGGATGTCAAATGTGCATTCTTGAATGGAGAACGAGAAGAAACTGTCTATATTGAGCAACCACCCGGTTTTGTGAACGAAAGGTACCCGGATCATTGCTACGTACTGGATAAAGCTGTCTATGGGCTAAAGCAAGCACCAAGAGCCTGGTATGAAACTCTTACCCGTTTTCTAAAAATATCAAAGTTTAAACAAGGTTCGGTTATCCAACCTTTTTTCGAAAGAAGGAAGGCGAACATCTAATGATTGTTCAAATTTATGTTGATGATATCATCTTCGGCTCTATGAATCCTAGCTTAACTGCTGAATTCCGAAAGTTGATGGAGACTAAATTTGAAATGAGCACAATAGGTTCGATTAACTTTTTCCTTGGTTTGAATATTAGACAGGGACCAGAGGGTATCTTTATAAACCAGGAAGCATACACTAAAAATCTGCTAACTAAGTTTGGAATGAAGGGTGATTCAAAAGTAAAAGTTCCAATGGCATTCGGTACCAAGTTGACCCCATCTCTGTAGAAACCAGCTGTAGACATAACTCTTTATCGACAAATGATAGGATCCCTTATGTATCTAACAGCTAGTAGACCAGATATTATGTTCTCTGTTTGTTATTGTGCCAGGTTTCAAGCTAATCCAACAGAACCCCACATGACTGCTGTAAAGAATATTTTTCGATATCTGAAGAAGACATCAACTCTCGGTCTCTGGTATCCTGCAAGATCTGGATTCTTCATACAAGCCTTTTCAGATGCTGATCTTGGAGGATGTGGATTGGACAGGAAAAGCACTACTGGAGGATGTCAATTCCTTGACGGAAAACTTGTCAGTTGGCAATCAAAGAAGCAAACCTGTGTTTCCTTGTCTACAGCAGAAGCAGAATATATCGCTGCCGCATCTTGTACCTCCCAGGTTGTTTGTATTCAAAGTCAGTTGAGAGATTATGGACTAAGTATGAAAAAGATCCCTCTCTACTGTGACTCATAAAGTGCAATCAGGATTTGTCATAATCCAGTACAACATTCGAAAACTAAGCACATAGCACTAAGGTACCATTTCATCAAGGATCATGTAGAAGACGGGAATGTCAAAGTTCATTTTGTTCGTTCTACTGATCAACTGGCCGACATTTTTACTAAAGCCTTACCAGAAACAACCTTCAATAAAATCTTACAAGGCTTGGGTATGATGGAAGGAGAGTCGGTACCGAATCTTCAATTTTCTCCTTAAAATAAGGACGACAAAGATAGACAGAGCGCTCGGTCTATCTCTGCTCTAGTCTTTTCGAATTGAACAGAACGCTCTGTATATCTCATCTTCGTGAATCTCGGCTTCGCTATGTCTGCTCTCACTAATCGTTTGAAATCTCTGTTTTTAATCTTTATTTTTATTTTTTATTTTTATTTTATTTTTAATTTTATTTTTATTTTTTAAATATCCAAAAATCCAAATTTTTTTTTTGCTTGTTTGTTTTGTTATTAATAGGTACGACACAAGAATAACCGTTGAAAATTCTCAAAGCAGGTATGATTTAACTTTTATTCAAACTAGTTAAGTGTCCCTCGAAGCATGCTGCTGTATGTTGTCTTAAAGCCTCTATGATCTCGAGTAAGCCTTAATGACTCGATTGATACCCATTGTTTCTTCCAAATCAGGCTATTTTAACGCACTCGGTCTAGAGCTACCTTACTCTTCTCATTTGAGTTAAGAGTTTCTCTGCTCTGTCACGCTTATCTAGCAGAAGGTACATTCGGTTCCTTAACCATCTAATTATATTCTTCATCTACCTTCGGTTCACTAATGTAACCCTTGAGGCTCTCGGTCTTTACCACTGAGGTTTATGATTACACAAAATATGTGTTAATGATCTTCGATACGATTACCACGTTCTAAGTGAAACCCAAAATTCAACACCAATAATGAATTGACGGTGAGTGAAATACTCAAGCTTTAACTGGTTACCTGAAGAAATCTTTTTTTTTTATGCGTGATCTTTTACGAAATCGTCTACAGCTAAGACATTTCTTCCCAAACAGATCCAGTTTATTTTTTTATTTTTTTATTTTTTTGATTTCTGCTTCCTATAAGTCATAAACATAATATATCCAACCTATCTGTTCAATAGATCACATCGGTCTCACAGGTACCTCTACCAACGATCGGTTTTATGTTAAAACTCGATGTTTGGTTGGAGGAAAGCCACCCAATACATATGATTAAAAGAAGCCTTTCATTGTTTATTGACAAACAGTTGATCGTATTTTCGGGAAACCGCACAAGCACTTCAAGTCTCTCTTGACTTTGAAGGAAGTGATTCTTGCCCGGAATCATCTGCTTTCTGTTCTCTAACCGGACAGCACTCACACCCCATACATACTTGTTTTATTTCTTTATCTTTCACACTCTTATGCACGAAAACTAATATTTTCCAATATTCTAATTACTGTTTGGTATAAGTTGTGGTTATCCGTTGTAACCAAACACGAGATAACAGGGAATTTCAAACGGCTTGAAGATAAGATTTGGGCGCGTGAATTTGATCCGTTTTAAACCCACGCGTGCTTACGTTTTCCTGGGATTAACCACCCTGTCAAATCGCGCTTTTTCAGGCGACGTTTTAGTAACCTCATCATCACGGTTTCTCTCTCCAGGCAACCGTATAAATAGGGGTGTTCGTTTTCTTTGTCATTTACCAAGTCACAGCTTATCTCTCTCACACAAAGATTAAACTGTTCATCTTCTTCTTTGTTCAACAATGGCGACCTCATCCTCCGCACAAGATCAAACCGCTACATCTTCCTTGCTTACAATACGACCCAACTAGAATCTGATCATCGAACTGAGTCCATTTGCATATGACTCTTACATGTTGCATGTGGTGGAGTGTTTGAAGTATTCTCCACTGGTACTGGCCCTAACCCTAGTTGAAGCAGTTCCGATGTCGCTACTTTCTCAAGTATACTCATCAGCGACGTATGACAAGAACAAGGATCGCATCTACTTCAGTATTCACGATAAGAAATCCTCAATTTCAAAGATGAAGTTTTGTTCCATTTTAGGGCTTGCAGTTGATTCTTCCATCATCTCTCCAGACGTCATCACTATAACTCAAATTTTCATAATGCTGTACGAAATGGGGTACACCGACGTTCTTACAACAGTGGCGAAGGTCAAGAAATCATGTCTACCGTCGCAGTGGAATGAGTTGCTGACCCTGCTCATCAAGGGTTTAGCAGAAAGAAGTGGTGGTTCTGATACCACTAGCAAAGGATTTCTCACCATGCTTTATGGTTTATATAATGGGATAAATCTGGATTATGGCACAATAATCTGGTCCCAAGTGGTGCAGAGTTTGAATACCACAACTCGTCATTCTGAAATCTCATGTGGTTGATTTTGGACCATAATTACACGGAAACCTATGGATTCTTTGGAGATTCCGGTTATGACTGACGCTCTTCTTGCTTCTATCACTACTTATCACACCACGAAGATAATTCTTTCTGATCCACGTAAGTTTTCACATTATGGATCCATTCCTGAAACTATGTACAGGTGTGTCACAGCACAAAGCACAGTGATGGATGATTACGGCAAATTGACTCCAGTTGGTCTAAGGGTCTTGTCTGCAGAACAACAAGCTGCCCTAGATGCTTTGGAACAACCTGCACCCAGAGGCAAGTGGGTGGTTAAAACAAAGAAGGAAGAAGTGAAGGAGACAAAGGAGAAAAAGGAGAAAGTCTCTAAGCGAAAGGCTGGTGAGGAAGCTTCTTCTCAAACAAAACCGAAGAAGATTAAAAAGATGGCTAAAAGGCCTAAGAGAAATGTGTCTCCTGAACCTGACACTGTGGAAGATCAAGCACCAGAAACTGAGAATCCTAAAGTGTTCACCAGAGAGCCAACACCACCGAGATCTCCAACCCCACCATCATCTCCTAAGGATACTCATGTTCCATCTCCTCAACCCACAAAACTTTCCACCCCCACTCAATCACCACAACAGAAAGCTCCACTTTTTGTTCCCACAGATATACCAACCCTTCCGGTTGAAACTTCTTCTATACCCACTTCAACTACCTATACCTCTGTTCCTATTTCCAATACACCTATCACAACTTCTCTTGCAACAGAATCCATCACTATTACCATTCCCCAAATCCCAGTTGAAGTCAATGTATCTGATACAGGGGCTACTTCTGTGGTTGATCCGCCTATTTCTAAACCACCCTCTCCCACCCCCATCTTCTAATTCTGGTGCTACTTTGGGAGGTGATGATGAAGAGTATGATTCATTATATACTTTAGTCCTTACCGGATTCCAACTGATACAGACACTGATGCTCCTGCCAATAATCAACAGCTTCAAGATATTAATGACAAGCTTGACCGACTGCTTGCAGACAGCAAAGCTTACAGTAGGGTTGTCATGAAAGCTTTTGTGGAAACTACTGTTCAGCAATATACTGAAGCTATTGATCAATCCACTGCTGCAGTAAATAAGTCCACCGCTTCATGCTCCGAGGCCACAGAGAAGGTTACTGAGGTTGTTCATACAACTCAGATTTTCCTTGACTCACTCAAAGCTCATGCTGATACTAATGTAGCAAAGTACCAAGCTTCTGTTGACTCCTCCTTTCAAACTCTTCAAGAGGAGACTACTAAGTTTGATGCCCTTCGTGCTGATCTCAAAACAGAATCCACCTCTTTTCTTCAATCCGTGGATTCTCGTTTTGCTACTTTAAATGCAGAAAGCACCTTGAAGGAGGACTTGATAAAACACCAGGCAACCATTGATTTACAGAAAGTACAACTGGCCCAGAATGAAAAGGAGATTTCATTGCTCAAAACTCAAAGGGCAGTTTTTAAAAGTTGTGCTGGTGATGTGAAGAATATGTTGACTACTCTTCTCGAAGCCCATGATCCAATTTTGACTTTAACTATTCGGAAGCATCTCCAAACTAAACTTTTTCCTGCCATTTCTCTACTCAGTGAAATGAAGGGTGTCTCGGAGAAAGTCTTTCATCCGACACAAGGGGGAGAGGAGAGCAAAGTCAAGACAGAACCGAAGGTTAATGTAGCTTCGGGTTCTGGAAAGCAAATCATAGATGATAGTGACTCTGATCCTGAAGAGACGATTGTCGAAGCTCTCAAGCGGAAGAAAAGAGACAGAGAGCTTGATGACACTATGAAAGTAGCAAGGGAGGCTGAAGAGAAGGAGAAACAGACTAAAGAGGCAGAGGATATTTTACAGTGTAAGAAGACTTTGTTTCCAGAATGGGACAGAGATACTCTTATCACTCAAGCGATTGAGTTTCCTTCCATATATTGGTTGGAACCGATTGCTTCTTTCGAATGTGAAAACTCCAAGGACTCGCAGTTCGACATGTCAATCACCAAAAGAGCATTCACTTATCATTGCTTTGAGGTCACTGCTGAGGTTCCTTTTCCAAACTTAAAGGTTGACAGGGAGTTAGTTGATTTTTACTTGAAGAACGGTCAACCGCAGTACTTGACTTGGAGTGCACAGAAGATTACAAGAGTCAAGGTACTGAACTCATCACTTGCCGGGAGGTTTATGAATGTTCATTTCAAGATTAACCGTGGTACTGTAAACACGGAATATTTCATATCTCTGGCAGATCTTCCCAATCTTAATCCTCATGATTGGATCTTGCTATACAACATTCTGCTCTCAAATCAAGGAGAGTATGAGCCGATTTTGAAACATCTTAAAAGGATGTTGGCCTCCTATATCCATGAGCTTGCCACAATGGATCAGGAGATAGCAAGGGTGATGAATAAAAAGCCGACAGTCAAGCCAACATCTAAGCCCGGTGATGTAAATAAAATGAAGTTGGGGCAGATTGATTCAACTAACTTGACTGTCATGTTCACTAAGGGTGATAGGCTTAAGTTTCTATTTGCATTGGTAGACAAGCATCTGTTTTCAACAGATTGTTTAGAGCATATCATCAACATCATTCATCGATGCAAGCAGAACTCAGCATCAGACAAGAAAATTTTTGCAGATATGCTTCGGTGGTATATAACGTTTAGACAACATGTTCTGGCCATTATACCGAGGATATTTGAAATGGTGAAGAAGACCACTTGTGTTAAAAGAGAATAGAGATTCTGCTCCAAAGACGCAAAGGGGGAGATTGTTGAATATTTTAAGTGTTGCGTCTTGGATTATTTGTTTTGTAAACGGATTGGGCTTATCCATCCGTAGTTATCTAGAATAGTTTCCTTTATCTAGATAAGTTGTTAGGGTTTTATTATAAATATATGCATGCATGTATGCATATATAATAGATTATTCATTCACGTTGATTCTTGTAACCCTAATCATACCTCTACAGATTGTAGTTCTTAATCGAGCTCTTCTGGGGTATTTTGCATTAATCATTCGACATCTTCATCGCAATACTTGTGTTCTTATTTACGTTCTTATTATTATTATTTTGCTTAGAATCATACGATCCTGAAAGAACTTTGTTCTAACAATAGACCAATTGTTCCTTATCCGGGAGTATAGAATGGTCACAATCATGGACTCGAGAATACATATTAGATCTAGGAGTAAGAGTTAAAATTTACGGTACAAGGTTATGGATATGGAGAAAATTTTATATTGTGTAAATTCTAAATTATATATATGTTATAACATTGTGGGATTGAAATCCCTATGTACTCACCAGGTTTTCCAAACCTGACCCACTCAATATTTTTGTATCACAGGTATCGATACGAAGACACATTACACTGAGAGGTTAAAGAGATGTATACCATTAGTGTAGATAAATGTAACTTCTGGTTATGCTTATATGTCGTTATTGATTAGTACATCCGAAATGTTTTAAAACGAATAAAATACATCTCTTCAGAGATGCTTGGATAAAGTAGTTATCTTGTTTTTTGGGAACAAATTCCGCAATAGTTTTCTTTAAAAGATTACTCTGATTTTAAAACAAAGCATAAAAAAATTGGTCTTTTCTAGTCGTGAAATTTGGGGATGTGACACATCCATTTGATAAAATTTGAAGTTCTTGAATGAAGCAAAGGCAAGAAACAAACGAAATTCTTCAAGTCTAGCAATAGGAGCAAATGTTTCATCATA
Source organism: Lactuca saligna (assembly GCF_052625555.1). NCBI lineage: Eukaryota > Viridiplantae > Streptophyta > Magnoliopsida > Asterales > Asteraceae > Lactuca > Lactuca saligna. Next base: position 58,565,781 of record NC_136423.1, on the reverse strand, counting down.
GTCCTTTCCTTCTAGCTGACACAAACCTTGAGCCACAAGTCTAGCTTTATTTCTTATTACAATCCCATCTTCATCCATTTTTTTCCTAAAGACCCAACGGGTGCTAATGATAGTCTTTCCTTAAGGCTTCGAAACAAGAGTCTACACACGATGAAATTGAAATTCATTCAGATAATCCTGCATAGCCTTGATACAATAAGCTTCTTTCAAGGCATCATTGACATTCTTTGGTTCAGTCATTGAGACGAAGTTTACGAACACACAAAAGTTGTTGCTGACTCTGCTACGAGTGAGAATCCCATAATTCACATCTCCAATGATTTGAGATTTAGGATGATCTTGAAGAATTCTTGGATTAGAACTTGCATTTAGATTACTTTGAGTTGAGTCTTCCTGATTAGATGGTCCAGCTTCTTCAAGGATGATAGGCTGGTCTTCAGGGATAGGTTGTAAGCTGATGAATTGATCAACATTGGGAACAATAGGCTCAACTTCATTTGGCAAGAAATTGGGAACAGGATCTAAAGGACTGTAAGTAAGTTCATTTAGAATTGATGACGGGTGATCAAATTTATCATTAATGAATGCGTCTTCATCAAAGGTGATGTGAGCTGTTTCCTCAAGAGTTTGCCTTGAGAGATTGAATACCCTGAATGCCTTGGACATGCTGGAATAACCTAGAAACACTACATCATCCACTTTAGCTTTGAAGTTGGAGTGCTGATCTCTTTGATTCAAGATGTAACAAACACGTCTAAACACATGAAACTAAAATATGTTCGGTTTCCTTCCTTTCAGTAGCTGATAAGCAGTTTCTCATGATGCTTAACAATGAGTGACCAGTTTCGGGTATAACACGTTGTGTTGATAGCTTCATCCCTAAATGACAAAGGAAGACCTGGTTCAACGACCATAGTTCTTCCATCTTCAATGAGACATCTGTTTCTTCTTCTGTAATACCATTTTTTTGGGGAGTTCTAAGAATAGAAAATTTGTGAGAAATTCCTGAGATTAAGAAAAAGTCTCCCAAAGAAGACTTTCTGAATTCAGTTCCATGATCACTACGTAATTTCCTTACTTTATGGTCATAAAGAACTTCCCACTTCTTGACGAGAGCAATAATTTCATCAACGACATGATTCTTCTTTCCTAAAAAGACTACCCATTCCAACCTTGAAAATGCATCCACAATGACGAGAGTGCATTTCTTCCCAACTCTTGACATAACTGGAGCTGGTCCAAAAAGAGCCATGTGAAGAAGATGAAGAGACTTGATAATGGAAAAACATGACTTTGGCCTTATGGAATACTTGGTTTTCTTCCCCTTTTCACACACTGAGCACAATTTATCCTTGGCAAACTGCATTTTAGGAATTCCTCTTACAAGTTGATTCTCAGAGATCTTCGATATGTTATTGAAATTCAGATGTGATAGCCTCTTGTGCCACAACCAATTTATATGAGATTGAGCATGAGAGAAGAAGCAGCGACGAAGAGAGTTGTCAGCAAAAAACATATCTAGAACATTGATGTTATTCTATCATATTGAATTAAGAATAGTTACACGCTTTTGATCAACAACCTTTCCTTATCTCTTGTTAAAGATAACTTCAAAGCGAGCGTCACATAGTTGGCTGAATGAAATGAGATTATGCTGAAGACCCTTCACATAAGAGAAATTCTTGAACACAATAGAATTGAATTAGATAGATCCATATCCCTTTGTAGCTCCATTTCCATTATCCCCATATGTAATAGTTGGACCATCTTCCTTTATTAAATCTTCCAAAAGAGACTTCAATTCGGCCATATGTCTTGAGCAACTTCTATCTAAATACCAAATATGTTCTTTACCCTAAAACTAAAATATACAATAAGTCCTAAAACAAAACAAAAATATACACATAATATACACTGACCCACTTTGCAATGGGTCACTGAAGAAAATATATTATAACAATCATCAAGGAGACAGTTCAATGATTTTCCATTTTTGATCCACTTATCATTGTGAGTCATGATGTTGTCAGCGCGAGTGGAGCTCTTTTCAAAAGTGAATTTACTGACGTTATGAGAGGCCTCACCACATCAATAACAAACTTTGATTGTAGAACTACTTCCTTTAACCTTAAATTTTGATTTCTCTTCAACTGTTGAATCCAAAGAACTTTGATTATTTGATTTAACAGTTCTTGTTTTAGTTCTGGGACAAGGAATGTAATCAATGATATGCTTAGATACTACATTGTAATGAGGCTCATGATACATTGAAGAGTCATCTGAAGTAGAGGACTTTGATTAATCTTTAGGTTAAGAATTGCTAATGGAGCACTAAGGAAAAATGATAAGAATTTTGTTTACAAATAAACATCACCATTACATATAGGAAATTTTAGCAAAATCTTAGTGGATGGAAGAACATACTCATGGTGAGCAGGTTGATGGGACGGTTCAAGAGCAGATAATTACAAAACACATTTGGTGATACCGTTAGAATCAGTGGAGCAATGAGAATCAACTAGCATTTGATTTATAAAATAAGAACTCACAAATCTATTCTTAAACTCTTTTATTAAACAGTCAGCTTTATAGAAGGTTGGTTTATTCTCAGTAACGTTGGTTAAGGAAAGAACACCTTTTATGTCACCTCCAAGAATTTTCTCACATTGATATGCAATTTAAGCATTAATAATTTTTGTAACATTAAAGTGAGATAAGGCTCAGTTTTTCAAAATAAGTCGAATACATTGAGCATGATCAACAACTTTTTCTTTTTCAGTGTGAAGAAAATTACTGGTCAACGAGATACATGTGTTTTCCTTTCTTAATGCAGAAATAGAATATTCGAAAAAGGTGAGTTTTTCTTTTAGTTTCTTTAACTCAAAATTGAGAGAAGATATTTCTTTATTTGATACCAATAAATCAAGATGTAAAGATCAATCATGTCATCTTTTTTGACATTCTCAATAGAAGAATGGTTAATGAGAGTTTTTACCTGATACGCTTATGTAGTGTCCAATTCTGTCTTAAGGTCTGCAGTAGCTTGAGAAGGATCAGAGTCAAGAGTCCCAACACTATTAACAGAAGTGTTAGTGGGAGATTCAACAATTTGGGCCATGAGACACTTACCTTCATCATCTGAGGAGTTTTCTTTTTCAAAAGCAGATGATAGTGTAATTATCATCTCTTGAGCGGTTGAACAATTTTGAACCAGATGATAGACTAATTAAGGGAGAGAGTTTCCAATAGCAACTCTCACATTTACATCGAGATTCAACATGATTTTCTTTTCCTTGTTATATCCACGCACAAATCTCCCTTTCAGCTTACTACTAGATGCACCATCATTGGATGATTGATGCATAGTGGCGATAGGACCTTTGTTGATGATGTCGAGCATATCAAAGTCCATGAACTTGAGAGCTTCCATGGCCTTCGATTTCCAAGTAGAGAGTTTTGTTTGTTAAACAGAGGGATCTTGTTGCAGATTGTAGATTTTGGAGTGAAAGAGGCCAACATGATTACTTGAGTGTATCAAAAACCTTCTCTGATACCAATTGAATGTTTGTATCGATTGGATACACTTCAAATATAAAGAACGCAAATAAGAAAACAAAGAACATGAAGTAAATAATACAAAGAGTTCTCCAAATTGTTCTTTCACCAAGAAAGAGTTTTTGTCTTCACCAAGGAGACAGGTTGTCACAAAGATGATTGACATAAAGCCGAACTCTCTACAATAGAGTTTACCCTAATGTAGATTATATAGTAATCTATACATGTGTATCCCATGATTTAAGGGATTACATCTTATCTATACTAAGAACCGAGATTGTTATCTATTCTATACTTATCTATATCATTACCTAATATAAAAAAGATTACATAGAATAACTATTTGTTGTGTTGACGCTGATTAGCTTGATACGTAGGCCCTGGTAGCAGAGAAGATGCTGATGCTGACAGATAGCTTGTATGAGTGTTTGACTCATCAGATCATACAGTGTGACCATACAATTCACCTATCAGGAAACATGTGGTAATTGGTTTATCCATAAGATTGGGAGGTATATGTGGGAGAACATCCCTTTTAGCATATCTGGTTGGGATAATGTTTCCCCCGCTTTAATGAATGCCACAGTCATGCATCTAAAGGTAACTTGGATATTATTTTAAGTTTAGTGGTGAGTCGTATTTAATTCACTAACTTTTTGTATTTGTAGAGAAAGTTTGATTTGGATAAGGTTAACTTGGATCTCGATCTTGCTCAGTTGTTATGACGCATTGATGTGATTTTATAAAAAATTTACAGAGGCCGGAAAACTAAAGTGCATACCTATTTACAAAAGAGTTTATGCACAACAACAAGTTGTAAACAAAGGGGGATCGTTCTCGTATAGTAATACCCGTTTCAAAGAAATGAGTTATGATATATTAAACTATTTATTTAAAGTATAATTAATCTAATTTTTAATGTTAAATGGCCCATCACTTGACTCGAAGCATTATCGATCATCAAGGGTATTAATAGTCTTGCAGTTGAGCAACAATATATATGTGGTTAATTTGTATTTTCATATAAGTGTTTATATCGTCAGGGGGGATTTAGTAATCTAATTTTTATGATGTTTATCATTTTTTGAAATATATATTGCTTTACTCCAAGAGATCAATCAACAAACTCTAGCGTCTTCTGAAGCAAGCATTCTAACACACCAATGGAGATAAAAAATTATTTTGAAAGAGTATTTGTGACATCCCCATTTTCACGGTCAGAAAAGACCGATTTTGTTTATGCTTTGTTGAAAAATCAGAGTAACATTTTAAATAAAAGTGTTGCGGAATTTGTTCCAAAACAAAATATGATAAACATTTATCAAAAGCATTTCCATAGAAATGTATTTCATTAAAATGACTCAGGATGTCATGTTCGATACAAATCATAAGCATAAACAATACAACATAGGCCTTACTACATTATTCCATATTTACAGGCCTAAAATCACTTAATCTCTCATCCCTAGACATCACACCTATACTCATCCACCACTACCTGTAATACAAGAAACTGAGTGGGTCAGGCTTAGGAGCCTGGTGAGCACATAGGGTTTTCAACCCACTATAAATAAGTTTATTAACTTTATCAAACCAAACAAACCTGATTACCTGTTCCCGTTATCCTCACTTTACATCCCTAAAGCATCTAACACAAGGGACCTAGTGTAAGGACTATCATCGGGATGGACACTACTGCTAAGGGGATTCCTCAGCAATAAATGTCCTTAAGGAAACCATGTGGGGGATGGAGTACACCTGGTGAGCACACAGTTCAAATAAACACCTACAGGTTACGAGTCTGCTAGTGTTCCACTGGATTGTCTAGAATAGTATGTGGACGTCATCAATAACATCTATAACGAGGCCTCTCATCATTTTATTTTTTCACACAACAACTATTATATCTACCCATGTTTTACCCAACACATTTTGTAGATATAAAATACGTATACAATTTAAATCATTTGAAACATGTATAAACTTGTTCATCCAGCATAGATAGCAAGTATACAGATAATATGCACACACAACACGTAATTTATATAAATACTTCATATCTATGTGTAAGCTGAAAGTAACTATGCACTCACCTGAATGGTGGTGACTTAGTACTCAAACAGCGCTTCGATACTCTCAAAACAATTTTCCTTCGATAAAACCTAGTATCAATACCACTAGGGTTTAGTCTAACGATAACCACGACAAATTAATAGTTTGAATATTATTACTATTATATAAGCGTTAAACGATACTTATATAACTCATAATAATAGGCCAAATAATTATTTTAAGGACATAATAACATTACTATAATTATTTGAAAGCTATATTAAAAATTACGTAAGCGTAGCTTACTTACAACGGATTTTAAAGAAAACCGGGATTTGCTCGGAGCAACGTTTCGAAACCGAAAGACCCTTTTTTCAGGACTCCGGGAGCCTCGGGGCTTCCTTTGGGTGCTAGGGTTTTATCTAGGGTTTAGGAGTGGTTTGGGGAGCTAGAGAGAGAAAGAAACTCGAGAGAGAATGAGATTTGGTATGAAAAATCCGGAAACCCTTGCCCCTTTTTATAGCCTAAGAACCCTCTCGGAATGTTGGGCGTTCAGCAGCTATGCGGGGCATAGTCTCAGATAAGAAGACCAGCTAGTGTTCTTCGGACGGTGCAACGTGGCTACTTATGGACCGAGGGAAGATAGAACGCAAGGCGTACGAGCTTCGGACATGGGGCGTACTTTGCATGCATCGATACGCTGGGAGTTCTCGGATTATGTTGGGCATAACCCTCGCACCAGGTGTCATCATCTGAAGTGAGGCCTTGGGCAACAAGCAACGGTTGGGATCGTGCCACGTCAGCAATCTCGCAACAGGTCTCGCAAATTTACTTTCCGACTTCTAAAAATCATAACTTTCGCATACGATCTCCGTTTTTGACATTCTTTATATCCACGTGTAGGCGGGAATGCAATCTACAATTTTCGTTTAGACTCCGTCGACTAATTTTGAATTTATTTTATAAGTTATATTTTTAACAGGTCGGGACAAGATTGGTCCGTTAAAAATTTATAACTCCTTCATCTGACGTCCGTTTTCATCTTTCTTTCTATTGTTATGCTACAAATAACGAGATCTTCGCTTCTCGTTTAGGTCGTGTCGGCTAAAAACCGTTCGATCTAATATTCGAACTTCAGGCTATACACTGCTAAGCCGAAACTTCAAAAAATCATAACTTCCTCATACGAAGTAAGATTTGGGCGTTCTTTTTTATGGACGCTCTCGGTTTAACGTATTCTATGACTTTCGTTTAGATCGCTAAGGCTGAATCTCGCTTTATCGTATATTCACTATTTACGCTTCCCAGTATCGTGCTGGTTCCGTTGCGAAACTTCGACAAGTCATAACTTCTTCGTTATAACTTGGATTTCGTCGTTCTTTGTATCCCTGGAATCCTTGTTTCGACCACTACAACTTTATGTAAAAAAAGGGCTTATCTCACACTTTAATTTTGACACTTATTTTTATACTTTATTAATTATATTTTTATAATTAAGTAATAAGCACACAAATACACATAATTCACATAGAATTCAAATATTTTATTTTTATTACTTCAAAAACATTTACAATAATTGATCTAGACTATTACATTGTCTAAAAATTCTTAGCCTCGAAACCCGGGCGTTACTATATTGCGTTCTCGACATAGCCATATAAGAGGCATTGGGCATAAACATAACCAAAGGAAATAATATTCTTACAACCTTTGAAAACTTTGGTTCACTTTGGAAATTAGTGAGTTGATAAAGATGACATGAAGCTCCATGGTAGAAGCTCTCTAGAGATATCCACCAATAACATGTCATCTTGATATGGATGCTAGTCCTTCTTCTTTCAAAAATAATTTCATAAGTATTTAAGAACAAAAGCCAATCTTTTGTCCTAAAGGAGAACATGAAAGTATCATATATTTATTTAAGTTTTTAATACCTTAAGAACAAGAGAGAGAGAGAGAGAGAGAGAGGGGGATAACGAAGCTCAAAACCATGATTTTTCTCACAAAATAAGTGAAGAATGAAAGCCCTTCTTAAATCTTTGATTATGATCTTTATCCCATGGATCTTAGCACTTTAAGAAACATGCCTCTAAACCCGATATCTTAATAATACTTTCAAGACATGCTTCTAAAGCATGTACCCTTCAATATCATAATCAAAAGACCACATTCTCTTACACCATGACTAACTAATGTGTTTTACAAAAAAAAAAAAAAAAAAAAAAAAAAAAAAAAAAAAAAAAAGGAGAAGATTATATATGAAATCTTCCAATATTTTTTAAGATATAAAGCCTTACCTATTTAACTAAAAGACAAAAGCCTTTCTAGTCCAAAAAAAGTCTTTGTGACATAATAAATCATACCTTACGAAATATTATGAAACGTTTTGATACTTTAGCATTTAAAATTAATATTTCCATGACATCAATAATTTCAAACTAATTGCAAGAGTTATATTTATTTATCAAAAATCAATTTTGTCACACTCCAAAACCGAGAACGGCGAAAACGTTTTGGGGCAGAGGACGTCATGTAATGTATCACAACAATGTAAATTAGTAAACAAGCAACAACATCATCCATTGCATTAATAGTATAATTTTAATTACAAGTGTGTTCTTTCATAGTATAAGACAACATAATGAATAGTCAAAATAAAAGACGAGTCTTGACTGCTCCGTCTTCACAAAACCTGGTCGTCGTACCTGTCTATTTGTGACCTGAGAATACAAGTTATTTTGAAAGATAGTATCAGCTTTAAAGCGGGTGGGATCATAAGTATTTTAGTGTCTGTATTTGTAAGAAAGTATTTGTAAGTATGTGAAGTGTAAGTATGTAAAAGTTTTGAACCTCCTAGAAAACCCTATGTTTCCTACTAACAGTAGCCTTCTACCAAGGCATCTAGTATCTGTGCGTGACTCTTGTAAGAGTGTGTATTTTCCCAAATCTGACTATCATTAACCAAAAATATAGCTTTTACATTACAGTGCGTCGTGTGAATGTTCACGAAGTGAATGTAATGGGAAAAATAGTATAGTACTGTAGTATTGTAATAAGTAACTATTGTTGTACTAACTACCTTAAACCAATTGTAATTTAATGTACCATGTGATTAGCCTGTATCATGCTACCGACTCAATAGAAAAACGACGATGTAAGACGTCGTAAGAAATGACATTTGGCACCCGTAGACTTGCAAGTCCCACTGTAGCAAGCAACAAGGTGTAGGATAGTCAATCCAGTATAGATCTATACACAAAATCATACGCTCCCCAATTAAGGAGATTCTGGATACAAAAATGGTCATGGCGGGTAGTGCCATGCCCCGTTTAGTGGCTCACATAACTGTATTAATGTATATGTAATGTATGTGCTAGATGTATTTTGTGTTCTTGCTCTATCTAGCCTGTATTGTAATGAATTGTGTGTACTAGCTGTATTGAGTGTTCTCTCTCTATCTAGCATGTATAGTAATGTATTGTGTGTACTAGCTGTACTATGTGTTCTTTCTCTGTCTAGCCTGTATTGTAATGTACTGTGTGTACTAGCTGTATTGTGTGTTCTTTCTCTGTCTAGCCTATATTGTAATGTACTGTGTGTACTAGCAGTATTGTGTGTTCTCTCTCTATCTATCAAGTAGTGACTCATGTATGAACTAACTCATTGTATGATTTATTGCTCTAGTAATAGTATTAGTAACTTCCTAAACTACGCCTATTGTAGTTTACTAGTAATATGACTTGTACTTATAAACATGAACGTATACCCTTGCTACCCAAGGGTATTGAACTGACTGATAGAACTTTTATGTCTATATATGTATACATAATATATAACTAATATTTAGACGACCTTCGGACGGATAACCAATGCCCTAAAGCCACATCCCAACGAGGAAAATGAGATAAAGTAAGCTAGCCTTTCTAAGTCCTTTAAACATTTCTTATATAACTATACATATATAGGCATGCATTGGACAATATAAAAGTATAAAAGAAGTTTTGTAAAACCATTGAAAAGTTTAGTAACTAAGAAAGGATGACTTGGTGTCAGTTTGTAAATTGATTTGAAAGCAGTTTGTTTGATAAGAACAATTTAAAGTATAAGGAAACCTTTGTTTGAAACACAATTGTAACAGAGTTTGAAAAGAAACATTAAATATGTAAGACAGTTTGATAAAGAGTTTTAAACAAGTAAAAACATTTTGGAAAGCCATTTGGAGTAATCTGTTTGGGAAAACAGCTAACAGAGTAGTAAATCCATTTGTATGCTACTTATTAATCACATGTGATTGATATAATAACTAGCATGATTCAACTTGTATCCCCCCCCCCATAAAAGCATTTAAAAACATTTAAAATATTGATTAAGGGGGTATAAACTCACCTTCAGTGAGTGGTTTGGATGAACGGACTGAATAGGATGCTAAGTGTCAAGTGAAGACTGGAGCACACACAAGGATCCTAATTAACATATAATAACACATATATGTATTTAATTAGTCATTAAACAACTAATTAACCAAGTTAAGACATCCTAATACATGCAAAACACCTTATATAAGTGCTATAAGTCCTAAGGATTGTATCTATGTGTTGTAGGACATTGCTATTGAGTTTAGGGTTCAAGGGAACCCTTCATTTTAGTTTACGGTTTTTGTGACCATAACCCATTGAGTTTATGGTTGTAAACCCATGAGTTTATGGTCATAAACTCATTCTCCTTTTACCACTTTGTGATTTGAAGCCTCATAAGTCCTTAGAAGCATGTCTACTTGAAGTATAAGCTTATAGAAGGGATTAGGGCACCATGTCACTCCTAAAGGGAGTTTACGGTTCTTATTATTGGGTTATGAGCATTCTAACACTCCTAAGTGTACATGCAACCCTAAATACCTTGGATCTATGTTTTCTCTATTATACATGCAAATAGGAATATCCAAGGTATTATCCTAATCTAGCATACACAACTATCAATATAACAAGATAGAATACATACCTCTTTGATGGAGCTTGTCTTCATGAAGCTTGAGTGCCTAGTGCCCCAAGTGTGACACCTCAAATGCTTCACAATCATCAAAACACTTAGAATAACTTAGAGAGAATTCTACACTTCATGAAATCGGCTAACCCTTTCTTACTCTCACTAGTGGCCTATTTTCCTCAAGAATAAGATGCTTATATAGTTATACAATTAGGGTAAACCCTAATTGTCATGACTTTCCATTTCCTTGGATCCATGAGTTCAAATACACCATGGAGCATCCATGGAGCATCATATGGGTTTTGGCCCAACTAGATAATCCATGGAGCATTAGCCCACTATACAAGTATGGATGATTTACACAATCAACCCACATATTTAATTAGTCTTCTTTTGATCACTCAATTAATGCTAGATTAATTCTTGATCAATACTAATTAAATAATCTCATTATTCTTATTATTAATATACTAGAACTTATAATATATTAATAACCATAAGTGTCTTATTTCTCTCATTTAGTCTATCCAAGTGCATGATGGTATGCAACCCAAATGGACCATGCCGGGTCGGGTCAAGTCTTACCAATTATAGTTATGGACTTAGACATTAATCCAATAGTCTCCCACTTGGATAAGTCTAAAACTATTATTGCGTATGACTTCAGGAACCAACTGGCAATCGTAGCTCTCAAAAGCTTTTGTCGAACTTTGACCTTGTAGATGAACTCTGATCTTGTCAATGACTTATCCATTAGATAAGGGATCATATATTACTCCATTCTAGATATCATATGGACTGAGACATGGATTATAATCATTCTCTCTGTCCATTTGTTGTTTCCCGATTTCCGATTTATGACGACTGACTAATTGAACAAATCAAATCAGTCTTGGCCCGGCCGAGCACTTCCATTTGTCATCATCAAATCATCGAGGGGCCCACAGATATCGCTTTCATCCCGAAGGTAAAAGGAATGGATAAACTTCGACTCATATGGCTTGTTCTACTACTTGTTGAATCATACACAAAGACACGTTTTATAACATCGAGTTACCAATGCGTTTCGTGTAATCAATGTACTATCAACTCATGGTAACAACTCATATCTCTAGGTTTGAAGAATATAAGATATTATCGTCTCATGATCACTCGTGATAAAACCCATGAAGTGATTCCAATGAGCGCGGGTTGAATCCAATACTCAGAACTTATGAGCACTCATGAGTGTTGTAGCCATTTGTCCAACACCTTAGACCTCTACAAGCCAACCCATGACAGTCTTAATTCATATCTACTTCCAACATATGACCGAATGTGGATGGTTTGAATAACTTAGTCATTCCGGAAGAATAACCTAGTTTATTCGGGAAGTCAAAACATGCAAAGTGCAACATAATAATAATTGAATCCAATATGGTCTCAGAACTTATGAATATAAATAAAACACCTTTTATTTATCACCATATGATTACACATTATTCATTGTATATTGTTTCAGCTGTCAACATTATTCTTGAATTTAAAACAATAGTTGTCCCATGCTCCAAGCATGTACACTATGTTTTTCTAAACACTAGTCATGCCATACACCAAGTATGCATACTATGTTTGTCTATGATCTTTACTTTGTGAACTAGATCAATTGAACATAATCTTCAATGATTCTTTTTTCACACTCCCAAATCCTTACTGCAAATGCAAGAATTCCAAATTCATGCCATTTACTGAAATCTGTTAGATTCTAAACTTATATGCATTGATCCTCTTGTAATGATTATGCACAAAGTCAGAAAGACTTGGCAACAATCATTACAGAGCATTCCAAAGGAGATCAACTCCTTGGAACCATCCTTCTTGCATTAAGTTTCCTTAATCTTACACAGATTGAAAATTCTAACTTTGAAACATTTCCAGATTCCATTTCGACTATCACTTCTGAACAAGAGTTGCCTCCTTACAGATTATGTCAATATGGTCCTTCCAGAATTATCACTATACTTCCAATTGTCCTTGAGCAACCAATCTTTGATTGTCCTCAACAATTGTTTAATCCTTTTAGTCATATCCAGTTCTAAACCTTTTCCCTTCTTAATGCCCTAGGCATTTGGAAAATTTTAGAAAGGATGAATATAGCACATGTAATCGATCCTATATCCGAAGCATATGGGACACGATTCATGATGTCTCACATAAAGACTAAACCAGTCTTTTGCTATAACATTTCCATTTCTATTTGCCAAGTTCTCATAATTCAGATTATGAAAAGGGATGCCGTAATCATAATCGAATTTTTAGAACGCAAGTAATGGACCCATATACCGAATTTCCTTATGTTGAGCCATTCCAACATGAAATTCATATATATCCTTGACTAAATGATTAAAGCCTCACGATCTAAGCTTATAGATTTGAGATGAAGTATAATTTCCTCTCCCTTAATTATAGCAAAACAACTTTTTCCCAATTGAAACCTTTTGTTTTCTATAATTAACATTGCTAGCTTGCAATACTTATCGTAATTATCATGCTCCCACTAACATGATGATTATTAGCATAACACTTATGCTCCCACTAGCTTTGACATGTACTCAGAAATCAGCTGGACTTTTAGAAATCAATACTTTATTGACTTACCAAAGTTCAGATTTCTGATACTAGATTGTTTTGATAAGACTTTATCAAAAACATACACCTTCCCTTAAATAGCACACTTGTGTGTCTAAACAATTATGAAGAGGGATGCCGTAATCATAATGGTTAGACCTTTTTGCTACTTCTCACAAGTCCAGGTTAGTGTGCCGGTAAACCACACACGCTCCACTAACGACTTTGAGAATGCAAAATATCACATTCGCTATCTCGCTAAATTCTCCTTAGTGAAAGTGTTTCCTCACCATCATTTTCATGAATCGGAGAGAAACTTTATGACACTTAGATTTAATGGTGTATGTGTTCTTATCCATGTGAATTGTCAAAACCATAGTCACAAGACAAGGATAATGACAAATCCAAACTCATATGGACTGAACTCAATCTTAATTTCTTGCCACCTGGTAGCTCAAGGGCCTACCATTGCTTCCAAGTTGTTGTGCAACACATTGAGAACTCTAAGAACTCATATGCAAAGCCAACTTTAACTGGAATGGGCACAGAATATGTCAACACGATAGGTTATAAACCTTAAGTCGTGTGCTAGTGAAGAACTTTAGGTTTCATTCTTGATTAGTTCTTGAGACTTTCAAGACCTTTAAGACTCCCACTGTCCTCTTGACCTATAAGACTCCCTTGTCAAACATCCAAGAGATAGTGCGGATTCTAATCAAGACAAACACTTCACATAATTAGCCTTAGTTGGTCTTTGTTTTATCCAAAACATCACAACTTACCAATTTCAAATGTACAAGAGTAGGAAACTTTTACTCTTACATTTGACACGTGTTTTAAACCTTCTTAAAGACATGTCACTCAAGTTACAATCTTGGAGTATGACTCTAAGACTTGTATTGGAACGAAGTATGACTCATCTTCTTGATTTAACCATTTCAACAATTCAAGATCCCTTCTTCTTAGTCATAAGAATGAACTAAGACTTCCTTAGAGAACTAATTTTGATATGGTTTCTTAATCATTAAGATGATCACAAAACTGATACTAAAGTACTCTCCCATCTTTTCAGATTTGAGAAACTTTTATCCTTCTACCTAATTTGATTCTTCTTATTTGCTCTGCCTTACATTGGAACCTTTTCCAATGTCTCAGAGTTACACTTAAGCTTGTAAGTATAATCATATTTACTCAGCTTTAGTAAACTATGACGAATAGCCTTATATCTTTTGTGGTGGACTTAATCAGTGCACATGACTATGTACTCGATCCCTTAGTCCATTACTTGACTCACACATCCATGTGAACAAGTAATTAGTCTTAATTTTTCCAATACTTGAAAGTTCTCATTCATCATGCTATACAACTTGCATGATTCCAAGTTCCGGTCCACTTGAGACTTGGGTGATGAGAATCTTTCCTTATTTGGTAAATTTAGATATTACCACAAATGAAAGAATCAATTTCATATTTCCACTCTTGATATTAATGGAATCATATAAACAACAATTTTTCCTCAAATGCCATTGTAAGGATACTTTAAAATAACTAAAATCAAAAATTTTCTTTTATTTTAAAACTATGCGGAAAAACTTATCCTTACAATCCATATGAAAACTTGTTGTTATCTATTCCTAAGCAATATCTCATAACTCCTAAGAAGTAGCTCAAGAATCCGATTTTCAAACTACGCGATAGAAATCCATCTACGCGATCAGATTCAGCATATTCTTTCCTTAAGTTCCTTTACTTTTCTTTGATTCTTAAAACATTACCATGTGACTCAGTCACATCATGTATCAGGAATCTCAGAATAGAAACTTAACAGAGTTAGATAGTGAACTTTACCTAAAGTAGAGTCAAACTTATTGACTTTAACCTCCTTAGGTAAATTTGGCAGCTTCGCAACTAATGACCCTTTATTCGGCAATATAAACATATGGACCCTTTGATAATGGTACACGGGACTATCATAGACTTTAGCTTTTCTCTTTACCATTTGGTCAACCGAGTTGACTATGACCGATCCCTTTCCATTGGGAAGAGAATGCTTTTCTGGATTTCCTGTGTCACTATTGTCAATGTCCATCAAGTTTTGAGGAAGTTGATCTTAACAAATAGATAAGATCATTAAGGGTCTTGTCATAGTCTGTTTCATAGGTGTTCCAAAGAACTCACTATGTGACTTAGAAAGTGATTGAACCACCAACTTTCTCAAGACTTTGACACCCAACTCTCCCGGCTTGTCAATATGTGACTACATCTCCAAGATGTGATCACACCTAGACCTTGCATTGCCAATAGGGCTTGAGTGACCTTAAACTTTGTGGGTTAGGAGAATAATTTGAGGAGGGGAAAGAAGTATGATTTCCATGGGACATCATCTTCATTTAGGAAAGCTTGTTTCAAGAGATTTGGGAAGATCATAAATGTCTAAACCAGACATGTTATGGGAGATATTCAAGATAGTTGATTTATAGTCCTTAATATGACACCCAATATGAAATATTAAGGCTAGGACCCAACAGACTATTTTATAACTTAGAAGAGGTATGCCGTAATCCAAGCTATAAAACAATTTGAAGGTAGGTGAATGACGATTCACCAATTTCCACAAAAATAAACGAAATGTATTATTAGGTTTTAATTGGTTTTTGAAACTCCTAGATCTTTTGAGATTCATTGAACTGTTCAATGGCATGTTTCAATCTCGAGTGTGCCCTTCAGGTTTTGTGACTGGGATGCCGAGGATCACAAAACAAGGTGTGAAGTAACCATGCAAATTACTTGGTACCCTTAAGTGTTTACCCCTCAATCGATGTGCCTGTTAACCACACACGCTCCATCGATACTATGATAAACATTAAGTTACCCTTTGCCTACCTTGTTAAATACTAGTTAGTGTGCCGGTTAACCACACACGCTCCACTAACCGACTTAAACAAAGTGAAAAGTGTAATTTCATGGATTAGCACCTTCTTCACATTTTCCTAAGTAACTAAGATTGGGTATTTTTAAGGAGTTTAGTTACTTAGCATTTATCATTAATACTTTTAATGAAGGGAGAATTATAGTCATGTCAAACCCGTTCGGCTAACGACCCTCCACCAGTCAAGCAAGCGGTGGGTGAGAGTTGACACCCATTAAGTTGCCATTTTATAGGCAACAACCTTATACCCACCTTATAGACCGGCTTCGTGAATGAGGCGTACTAGCGGTAAGACCGACTTTACTCTTATACATATATATATATATATATATATATATATATATATATATATATATATATTATTAACTTATAATATTATAAAGTATAAGGGTTGAATTTTAACTTTTAAAATTCTAAGGGCTAACTTGGAATTAAAGTATTCATAAGAGAAAACTTTACAAATTCCAAAACTTGAGGGAAAGTTTTGAAACTATTCAAAACTAATTAATTCCATAACTTATGTGTTTAAAGTAGTTTTAATCCAAAAAACTCTTCAAGTTCCATAACTTGAGGACAAATTATGGAAGACTTTAAACTAATAAAGAATTAACTTTTTCTTTATTTTATAACTTATGAAATTAATTAAGGTTACATTATTTTTTTTATATTTATTGAATGAAGAGACTCTTGGTCCTCCATAACTTGAGGACAAATTATGGAGTCATAACTCCAATAAATTAGAATTAGACTCTTCATTTTTGTAACCTTTGCCAATTTTATGAGTTTTATGAGTCTTTAATGCGACTCTTCATGTAACTTGAGGATAAGTTACACAAACACATTTTATACTCAACTCTTAGATTAAAATGGATTGAAAACAACTATTTCAATTAACTTTTCTATTAATCTAAGCAACTCATAAGAACAAGATAATTCAAATCAAACTTTTTCATGTAATTAGTCTAACCTTTAAACTAATACAAAACATGAATCTATTGACAATTATCTTTGAAAATGGATTAGCATGAACATTACCACATTAAAAACAAGTTTATAAGTTCAAAAACAACTTAGGGTAATGTTCCTAGTCCATTTCTAGCCAAAAACCTCGAAAGTATGATGTCTGGGGTCCAACTCGTCGAGTGCATGAACACAACTCGGCGAGTTGGATGCATTTTGCCTTGGACTCATCGAGTCCCTTCATGGACTCGGCGAGTCTGCTGGGCTGACAGCATCAATTTCGATTTTTCAGCTTCTATTGCAAGTATAACAAGAAAACAAGCCTAGGCTCTGATACCACTGTTGGGTTATGAGCATTCTAACACTCCTAAGTGTACATGCAACCCTAAATACCTTGGATCTATGTTTTCTCTATTATACATGCAAATAGGAATATCCAAGGTATTATCCTAATCTAGCATACACAACTATCAATATAACAAGATAGAATACATACCTCTTTGATGGAGCTTGTCTTCATGAAGCTTGAGTGCCTAGTGCCCCAAGTGTGACACCTCAAATGCTTCACAATCATCAAAACACTTAGAATAACTTAGAGAGAATTCTACACTTCATGAAATCGGCTAGCCCTTTCTTACTCTCACTAGTGGCCTATTTTCCTCAAGAATAAGATGCTTATATAGTTATACAATTAGGGTAAACCCTAATTGTCATGACTTTCCATTTCCTTGGATCCATGGGTTCAAATACACCATGGAGCATCCATGGAGCATCATATGGGTTTTGGCCCAACTAGATAATCCATGGAGCATTAGCCCACTATACAAGTATGGATGATTTACACAATCAACCCACATATTTAATTAGTCTTCTTTTGATCACTCAATTAATGCTAGATTAATTCTTGATCAATACTAATTAAATAATCTCATTATTCTTATTATTAATATACTAGAACTTATAATATATTAATAACCATAAGTGTCTTATTTCTCTCATTTAGTCTATCCAAGTGCATGATGGTATGCAACCTAAATGGACCATGTCGGGTCGGGTCAAGTCTTACCAATTATAGTTATGGACTTAGACATTAATCCAACACTTATACCATATTCCTTTAGGTTTACAACCTTAAACCCATATGGTTTATGGTCTTTTGATGTTTTCAATCCCTTAACTCAACAAGGAAGGGATCTAAGCAAGTTTCCAAGGCTTAGCAGGGACTAGAGCACACTTTGGCACCCTTTTTAGGGTTTACGGTCCAAGAACATCTTGGACCGTAAAAACCTTGATCTTGGTGTTTCTTGTGTGATTTCTTGATATATGGAAGTGTAACAAGCCTTAAGATACTCTAGGATAGAAGTACTTACAAGATAGAAGCTTGAAAAGGTGCTAAAAGTCCAAGAACACTAGTGTGTGTTCTTGGTGAAACTTGAAGATCTACACTTTTGGAATGATTTCAGGGATGGAAGTGTGTTAGATCACTAGATTAAGGTAGATATCAACTTATTAGGGCTAGGAACACTTACAAGTTGAAGATCAAGAAGGAAAATTCGGATGCTACATGAGAGGATTTGAGTTTTGCTCTTGAAAAGTGAAAAAGTGTGAAAAATGGCTAAGTGCCATATATATAGTTATTAGGGTTTACGGTCCAAAAGACATTTGGGTCGTAAACTCCAAACTCTTGGAGTTTTTGGAACTTTATTGATGCACACTAAACCGTAGGGCATCCTCTCTCCTAATATCTCCTAAAGTGCTAATCCTAAAATACTCAAACTTATTCCAAAAAGCTTGAAAATTAGAAGAAACTGTTTTGACTTCTATTGAAGTGAAGGGTTGTACAGAATAGAAATTTTGGGTTGTCACAAATTTCTTATAATTAATATTTGCATCAAGTTGTTGTTAGCACTATAAGAAAAATGACTTACAGTCACACCAAAAAAGTGTGACCATATGTGTATAATGACATTTTATTTTTTTTCAATGAAAGTGTCACGGAAGGTGACGCCATCATATGGGTGTTATGGTCACTTTAATATGTAGTGTCCGTATGATATGAAAACATGTGGCCGTATTATAAAAGTGTGGCAAATGTGTACGGAATTTCTTTTCCTTAAATATCCAATATTGTGTCGTTAAACCGTCATTCGACACATTTATTTAGTAATTGTTGTGACTGTATATCACCAATTTGCGACATTCATGATGTTTTAGTGTAGTTTTTTCTGTTATATTGTCACACATTTAAAATTTTATTAAGACTATTGTGTATATTTTATAAACATGTAATTACGGTGAGCATGACCATGTTCGCTAAATGGCCACATTTAATTAATTTCATATGTGGCTATTTGCTAATAATTAGTCACAGAAAACAATCAATTTTTGTGATTATAGCCTATCGTATAGAAATACAAAATTAAGTGAAATACAATCATAAGTATTATATAGACACATATTTTGTTAAAATTAAGGACTATTTGGTATCTTATTAAGACTATTGGGTATATTTTAGATACATATAATTACGGTGAACATGACCATGTTTGGTAAATGGACACATGTAATTAGTTTTGTAAGTGACAATTTGCTAGTATTTAGTCACAAAAATCAATTATGGTATTTATTTGCCACATAAATTGTTTTTCATGTTGTTATTGTTTAACTTATTGACATAAACAATAGAATAAACATCATTTTAAAACAATTGTAGGCTCATAATTCTTGTTTATTATGGCTATTGTTAACCATTTAGCCACACATTAAAAATTGATGTAAAGTAACCATTGTATAATTTTAGAGACATTGTAAACCTATAAAACATGGCCAAATTTATACTAAAGCCACTTAAATTTAATTTTTATTCTTACCTTTTCTACATTGTAGACACATTAACATAAGTTACATTAAAGTAACCAAACCCAACAATATGAAACAAAAGCTAAATTCAAAATTTGATATTATAGTAATAAATGAAATCCAAATCCATACATTAAATTCCTAATTAAAATACCAAAAAAATTGTCCTAATTGCAAGAATTCAAACACATCATAAAACAAAACCTAAACATAACTATGCATTCTTCTTATTTGTATTGCTCCATGTCTTCTGGAGAAGGGTATCAGATGATATGTAAGTTGGTTTCCTTTTATTTCAGTTTTGAAGTTGATGTTCTTGATGTGATATAATATATGGTACCTATACCAACAACATTGAAAAAAAATGAATTCATCAAGCACTTAGTATACAACTTTATGAAGAAAATAAAGTGTAATGCACAAAGTAGTGAATATAATTAAACAAACCTTTGACTCGGTTTGCACAAGGTATTTTGGCCATGGAACAAAACTTTGATATGCATCCTCAACTAATGTGAATTGTCCAGTTTTATGGGGGTAGAAATGCATGTTTTATTACCACTTCATCAATGGAAACTTTATAGCAATCATCTTGTAAAGGAACTCCATGAATGAATTGTCTTTCTGATGATAAGTGAATGGTACCACGAGCAATGATGTTCCTTTTATACGGGTGTGATAGAGTACACTTTATTGGCTACAATGATAAGTAATATTAGAATCAGGAAAAAAAGACAAAAATGTATATTCAACTTGTAAAAAACACTGACCTGGTGAAGTTGTTTATTTGGTGAAACTGTTGGTATGTCAGGATTGATAGTGGCAGGCTTACACTCAACAACTTTTCTGGTGGGTTTTGTATTTTCCTAATATAAAGATTTAAGATATATACTTAGAATTTTGTTTTAATATAAAAGATAAATTAATAGTATTGAAAACTATAAACTTAGTATATACTACTGTTGCAGATTTCATGGAAATCATTTGTGTATCAAGAGTTTCAGTTGCAGATTTGGTTTGAACTGGTTTCTTGGTGGGTTTTTCAATTACCTAAATATGTTAAAGTCCCAGAGAAAAAACATAAACTAGTGCCAAAAAAAGTATATCAATGATGATCATATATGATGATAACATACTAGTGTTATAGGTTTTGATGGTTCCTTGGTTTTGAGACTAACAGGAGTCGTTTCACTACTTTCAACAATCTTGTCACTTGAAATACCCTAGAAAATATAAAGATAATAGGGAAAATATGTAAAAGAAATGCAATTTACAATTAACATTGACAATAGATGTTGTTAATAAGATTACTTACAATTGTATGAGACAGATTTGGAAGCTCATCTCCTTTTGCATTAAGATGAACCAAAACTAGCTTTAGTTTTTGATCTTGTTCATTAACCTTTGTAGAAAAAGCCTTGTGTTCAACATCTTTTTTCTCGAGCTCACGTTTTCCATTATGCAGTGCAACTTTAAGATCTTTAATTTCTTCCTTAGATGATCCTTTGTTGCGAGGAACATTGAAATATCTGTTGTAAGTGACTCCCGTGCCGACACCCTTTAAAAATCCGCCTTTTTCCTTGCCAAAAACTAAGGTCATGGCATCCGTGTCTGGTTCAACATTCACTTGTCCTTCTTTTATCTATTTCTCATGTTCCATCTACCACACAAAATAGTATAATTATTGTCCTAATAAAAGTGATTGAAATCTTTACAGTAAAACAAATAGAAAAGGTTAGTGAAGTTACCAGTTTATCCGCCATGATTTTAGCATCTTCATACTTAAATTCTCCTTTACTTTCACGTCCTTTACACCACATAAATGGCCTTGGGGGCATTTCCTCTTTTGAACTTTCTCTTCAATCTTGATAGAAAAAAATTAAATTGTAAACAATATAAAGACCAAGCTTACCAACTTCCGCTTAAGAGTAGTATACCCCCCCCCATCCCATCCGATGAACATACTTTGACATGTTTCGCGCTTTGATAGTCCTTTGTGACACATTCTGTCAAAAAAAAATTGTCAAGCACTTTTGGTAAGTTTATGATAAATAAATGAAGAAGATTTGGAAAACAAATTTAACATTAAACTCTTGAGATTGCGTATATGTCACGAATTTGTTCCAATCATCTTTTTCAGTAATTAGTGCACGATAATGAACGGGGATTTTTTCATGCTTTCTGGGATTTCCTAGATGTGGTTTGATGTAATCTGCATACAATTTCCGTCTGAAGTTCCGTAGAAGGATACCAATCCTATTCATCACAAATTGTTTTCCATTTTCATGAACTTCAAATTAGCGCTAAAATGAAGCAACAATGATTATGTTAGTATTTAATTCATGATTTTTAAATATAATATGATATGCAGTTACAAAAAGTGAAGAAAATATTTACTGTAATCTCTTCCCATAGTTTCTCCTTCACTTTCGGTTTTACTTTCTTCCAGCAAAGAGCACTTAATCCCACCTTCTCGCGGACAAGATCACCCAGATAACTGACAAACACAACATTATTCTTCCCTATAAATTTACCGAATTCATCAAACTTGACACGTTTTTTTTCTACCACCAGAATTGACATACTCAGTCTTCAGCTTTGGCAATCGAGTCATGCCCCTCTTCCTATTTTACCTATTAGGAACTGTGTTTTGGATTTTTACTTCCGAATCTGAACGACTATTGTAGTCAATTTCCTTATTTTCACCATTTTCTATGTCCGAATCATATACTTGGTTCCCATCATCTTGCTCGTATTTTGTATCATAGTCGGGTATATCCTCATGTTGTTCCTTGTTCACCTCCATGATTCTTTTGTTGACATGAAACATAGTAAATAAGTTTGATAATTTATAAGTTTAATGAAAAGGTATGAGTAACTTATATTGCAGACAAGTTTTCACAAACACATTTCATCGAAGAGTTGGTGTGCAACAAGCACAATAATATGAAGAATCAAAATATTGTGTTTTAAGTAGAATCCCCTAATCAATACAATCAGTAACATTGACAACATAAACAAACAACATACTTATAGTAGAATGCGTGATGAATGTTGTCGAATGAGGAATTGAATTATAATCCAACTTGGATATAACCTAGAGAAAAACCATACGATCGTTGAAAAAATCAAAGTCTTTTAAATATTACACTATTAGTACGTCCTAAATTGGTGGTCATTACCAAATTTACCGTAATTTCCTTGATCTGATGGATTGATCTTCATAGTTTTGGCGGTGAGATAGATAAAGAATTACCACCTGGATTTGGAGCCTAAAACAAAATGGAAAAATTGTTTGCCTCCCATTATAGTTGCTTAATTTTGATTGACGAATTCAAATGTTTTCCAACTTTTGATCTGATATTGAACCTACACCATGAGAAGCATAAATCGTGGTTTGGAAACATGTTCTGGCTTTTGAAACATAATTACGAGTTATTAGAAATTAATAGAAATATTACAAATTTGGTCCTTCTAAGTTAACAATTCTACGTTATGATACAATTATATGACTATTGGAAATAAAAAATATTTAACATTTAATTATTTATATACAATGGGAAAATAGTATAATTAAACAAAAATAAGAATAAGGTCTAGCTAGCTTACTAATTTTTATTAATAATTTATATGCCCTAAATATATATACCATTGATCAACCTGTACTACCAACCCATTTTGGTCCTAAACATGTACCAACACCCCTACCTAACATTGTAATGGTCGACCCGTACCACCAACCCACCAAAAACAACCCATACACCTATTATAAACCCATCGTGGTCCTAATCTCGTACCAACACTCCTACCTGACATTGTAATGGTCGACCCGTACCACCAACCCACCAAAAGCAACCCATACACCTATTATGAACCCATTGTGGTCCTAACCCCATACCAACACCCTTAACTGACATTGTAATGGTCGACCCATACCACCAACCCACCAAAAGCAACCCATACACCTATTACGAACCCATCGTGGTCCTAAACCCGTACCAAGACCCTTACCTGACATTGTAATGGCCGAACCGTACCACCAACACACCAAAAGCAACCCATACACCTATTATGAACCCATCGTGGTTCGAAACAAGTAACAACACCCATACCTGACATTGTAATGGTCGGCCCGTACCACCAACCCAGCAAAAGCAACCCATACACCTATTATGAACCCATCGTGGTCCTAAACCCGTACCAACACCCCTACCTGACATTGTAATGGTCGACCCGTATCACCAACCCACCAAAAGTAACCCATACACCTATTATGAACCCATCGTGGTCCTAAAACCGTACCAACACCCCTAACTGACATTGTAATGGTCGACCCGTACCACTAACCCACAAAAAGAAACCCATGTAACTATTATGAACCCATTGTGGTCCTAAACCCGTACCAACACCCCTACCTGACATTGTAATGGTCGACCCATACCACCAACCCACCAAAAGCAAGCCACACACCTATTATGAACCCATCGTGGTCCTAAACCCACACCAATACCCCAACCTGACATTGTAATGGTCGACCCGTACCACCAACCCACCAAAAGCAACCCATACACCTATTATGAACCGATTGTCATCCTAAACCCGTACCAACACCCCTACCTGACATTGTAATGGTCGAACAGTACCACCAACCCACCAAAAGCAACCCATACACCTATTATGAACCCATCGTGGTCCTAAACTCGTACCAACACCCCTACCTGACATTGTAATGGTCGACCCATACCACCAACCCACCAAAAGTAACCCATACTCCTATTATGAACCAATCATGGTCCTAAACATGTACCAACACCCCTACCTTACATTATGATGGTAGAACCGTACCACCAACCCACCAAAAGCAAGCCACACACCTATTATGAACCCATCGTGGTCCTAAACCCATAACAATACCCCAACCTGACATTGTAATGGTCGAACCGTACCACCAACCCAACAAAAGCAACCCATACACCTATTATGAACCCATTGTCGTCCTAAACCCGTACCAACACCCCTACCTGACATTGTAATGGTCGAACAGTACCACCAACCCACCAAAAGCAACCCATACACCTATTATGAACCCATCGTGGTCCTAAACTCGTACCAACACCCCTACCTGACATTGTAATGGTCGACCCGTACCACCAACCCACCAAAAGTAGCCCATACTCCTATTATGAACCAATCATGGTCCTAAACCTGTACCAACACCCCTACCTTACATTGTGATGGTCGACCCGTACCACCAACCCACCAAAAGCAACCCATACACTTATTATGAACCCATCGTGGTCCTAAACCCGTACCAACACTCCTACCTGACATTGTGGTCCCAAAATATGAATTTATATATTTCTATTTAATTTATATACTAATTTATTTTTTCTGTGGTAATAATAAAAACAATTCATGTATGAATTTTATACTAATTTAATATTATTTTTATGTGAAGATTATATTAATGTATAACACTATTATCATTAATCATTATAATCGCCATCGTTCAACTTGCACGTCGTGTGTAGACTGCAGGTAATCAGAATTGATGTGAGAATGGCATGCATCGATGTCTCTTCAACTCCGATTGATCATCCATTTAAACCCTCCATTTGTATGAAAATGATCATCCATAATCTCTCAAGAAATTGTAACCTGCTTCTTCATCTTATCAAAGTATGCATTTACATAATTATCGTTAAAGTTTTTTTGTTATTATGTACTGCCTTCTCAACTCTCTTTACCTAAGAGGTTAAACGAGGTCATGTATTATCATATGGCTATAAATGAAAGCAACTGCTTTTTTCTTCTGTGAATTAATTTTCCATTTGTTTGTTCACCAAATTTGATTCTGGGGTTGTTTTCAATTTATGGAATTTAGAGACCTCGATGATTTAAGCACACAAGTTGGTTAGTATAGTCTCCCTATTTCTGTTTTTTCCCTTTAATTTGGTGCCTTTATTTATGTCAATCATGTTTACAAATGTACATAGGTAAGTGATACACATAGTAAGTTGTATTACAAGCTACTGATTTTGTGTTCATGTCTCCAATATTTGGGAAATTTACTCACGTGACCTATGTTCTGCGAAGAAGTGAAGAACACCAACAAGGCAAACAATCATGCCATCAACAATTTTTCGTCTTGATGTTGAGATTTGAAAGAAACTTTCATAATACACACCAACTGCTAGATAAATTGCTTCAATAATGTTTCTGAATGTTTTTTTTTGATGATCCAGTTAGTTCCCCATGGAATTTGGTCTAGAGCAGTTAACATGCCTTCTTTACCATGCTTCCTCTACTTTAAAGAATTTTTTGACCATATCTAATTTCCAATAAGCCTTTTTGTTTACTTTAATTTCTTGAAGTCGTCATTCTTAGGTCCTTACTCTTGAATTTGTTTTTGTTTCAATTCAATTTCTCTTTTATTTTTTTGTCAAATCATTTCTTATTTTCACTATGATTTAATAGTTGTTTTTTTCGTATATTCTTATGCCTTTTATATCTAGATTCTCCTAAAACCAATACGCACAACAACTTTAGGTCAAGATTTACGTAAAAAAAAAAAAAAAAACTAAATTGTTTCCGTATTTTATAAAACAAATTTTGGTAGTACCATTTATATCTTGGGGAGAAAATAATGGTTATATTGGTAGATTAAATGTTCAAATATTATGTTTATTCCAAGTGACAGCTTCTCTAAGGGGATAAGATGGTGAACATGACAATGATTACGCGGATGACTAATAGGCTTCCACTAGCTGAAGGACTTAATGGTAGACGCAATATGTAACATGTAGATTTTTAAAAACAAGAAGTTAAAGCTTTATTCAACAACCTTTCAAGACTGATGTATAAAATAAGAGTAAAAACACAAAACTCTACATTGTGTTTACACATATTATATCGTCACATTTTAGCAAATGAGTTGACTATTAGTTTAAGATACAAAGGAACAACTTTAATCATAAGGCTAAAACGGTCATTTACTCTAAACAAAAGAGTGAAATAGTCATTCCCTCACATAAATAATAGTTTTTTATTCAACAAATGACTTTCTCCTATCAAGTTTAATTTTTGACCATTTTGCATCTGGTGTTACTTTGGTGAAATTCAACATTTCTACTTTACAAATAATGATGACAAATTTACGGTGTTTTGCAGGTGAAAAAACTCAAACCCCAGTTTCTTCTTGGTTCATTTGGAGTTCGAGGTGTGAAAAATTTTGAGGGATTGAAAATTGCAACACGACAAATGACAACAAATACTATTAGATTTTTAATTTTTAGATATCAAAGTATGCTATTTCTGATAAAAAAGGATTTCTCTTTTGATTTTCTTACCACAATAAAAATGTTTTTATATATTTTTTCGCTAGATGTAAGATTTTAAAATTTTAGATTTAGTGTTCGATTTAATGGAGATCTGATGCTCAATGTAACTATTTTGTCCATTTTTTTGATGTATCCATCCCCACAAAACAAGAATTCTTTCCTATTTACTTACCACCAACTGTATCAAGTATCTTGCCCCATGTTTAGAAACAAAATGACGCTATTGTTTCTGACTTAAATGTTGCTTTAAAAACAAAAAGACAGCCATTTAAACTATATTTAGTCAATATATCAATTAAATAATAAAAAAATCATTAGCTTCATAAAAAAAACATAATTTAACTCTAAAGTTTTATGTTTAAAAGAACATAAAATCATTATCGTAATATAGACCGAGTTGATTCATATTTCCGCAAAGATTGAACCCAACAATCTATAGTTTTCGTGTTTACGTTTCTTTCATCTTTTTTTCTCCGGTTCAAAGGAAAATCATACATAAATTAAGCTCAAAGGTAAGAATTTTGGTGAACATTTCCCTCAAATCTATTATATACTTTATTTATTATAATAAAATTAAACAAGTATTTAAGTCCCACATGTTGTGACGGTAAACTTGTTTGCAATCAATAAAAATCGGAAACTATAAAAAAAAAAAATCATTTAAGGATGCGCGAGATAAGTCTTTTTTTATTTCATAGATAAAATGTAATTTACAAATGTTAACGGTTCATATATAACATAATTTTAGTTATACCAAATCAAGTGGATCAAAAAAAATTTCAAAATAAAATTTGATCCAAACAATTATCTATGGGAAAGGAAGACCAAAATAAGGCTTCAAAATGCGTCTTAAAGAAATTAATAAAACGAAAACCATAAAAAGAATTATTCAAACGACAAAAAAAGAAAATTTTAAAATATAATAAAACGAAAACCAATAATTTATCTTTTATATTATGAAGAATAAAAATTGATAGATCTAAAATTTTTTGTGGAAAAAATATGAGAATCTATTGTGAGCACAAACAAAATTACTATTTCAAGAAAAACTTTTTTTTAGGTTTTCTATTATATATAGTAAAAGTTGTAATATAACATGATTTTACCAAATGAAATGAATAGTAGCTTGAAGTGATATGAACGGTATTTTAAATTAATCCTTATATAATATAAAAAATGAACAAAAAAATTCAAGCTTGATGAATAGTTTTCTAATTTTTTCCTCTTCTATCTTCTTTTTCATAATCTAATTTAATTATGCTTTCCTAAGAAAAGTAATACCTTGTTACTAGTCGTGGTTACGATTCTGACCAATTCCAAATAAAATTCAAAATCATAACTATAAAGTAAATATACATAAGATAATGATGGCTAATGGCTTAGTCAAGAACTCAACACCACATAAATATATACTTTGGATAATCTTAAGCATAGATAAATTACAAAAGTTGTTCGGTTTATAAGTTTATTAGATATTGCGGTTTTTAAATTATATTTAGTAATGTTTCGTTCCTACATATGAAAGATGTTGCAGTTATGGTGTCTATTTGAAAGGATATTTTTATCATTTCAAATTTCTTTTATCATTTTAATTTATTCAATTATAATTTATAAAAACAAACACAATACCCTGTTAAAATTGGAAATCTGCAACTAAAAAAACACATACACACATACACGCATAATACGAAAATGAGTCATGAATTTTGGATTTTTACAAAGTGTCTTAAAATTGGAAATTGACAGGTTACTTTCAAGAAACGGTTTCACAGATTCATTGTATCAATGGCTGTTGGTTTAGGTTTGTTGAGGGACGCTCTGAATTACTGTGATTTTCTGTTCCATACTTGTTGACTAACATGGCAAAAGATCGAAAGGTTTGTGGATTTTTTGGTAAAGTAATATATTTTCTTAAAATTCTTTATTTTTAAAAACCAACTTATAAAGACAAATCCATTCTCCGTGTATGTAATTTTAATTTAGTTCAAATATTCCCATTAACTTTTTTAAAATTATTTAGATTCGCTTAATTGAATTGGATCGAACCGATTCGTCCATAAAAACGTTGCTAAAGCCATGGACTGAAATCCATATATTTTTATTATTCACTCTACAAAATATATTTTAAATATTTTATTAGTGTTATATTATTTAAATAAAACATGAAACCAAATACCATTTGCTTTCTTTTACTATTTTACGTTATTAATGGTTAAAATAAAGAGAAATTCTTTTTAAAAAAATGCACATACTAGATGTACCCATAATCTTAATCAAGGGAGGAGCCACCCTAGGACAAGGGTAGGTCCAGGCGCACCTTTTTTTTTTTTTTTCAAGATAAAATATAATACTTGTTGATATATGTTATTTTTTCAACTTGTATTATTCTTTCATTTTTCATTTGGTTTTTCATTAATTAGTTTATATATATATATATATATATATATATATATATATATATATATATATATATATATATATATATATATATATATATATATATATATATATATATATATATAATTTATGAGGACCTAAAATTTTATTTGGCTTCGCCCTTGATGCCGATGACAACGTTTAAAAATTAAAATGCATTTTGTTATAAAAATATATGATTCAGAAACAAAAGATTTGTATAGTTGATTTATTAAATCATTGATATTTTGTTTCGGATTAGATGATTGTCGTTTAATAACAAAAAAACAACCATTTAAGATATATTTAGCAATATGTTAACAGAATCATTAGAAAAACATTCATTAATCATTTGTATCTAAAAAACAACAAGCTGTTAACTCAAAACCTTATATATTAGAGTCTACTTGACTCAAAACTTTATATATTAAAGACTAGTTGTGTCACCAAACAATCAAAATATTTAAGAAGTTTGAGTTTCTAAGAAAATAAGAAAAAATAATGATTTATTATTATTGAAATTTTTTATCTTTTAATTTTAAGAAAATAGTTTAAACTAATAAACAAACGAAAGTAATGAAATTTAATCTACGAATTTTAAAATTAAAAGATAACTTAATTAATAAAATTGATATCTATTAGTATATTTATATCTTCTTTTTGTTTTATGAGACTTATGAGACTTGAATTTTGCTTCCCTAAAAGAAAGTAAAACTTCCTTAATAGTCATGGTTATGATCATAACTACTTGCAAATAAAAGTCAAAATTAATAACTAGGAAAGAAAGTCTACGATAATGCCTTAGTTAGCAAGCCAACATTACATAAATATATAAGTAAACTGCAGAAACCATCCATAAGGTTTGCTCCTATTTGCAGGTTTAGTCAAATTTTTAAAACTTTTATAGGTTACATCTATATGTTTTTTTCTTGTTTTGTTGTGAATTGGTGTTTAAATGATGCTTTCTTTGTGGAGTTTTTTTGTGCTGTTTTTTGTTGCATTTTTATATACAAATGGTGTCTTTTTTAGGTTTGGTATTGATTTAAACACGATTCGAAGATGATTTGATGCTGTTCTTTTGTGTTGTCAAATGGACTATTAATGTTTTTCTTGTCAAACTTGTGTTAAATACTTTTAAAATTGTCTATTGTTGAACATTTATTTTAAATGACTTATTTTGAAAAGATCAATGTACCCGTAGACCAAATCGTATTATCACCTTCATATTGTTCGCTTTAAGTTAGTGCACATGAGGTACCCATTCCATAGCGACATTTCACAATTTTATTACTATTTAAGTTGAACCACCCCATGAACACCCAACAACATAACCCGTCCATTCTCGTTGCTCATATTATTCAACCCCCATCGATCTTTGACAAAACCCCATTACCCTCCAACATTTGATTTTACCAAAACCCCTATTGTCCCTCCTTCACTCGATGGTACTTTGTTGCATCATATCTATAAAGAAAATTTTCTTATGACAATGAAGACCAACATATGAAGATCAACAAGGCAAAATTTATTTGTGCAGTTTTTTGGTGTTGTTTTTTGTTGCACTTTTGTATACTAACTGTATCCTTTTTAGGTTTGGAATTGATTTAGATATGATTTGAAGATGAGTTGTTGTTCTTCTTTTTGTGTTGTGAAATGTACTATTAATGTTTTTGTATTGTCAAACTTGTGTTAAATACTTTTAAATTGTATCATTTTGAACATTTTTAATGACTTATTTTGAAAAGATGTAAGTACCCGTAGACCAAGTCGTATTTACCACCTTCATAATGTTCGGTTTCAATTAATGCACATGAGCTACCTACCCTATAGCCACATTTTACAATTTTATTATTATGTAAGCTGAACCACCCCATGAACATCCAACCACCTACCCCTCAATTCTCGTTGCTCATATTATTCAACGTCCATCGATCTTTGACAAAACCTCGTTGCCCCCAACATTTGATATTGCCCAAACCCCATTGTCCCTCCTTTACTCGATGGTACTTCGTTTCACCATATTTATAAAGAAAATTTTCTTATGACAATGAAGACCAACATATAAACATAATGGTCTAACATCGTATAGTGATGACAAAACATTGAGGGTTTTTTGATCAACGATGATCACACCATGAGGTATTAAGTATTGAGTGATCAACAAGGCAAAATTTCTTTGTGTAGTTTTTTGTTGCATTTTTATATACAAAGTGTGTCCTTTTTAGGTTTGGATTTAATTTAGATATGATTTGAAGATGATTTGATGTTGTTCTTTTGTGTTGTCAAATGGACTATTAATGCTTTTGTGTTGTCAAAGTTGTGTTAAATACTTTTAAATTGTCTCATGTTGAACAGTTTTTAATGACTTATTTTGAAAAGATGCATGTACCCGTAGATCAAACCGTATTTATCACATTTATAATGTTCGGTTTCAGTTAATGCACATGAGCTACCCACTCTATAGCCACATTTTACAATGTTTATTACTATTTAAGCTCATATTATTCAATCTTCATCGATCTTTGACAAAACCCCATTGCCTTCCAACATTTGATATTACCCAAACCCCCACCGTCCCTCCTTTACTCGATGCTACTTCGTTGCTCCATATTTATAAAGAATTTTTTTTTTATAGTAGTGAAGACCAACATATGAACATGATGGTCTTACACTATATCAGTGATGACAACACATCGAAGGGTTTGTGCTTAACAACGATCATACCATGAGGTATTAGGTATCGAGTGATCAGAATGGCAAAAGTGTGAGATGTTGAGTTTGATTTGGTCCTCATAATCATCTCTCAGTTATTCTCCACTACAACCCCTATTGCTCTTCCACTCTCTCACATATTCTCCACAAAATTGAGTTTTTTTTTTTCCAATTGGTTATTCAATAATAACATGTCCAATTATTTATTTTATTTCTTCATGTTTCTTGTACAATTCACAGATTCTTTGTTACATTCGAAAATTGGGACTAGGAATCCATAGAAAAGTATTTATGAACCAGACCCCATAACCATTCAAAAACCTAGTATTCGACCTTCGATTACTCTAAAATTTGAAATATAAGCTAATAGAAAGGAAATAAGCTTATGCACGATGACATATATGTCAAGATTAAGAACATTATAGGGGTATTTTAGTCATTTTGTAACAAATACTTGTTAATGAAAATAGGTGGTGTATGAAATGAAGTCGTGTGAGATGCATATATAGGAGAAAAATAAGCTTTGGATTAAGTGAGTACTATTGAATACATGTCCTAGTACAACAACCATCAAAATTCAAGATACTTCTAGATTTGAATATCTTAAAGTTGTAAGTGTAGACACCACACATTCTAAACTTATTAGTTAGAAGCTAAGTCACGATCTATTAGAAACTCGATAATAATGAATTATCCAACTATTTTATAAAATGCCAAAACTAGAACCTCTTAACTTGTTTTTACCTTAAATATGTTTTTCTTCATATTATACATATTAATGCAATAAAAATGTATTTATACATGAAAAATGTTTAACTAAACATCGTATAAATACATTTTCAAGACTATAAATAAACCTTCTACTTTTTTTTTTTAAAAACATAAAGGCATTTTTCGAGAAATATTAATAACTTTTAGAAGCATAGATACATATTTTTATGTAGCTAGAAGTATAAAAATTAAAAGCACGATATTTTTTTAGAGATATTAATATGTTTTTTTAGAAGTATAGATACATGTTTTCACGTATTTAACTAGAAGAATATCAGTTAAAGTGTGTAGTTAAAGTGTGTTTATATGAAAAATTAAAGTTATACTTCTAAAAAAACGTAAAATACATATTTATACTTGTATAGTATTAAAATATTTATTTATACTTCTAAAAAAAAATATATGTAATTTTACTTCTGAAAAACATAAAAACAAATATTTATGCTTTAAAAAATGTATATATACTTCTAAAAACATTTATATATGTATTTATACTTATAATATATATATATATATATATATATATATATATATATATATATATATATATATATATATATATATATATGAATATATGTATACACACACAAACAAATATAAATATTTAGAAGCATAAATACATATTTTTACGTTTTTTAGAAGTATAATTATTGTTTTTTAATAATATAAATATGGATTTTGTAACACCCAATTTCGGGTCGTGTCTTAATTCGGGGTTGTGGACCGAATTTCGATTATGAAAAGGCTTTGGGCTTTGAGTAAGGAAAAGGTTAGAACTTGTTGAAGGTTGATAATGTTGGTGGTGAGATCTAATCACTTTATTTGTGTGTTGGAAGTCTTTCCTAAAGGGAAGACTTATAGATCAGGCTTTTTTTGTGGATTATGGTTTTAAATTGGTAGTTGATAAGCCAAAAGTAACTACATAGGATTGTGGGGCTCTTCAATACCTTTCTATGCATAAAAAGAATGCGGAAAACAGAGTTAAAACAAACTAGTTATGGTTGTTTGAAGTTGAGCTAGAAAATAGGAGCCTTGCACTATGCAAGGCATACGCTAAGTACGTAGAGCGTAGTGGCTGAAGGTTGGGATGCGTTTTTAGTGGGCTACGTCAGGTGTAGCCTATGTTACGTTGGGTGTAACTTCGCATAGTAAAACCTTTAACTCGGGGTTTTGAGCCTTATTTAAGGACTCTAACCCCATGGGGGGCCTTCTTATCATCGCCCTACACACTTTTGAGCTTACAAATCGAAACCCTAGCCATCTTGTGATGATTTTAAAGCATTAGGGTGTTTTCTTGTGTGTTTTGTGAAAAAGGAGGTCATTGAAGGTGTGCTTAGGGAGTCCAAAGCTTATAGATACATACTCTACTCTTCTTCAACATCCTCCAGGAGGTATGAAGAGTGAACCTTGATGATTAATTCCATAGATCTATATTGTTATGGGTTTTATGAGCTTTTCAATCCCTTGATCTTGTCTCTTGTGAGTATGAGCTACTCCATACCTCATAGGTGGCAGTTTGTAGCATTTCTAGGCTTGTAAAGTGATAAAAATGGGAGCTTTCACACTCTCATCCTTCCATGCATGATTATTTGGGCATTAGAGTGTGTTTTCGACGTAAGATCTGCTATTGTTCTCTTTTAAGCCATGCAAACGCATAAATTTAGGAACTTTATCACTTTAGATGTTTATTAGGATCATATATGAGCAATTTATTGATTAAGACCATAAAATGGAATTGGTTTAACAACATAGCACATAGGGCGTACTCATAGTAAGCATGGTGTACCACTTCGTAAGGTGTAGTTTGAGTATCCATGGCGTAAGTCAATTGGCATTGACGATTCACTTTTTTGATCAATTTAACCCTTGGTCAACTATGAGGGGTTGAGGACTTATAAGGGAAAAAAGGTATTTTGCCCAAATAGGGGTTAGCATTGGCTTTTGGACTCATTAAGTAGGGTATTACCGTAATTGCTAACTAAGGTTTCGTTTGTGGAAAAGTGTTATTCAGTTTAGGGAGTTCCGTTGATAAGTTGTGCTTATAAAGGATTTGTTCGGTTACTTATGATTGGGATAATGCTTTGGTTTGAGAAGGTTTATGGTTGGGTTTCTCATTGATATAGGCTGTGATTACAAGTTGGAATCTTGGAGTTATGTTGCTATAGATAGGGGTCATGTAGTAAAACATTTTAGAAATTATTCGAGGAATCTGGTTTCTCTTATGATCGATAATGGTAGGAGTGGGTGTCAAGGATCAAATGGGTGATGTTCTGGGCTAACTAGGAAGTTCAGATGGTTATGAAGATTTTTAGACTGTAGTTGAATCCAAGTAGAGGTGAAACATCATGGGAGTTAATAGAAATATTTCCAAGTGTGGGTCTATACTGATGGGTTTTATGTTTTCTAGCATTTCTATGGTGCACATACAACCCTAATGCTTTGGATCTAAGTTTTCTCTAATTATACATGAAACATTGTTTTTCTAAAGCATAAAGCCTAAACTAGCATGCAAGGTAACATTCAAATCATAAAAAAATAGTTAGAAGAGTACCTTGTGTCGTAGCTTGCTTGTCTTTGAATTTTAGGAGCCTAGCACCTCAAGCGTGATGCCTCAAATGTCTTATAACAAACCAAGAACAAGAGAATGGACTTGAGAGAGAGGCTTGGGAGCTCAAAATCGGCTAGCAACTCTTAGTGTGCATGGGGTAACCGATTTTAGGAGTTAGGAGTTTCTTATATAGTCTAGGTTTACATCCATGCAAACCCTAACCCATCATGACCCTTCATATTTCATAGGCCCCTTTGGGCTAAACCTTTATGGACTTGCATATAGGTTTAGTCCAACTCTAATCAACATGGGTCATGAGTCCAAATACAAGAATTACTAATTTACTTAATTAGTCCCCATAACTTTAATTATTTTCGTTTAATCACTAAATTAATACTAAATTAATTATTGATCAATACTAATTAAATAATGTGATTTCTTAATTCATATATTATACTTATAATATATTAATAAATCACAATAACCTCTTCTTCAAGTATCCATCAAATGAAATTGTTCCAGAGTGTTACAACCCAATTGGACCATGCTATTATCGGGTCAAGTACATACCAATTATAAGTATGGGCTTAGACACCTAATCCAACAATCTCCCACTTGGATAAGTCTAATAACTATAATTGCTGATGTTCTTCAAAACCCAAGTAACAATTGTAGCTCTCTAAAAGCCAATGTCGAATCCTGACGCGCCTTTCAGATAAGTGATCATATAATCCTCTTTTCTTTAAGATATCATGCGGACAAATACATGGAACATAGTCATACTTCTTGTCCAGCAGTTTGTTTTCCGATTTCTGATTTTTTTTACATAGAACTTAATTGAACACATCAATTTAGTCCTGAATGGGCCCGACACATAAGTCAAAAACAAATCATCAAGGGGCCCAAGATATCGCTTTTAATCCTCTTAGGATTAAAGGAACACATAAACTTCTAATTATATGCTTGTACTAACTATCCGCTAAATCATACACAACATCATGTTTTATAACATCGACTTATCGATGCGTTTTCACACTATCAATGTACAACCAACTCATAATCAACAACTCATATATCGGTTTGAAAATAATACAATATTATCATCTCACAATCGCTAGTGATCAATTCCATGAAGTGATTAATGTGAGTGTGGGTTGATCCAATACTCAAATCTTATTTCAAGAGTACTCATGAATGTTGTAGCAAACCTTTGCAAAGTCTAACTCCTTAGACAATCTTACAAAACCTATTCATGACAATCTACTTACATAACCTACTTCCAAAGTATGATTGATTGTGGATAGTTTGAATA
The DNA here is from genome assembly GCF_052625555.1 of Lactuca saligna. NCBI lineage: Eukaryota > Viridiplantae > Streptophyta > Magnoliopsida > Asterales > Asteraceae > Lactuca > Lactuca saligna. Next base: position 58,528,738 of record NC_136423.1, on the reverse strand, counting down.
ATCTTATTATTCTGGAAGTCAAAACATGCAAAATGAAACAATAGTAAATAATTGACACAAAATAGTAACTTTACTTATAAATAAAACTTCTTTTATTCAATCATCAAATATCAATTACATTTTAGCCATTACAAGTTTCTAGATATCTATCTAATCATTAAAACTAATATCATCCTTCAGCCCAATACTCCATGCATGCAACAAGTGCTTTTTCCATGTTGAGTCCCTTTGTAAGGGATCTGATAGGTTCTTCTCTAACGATATCCTCTTCACTTTGAGTAATTATTCTTCTATTGGATGTCTTATAAAGTGATATTTTCTATCGATGTGCCTGGATCTGCCATGATCCATTGGTTCCTTGGCTAAGGCAACTGCACTTTCATTGTCACAGAAAATATCCGTAGGCTCCTTTATAGATGGTACAACTCCAAGGTCTCCAATGAAGTTCTTCAACCATATTGCCTCCTTTGCTGCCTCACTTGCTGATATGTACTCTGATTCGCACATTGAATCCGCCACAATTTCCTGTTTGGAACTTTTCCATGTTCTCACTCCTCCATTCAGGGTAAATACCCAGCTCGATTGAGAGCAGAGATTATCTCTGTCGGTCTAAAAACTTGCATCACTATACCCTGTCACTCTCAAGTCATCACTCCCACCAAGGGTAAGGACCCATTCCTTAGTCCTTCGTAGGTACGTTCTTTACCGCCGTCTAGTGAGCTTTACTAGGGTTCTGTGACATCCCCATTTTCACGGCCAGAGAAGACCGATTTTGTTTATGCTTTATAAAAATCAGAGTCCTTCTTTTAATAGAAATGTTGCGGAATTTGTTCCCAGAAAAACATGTTAAATACGTTATTAAAACATTTTTGAAGAAACGTATTTTATTCATTTCAAAACGTTTGGGATGTCATCGTTAATACAGAAACATAAGCATAAACAGAACTTACATTTATTTACACTAGTGATCTACATCTCTTTAAATCTCTCAGTGTAAAGTGACTTCGTATCAGCACCTGTGATATAAATAAACTGAGTGGGTCAGGTTGGGAAACCTGGTGAGTACATAGGGTTTTCGACCCACAATAATATAATTATTATGTTTAAACAATCAAGCAATTAAACCCAATTACCCATCCCCATTATCTTATTTAGTCTTAAGGATCTACCCTAAGAATCAGCTATTCCTCGTTTATTTATTCCTAAGGATCATCCTAAGGAATCGACACGAAGTCCATCATTACCAAGGATTATAGAATATATCTAGTGAACACGTAGTCCGAAACATCCGGTAAACACTTAGTTCAAAAGTAGCTAGTGAACACACTTAGTTCAAAATACCTAGTGAACACACTTAGTTCAAAGATATGTAGTGAACACACTCAGTTCAAAATACCTAATGAGCACCTAGTTCAAAAACACCTACAGGTCACGAGCTTACTAGCGTTCCACCGGACCATTTAGTATCGCCCATTGTCATCATCTATACTCCACCAGATGACTGGATCACTGAAAACGTTGATGTCTCCCATCGTGTTATCACAAAACAACTATTTCATCTACCCATGTTTTACCCAACACATTTTGTAGATACATATACAGTTTAAATCATTTAAAACATGTATAAAAATCTTTCACCCAGCATAGACAGCAAGTATTCAGACAATATGCACACACAACACGTAATTTATATTAAAATACTTCATATCTATGTGTACGATGAAAGGGAACTATGCACTCACCTGAAAGGTGGTGACTCAACACTTGGACAGCGCTTCGATACTCTCAAAACAACTTTCCTTCGATAAAACCTAGTATCAATACCACTAGGGTTTAGTCTAACGATAACCGTGACTAATTAATAGTCTAGCTATTATTATTATTATTATATAATCGTTAAATAACACTCAATATAACTCATAATAATAGCCCAAATAATTATTTTAAAGTCCTAATAACATTACTATATCGAAACATAAGCTATGCTAAAGATAAGATAGGTACAGCTCACTTAAAGCGGGTTTTCTCGAAAAACTGGGCTTTGCTGGATCAGCGTTCCAGAGCTGAAAGGCTCTTTTCTTGGAGCCGTCGGGCGCTCCGGGGCTTCCGCCTCCTGCTAGGGAGTTACCCTAGGCTTTGGGGGGGTTAGGGAGGCTTAGAGAGAGAGTTTAGAGAGAGAAAGAAGAGGTTTTGGGGTGAGGAAGAGGCTAGACCCGGCACCTCTATTTATAGTGGAGAAATCTGATGGACTTGCCGAGTCTGAGTCATGACTCGCTGAGTTGGTGCATGTGGCAACCTTCTGGTGGTGCCACGTGTCCAATTCTAGTGGTGCCACGTCACCCCCTATTGTGTATCAGCCTTCAAAATTAGAAAAATCATAACTTTCGCATACGAGCTCCGTTTTCGACGTTCTTTATATCCACTCATAGGTAAAATCAATATCTACAACTTTCGTTTAGACTCCGTCAGCTAATTCTCTATCGATCTCAAATTTAACAGTAGGAGGCGTTTAGACTGTTAAATGACCGCGAAGAATTCATAACTCCTTCATACGGACTCCGTTTTTGTATGTCTTTTTACCGTTGAGTTCCTATTAATGAGATATTCAACTCTCATTTAGGTCGTGTAAGCCAAAAACCACTCGAACTAAAATTCGAGTTTCGGGTTGTACACTGCTAAGCCGAATCTTAGAAAAATCATAACTCCCTCATACGAAGTCAGATTTCGGCGTTCTTTTTATCGAAGCTCTTAGTTTAACATATTTTACGACTTTCATTTAGATTGCTAAGGATAAATCCGCTCTATTGTAAATTCACTATTTACGCTTCCCGGTGTTGTGCCGGTTTTGCCGTAAAACTTCGACGGGCCATAACTTCTTCGTTATAACTCAGATTTCGGCGTTCTTTATATGTACGGAAAGCTTGTAACATATTCTAAAACTTGGTTAAGATTATTTATTCTAAATAATCTTTTGTCAAAAAGTCGTTTTCGACCCCTATTGCCTCTAAATTGACTAGCCCGAATCTACGGGCGTTACAATTATCTCCCCCTTAGGATGATTACGTCCTGGAATCATCAACGAAACAGGGCTCACATGATGAATCCATTTGTTATCTATTCATCGTAATTCATAACTTCGATGTTTTCTTCGAATGTGTATCTAACTCTTAGACTCCTTGACTACAGGCGGTGCTAAATCCTACATCCGCCCTCTATCTCACATTAGACTCCAAATTATGACCTTCAACTCACAATCGTCAATCCTCAGTTGATACGAATTTAATGGAACGATGCGTCATATTCTAATGACCTATCATCGTGTGATGTATTGCTTGGACTTAGGTTGTTTAGGGTCAAATTCCGGAACAGTCTATACCTTCCTTCATGTTCTAATTTACATCTTAGAAGGTAGAATTTCTAGCAACCGTCGCGATACTTCTACTGATCGCTTTGATCAATTCTTCTGGCCTAAGTCGGTGCTACATCAAACTTGGTTCTCTGAACCACGTAACATACTTATCGTAGTCGGACTCAATTCGATATGACCACTCGGGTCGGAATATCAACAATCTTCTTGGTCATTACCGAAACGATGCTAACGACATGCTTGAATAAAACAAAATCATTTACTAGCTTCTTGGTAACCTTGTGACTTTCCCTGATCCAAGCGTGAGTCCTGTGCTTCCGGTAGTATATGCATCTACTACCTTTCACACCTACTCATACTCGTCCTAACTATTGTCTCGCAGTTTTCCAAGTCACTATGCAAGAAAATCACATAACAGTTTAACGTATCAGATAAAAAAACAAAGGTTTTATTATTTCTTGAAACTATTACATAGGTGTTCAAGTTCACCCTAGACTATGCCTCTAATAGGCTACATCATACGATACTATGGCTACTGCATAACTTGATCTTCGGATATGAAGTCCTCATCCTTGATTCCTTGCACGGTTTTCTGCTTCGTCGAGGATCATGTGGAATGCCCTTGGCCTCGGTGGCGTTTTTGGTCTTGCTACTTTATTTTTCTTTGGGCAATTCTTTGAAAGATTCCCCCCTTCTTTACATTCATAACACAACCTCTTGTTGGATATACACTCATTGGCGTAATGCCCATACTTTCCACACTTGAAACATGTCACCTCTTCGCCGCATTTTCCAAAGTGTTTATTCTTGCATTTATCACACCATCTTGCTTCACCTCCTCCTCCAGGCTTTGAGAATTTTCTCTCCTTGTTGGACCTTGAAGATCCTTCAAACTTCCGCTTCTCTCCTGCCTTATCTTTTTCTAGACCCTTTTCTCTTATCTGGGCCTCTACATTCTTAGCTGCCCTAACAGCTGTTTTCAAGGTAGTTGCCATTTTGACCATTAGGCCAAAGATAGTGGGTAATCTGTTAGCAAACCTATCAATCTTGGAAAGTTCAGTAGGCACCAAGTAGGGGAATAACTTCATCCTCTCGGTGAATGCGGTAGCATGCTCATCAACACTCATCTTCCCTTTCTTCAGATTCTGAAACTCGTTGTTCAGCTCTATTAGATCTATCTTTGAGCAGTACTGCATTTTCAACTGTTCCAAGAACTCTTCCCATGACATCCTTAAGGCTTCTCCTTGTGGCATCGTATCTGCCAATAGCTTCCACCAGCTTAAAACTCCAGTTTTCAGTTGTCTTACAGCGAAGACGGTCTTCTGTTTCTCGCTACAGTCACAACTCTCAAACATCATCTCCATCTCGGAGATCCAATCCATAATCTCAACAGGCTTTGGGTTCCTGAGAGACTTGGTGGTTTCGCACCCAAGAAATTCTTGTACATTCGCCCATCCTTGTCGTTTCTCCTCTCCGGGCCATCCCTTTGATCACCTTGGGTCCCCACTTGACTCACTTGGCGACTGTAGTTCCCTTCCTCCGATTGCTCGGGAATCTGCTCGGGTTGCTCAATGGGCATAGTAGGTTCGTCCCTATTCAACATCCGCCTCATTTCTTCCCTTTGTTCAACTAGCATAACCCGAATCATGGCTTGAACTCCAGCCATGGTGACTGGCTCAGGTGCAACTTCTTCTACAACAGGTATTTGCTGAACTACTTGGGGTTGGTTCCTATTCTCATTTGCATTCATGTTTCCGCTACGGGTCCTTGCCATCTTGATCTATACACCGAATAAGGTGAATCTAGATCTTTATTTAGGATTGATGTTTAAATCATCCTTATCACCCTGAAACGTTTATATGCTAGTTCTAATATCGTATTCATACGTTTAGAATCCTAAACACATAAAGTTTCCAGATACAGTCGGCAACAGACCATAGATCCGATCAAACTATAGCATAACAAATCATTTAGCACATAAAAGTAATTTAGGCATGATTCCTAAATTAAGCTAGTGCTCACACCTCACAATCATCGCTTAGCATTCTAAGTTTAAGTCTAGAAATAAATCCATATTCCTAGTTCGCTTAAAGTAATGCTCTGATACCAACTGTGACATCCCCATTTTCACGGCCAGAAAAGACCGATTTTGTTTATGCTTTATAAAAATCAGACTACTTCTTTTAATAGAAATGTTGCAGAATTTGTTCCTAGAAAAACATGATAAATACGTTATTAAAACATTTTTGAAGAAAACGTATTTTATTCATTTCAAAACGTTTGGGATGTCATCATTAATACAGAAACATAAGCATAAACAGAACTTACATTTATTTACACTAGTGATCTACATCTCTTTAAATCTCTCAGTGTAAAGTGACTTCGTATCAACACCTGTGATATAAATAAACTGAGTGGGTCAGGTTGGGAAACCTGGTGAGTACATAGGGTTTTCAACCCACAATAATATAATTATTATGTTTAAACAATCAAGCAATTAAACCCAATTACCCACCCCCATTATCTTCTTTAGTCTTAAGGATCTACCATAAGAATAAGATATTCCTCATTTATTTATTCCTAAGGATCATCCTAAGGAATTGACACGAAGTCCATCATTACCAAGGCTTATAGAATATATCTGGTGAACACGTAGTCCGAAACATCCGGTAAACACTTAGTTCAAAAGTAGCTAGTGAACACACTTAGTTCAAAATACCTAGTGAACACACTTAGTTCAAAGATATGTAGTGAACACACTCAGTCCAAAATACCTAATGAGCACCTAGTTCAAAAACACCTACAGGTCACGAGCATACTAGTGTTCCACCGGACCATTTAGTATCGCCCATTGTCATCATTTATACTCCACCAGATGACTGGATCACTGAAAACATTGATGTCTCCCATCGTGTTATCACAAAACAACTATTTCATCTACCCATGTTTTACCCAACACATTTTGTAGATACATATACAGTTTAAATCATTTAAAACATGTATAAAAATCTTTCACCCAGCATAGACAGCAAGTATTCAGACAATATGCACACACAACATGTAATTTATATTAAAATATTTCATATCTACGTGTAAGATGAAAGGGAACTATGCACTCACCTGAAAGGTGGTGACTCAACACTCGGACAGCGCTTCGATACTCTCAAAACAACTTTCCTTCGATAAAACCTAGTACCAATACCACTAGGGTTTAGTCTAACGATAACCGTGACTAAATAATAGTCTAGCTATTTTTTTTATTATATAAGCGTTAAATAACACTCAATATAACTCATAATAATAGCCCAAATAATTATTTTAAAGTCCTAATAACATTACTATATCGAAACATAAGCTATGCTAAAGATAGGATAGGTACAGCTCACTTACAGCGGGTTTTCTCGAAAAACTAGGCTTCGCTGGAGTAGCGTTCCTGAGCCGAAAGGCTCTTTTCTTGGAGCCATCGGGTGCTCCCGGGCTTCCGCCTCGTGCTAGGGAGTTACCCTAGGCTTTTAGGGGGGGGGGGGGGGGGGTTAGGGAGGCTTAGAGAGAGAGTTTAGAGAGAGAAAGAAGAGGTTTTGGGGTGAGGAAGAGGCTAGACCCGACACCTCTATTTATAGTGGAGAAATCTGATGGACTCTCCGAGTCTGAGTCATGACTCACCGAGTTGGTGCATGTGGCAACCTTCTGGTGGTGCCACGTGTCCAATTCTAGTGGTGCCACGTCACCCCCTATTGTGTATCAGCCTTCAAACTTAGAAAAATCATAACTTTCGCATACGAGCTCTGTTTTCGACGTTCTTTATATCCACGCGTAGGTAAAATCAAGATCTACAACTTTCGTTTAGACTCCATCGGTTAATTCTCAACCGATATCAAATTTAACAGTAGGAGGTATTTAGACTGTTAAATGACCGCGAAGAATTCATAACTCCTTCATACGGACTCCGTTTTCGTATGTCCTTTTATTGTTGAGTTCCTATTAATGAGATCTTCAACTCTCATTTAGGTCGTGTAAGCCAAAAACCGCTCAAACTAAAATATTTAGTTTCGGGTTGTACACTGCTAAGCCGAATCTTAGAAAAATCATAACTTCCTCATACGAAGTCAGATTTCGGCGTTCTTTTTATCGACGCTCTTAGTTTAACATATTATACAACTTTCGTTTAGATTGCTAAGGATAAATCTCGCTCTATCGTAAATTCACTATTCACGCTTCCCGGTGCCGTGCCGGTTTTGCCGTAAAACTTTGACGGGCCATAACTTCTTCGTTATAACTCGGATTTCGGCGTTCTTTATATGTACGGAAAGCTTGTAACATATTATAAAACTTGGTTAAGATTATTTATTCTAAATAATCTTTTGTCGAAAAGTCGTTTTCGACCCTTATTGCCTCTAAATTGACAAGCCCGGATCTGCGGGCGTTACAGGTTCGCCTTGTTGGATTAGGTGTTTGAGTTCATAACTATTTTTGGAATGTACCTTATGCGATTAGCATGGTCGATTTGGGTTGCATGACATCATGCATTTGGATAGACTAAAATGAGAGAAATAACACTTAAAGTTTATTAATATATTATAAGTTCTAATATATTTGTAGTATTATTTAATTAGTGTTGATCAAGAATTAATTAAGTGATCAAAAGAACACTAATTAAATATATGGGTTGATTGTGTAAATCAGCCATACTTGTATAGTAGGCTAATGCTCCATGGATTATCAAGTTGGATTAAAACCCGTAGGATGTTCCATGGTGTCTTTAAACCCATGGATCATGGAAATGAAAAGCCATGTCAAGTTAGGGTTTACATGGTGTAACCCTACTTAGACACACTATAAAAGAAATATGTAAGCAACCAAAATCCGCTGACTAGTGAGAACAAGAGGGCATAGCTGATTTTAGAAGTGTTCTATTTCTCTCAAGGTTATTCCAAGTGTATTTGGTGCTGTGTGAGACATTTGAGGCATCACACTTGAGGTGCTAGGCTCACAAGGTTCTCAAGGAATCCAAACTACAAAAGGTATGTTCTTCTTTTAGCATTTATGTTTAAAAGTTCCCCATGGTATGATAGATATGTTACAAAGATTTGAAAAATCAATTTTGCATGTATCATAGTAAAAAACATAGATCCAAGGTTTCTAGGGTTGGATGTACACCTTAGGAGTGTTAGAATGCTCAAAACCCAATAGTGGTATCAGAGCCTAGGCTTGTTTGTTTGATACTTGATGAAAAATTGTGAAAAACTCAGTCTTTCTACACTTTATAACATGAACTCGTTGAGTCCATGGAGGAACTCGAGGAGTCCATGAGTTAACTCATCCTACTCGTTGAGTAGATTCATGCACTAGACGAGTAGGAGCCCCAGAATGCAGATTTGAGAGTTTTGCTGCTGGAAATGGACTAGTAACATTACCCTAAACTGTTTTGGTGTTATAAAACTTGTTTTAGATGGTGTAATGGTTATGCTAATCCATTTTCAATAGCTATTATCACAATTTCAAGTTTTATATGGTTAATTTTATGATTTTTGAAATTGTTGATATGCATGTTCATGAACTTATGAGTTTGGAAGATCATAGGAATTATTTGTAACTTGCTTGTTAGTTTAAATCTTGATCATTATGTGTTTTAATGGAATCCATAATTTGTCCTCAAGTTATGGATTACCAAAAGTCATTCATTTAAAGTATATTAAAGAAACACATAGGTTAAATAAAATGAAAAGTGTCTCATTTTAATAAACCATTTAAGTCATAAGTTATGAAAGTTGAAAAGTTTTGAAAGTTACAAAACTTTCCCTCAAGTTTTGGAACATGTAAAGTCTCTTTAAAAACTTTAGTTCCAACCCCTAGAATTTTAAAAGTTAAAATTCAACCCTTATACTTTATAATGTTATAAGTTAATAATAAATATATATGTATAAGAACAAGTCGTTTTACCGTTAGTAGGCCTCGTTCACGAAGCCGATCTATAAGGCGGGTATAAGGTTGTTGCCTATAAAATGACAGTTTAATGGGTGTCCACTCTCACCCACCGCTTCCTTGGTCAGTGGAGGTTCGTTAGCCGCACGGGTAGGACAAGGACTAGAATTCTCCCTTCATTAAAAGTATTAATGATGAATATAAAGTAACAAAATGTTTTTATAAATTCCCAATCTTAGTTACTTTAGGAAAAATGTGAATAAGATTCTAACTCGTGAAATTACACTTTGCACTTTGCTTAAGTCGGTTAGTGGAGCGCGTGTGGTTAACCCGCACACTAGTTAGACTTAACAAGGTAGGCAAAGGGAAACTTAATGTTTATCATAGTATCGATGGAGAGCGTTTGGCTAACCGGCACATCGATTGAGGGGTAATACATTAAGGGTACCAATTAATTTGCATGGTTACTTCACACCTTGTTTTGTGATCCTCGGCATCCCATTCACAAAACCTGAAGGGCACACTCGAGATTGAAACATGCCATTGAAAGTTCAATGAATATAAAAAGATCTCGGAGTTTCAAATCCAATTAAAACCTAATAATTTATTTCATTTTTCATGATGGAAATTGGTGAATCGTCATTCACCTACTTTCAAATATTTTATAGCTTGGATTACGGCATCCCTCTTCAAAGTTATAAAATATTGTGTTGGGTCCTAGCCTTAATATTTCATATTGGGTGTTATATTAAGGACTTTAAATCAACTATCTTGAATATCTCCCAAAAGATGTCTGGTTCAAACAATTATGATCTTCCCAAAACTCTTGGAACAAGCCTTCCTAATGAAGATGATGTCCTATGACTGGATCATGGAAATCAGACTTCAATTCCTCCACACCCTCCAACTATTCTCTCTAGTCCACAAGTTCAAGGTCACTCAAGCCCTATTGGCATGCAATGTCTATGTGTGATCACATCTTAGAGATGAAGTCAAATATTGACAAGCCGGGAGAGTTGGGTGTCAAAGTCTTGAGAAAGTTGGTTGTTTAATCACCTTCTAAGTCTCATAGTGAGTGTCCTTTGGGACTACTATGTAAAAGACTATGACATGACCCTTAATGATCTTATCTATTACTTGGTGCTGCTGAATCAGAAATGATTTGGAGCTCTGGTAAAGCAAATTTGATTAGTAAATCAACTTCCCAAACTACCATGGATATTGACAAATTGGTGACATTGGAAATCCAGAAAGCTTTCTCTTCCCAATGGAAAGGGATCGGCCATAATCAACTTGTTTGACCAAATGGTAAAGAGAAAAGATAAGTCAGAGACATTCCTGTGTACCATTCCCAAAGGGTCCATATGGTTCTATTGCCAAAAAAGTAAGGGGCATTGGTTGCAAAGTTTCCCTAACCACCTGAAAGATCTGAGAGAAGGTCTAGTTAGAAAGTTTGATTCTGCTTTAGGTAAGCCCACTATTTAACACTGTTAAGTTCCTTATTGATGATTTTTAATACAAAATTTGACTCGGTTACATTTTGATGTTTGGCAAAATCAAGAAAAAGAAAGGACACTTAAAGAAAGAGTATGTTGAATCTGATCGCGAAGATGGATTTCAATCGCATGGTTCGAAGATCGGATTCATGAGCTACTACTTAGGAGTTATGATAGATTGATACGAAATATGTACGAACATAATTTTCATTTAAAGCTGCATTGTAAGGAATTTTTTTTTCCGCATTTCATAAATAAATAAAAAAATTTATTTTATTTTAGTTTATATCTCCTTGCAATGGCTTTTATGGAAAATTGATGTTTATATGTTTCTAGCAATAATGGAAATACGAATTTGATTCTTTCATTTGTGGTAGTGTCTATATTTACCAAATAAGGAAAGATTGTCATCACCCAAGGTTTCAATTGGACCGAAACTTCAAATCATGCAAGTTGTATAGTATGATGAATGATAATTTTAAGCTTTGGAAAATTAAAACTAATTCCTTGTTCACATGTATATGTGAGTCAATTGAAGGACTAAGGGACCAAGTATACATTCTTGTGCACTGATCAAGTCCACCACAGAGGATCGATAAGATTATTCATCATGATTTACTAAAGTTTAGTAAATATGGTTATACTTACCAGTTTAAATATAATTCTAAAACATTGGAAAAGTTTCTATGTATGGAAGAACGAATGAGAAGAATCAAATTAGGCAGAAGGATAAAAGTTTCTCAAATCTGAAAAGATGGGAGAGTAGTTTAGTATCATGTTTAGTGATCATCTTAATGATTAAGAAACCATATCACAATTGGTCCTCTAAGGACATCTTAGTGCATTGTTGAAGTGGCTAAATCAAGAAGACGAGTCATACTTTATTCCAAAACAAGTCTTAGAGTCATACTCCAAGATTGTAACTTGAGTGATATATCTTAAAGAAAGGTTTATAACACTTGTCAAATGTAAGAGTAAAATGTGTCCTACTCTTGTACATTTGAAATTGGTAAGTTGTGATGTTTTGGATAAAACAAAGACCAACTAAGGCCAATTGTGTGAAGTGTTTGTCTTGATAAAGAATTTGCACTATCTCTTGAATATTTGGCAAGTAAGTCTTATATGTCAAGAGGATAGTAGGAGTCTTAAAGATCTGGAAAAAACTTTTAGATCTAATCAAGAAGAAAAACCTATATTTTATCACTAGCACATGACTTGAGGTTTATAATCTATCGTGTTGACATATTCCTATTTCTATGCCCATTCCAGTTAAAGTTAGCTTTGTATATGAGTTCTGAGAGTGCTCAATTGGTTGCATAACAACTTGGAAGCAATGGATGGCCCTTGTGCTGCCAGGTGGCAAGAAGTTAAGACTACACAAGTTCAATCCACAAGAGTTTGGATTTTTCACTAACCTTGTCTTGTGATTATGGTTTTGACAAATTCACATGGATAGGAACACATACACCACAAAATCTAAGTGTCATAAGGGTTCTCTAAGATTCATCAAAATGATGGTGAGGAAACGCTTTCACAAAGTAGATTTTAAGCAGATAGCAATTGTGATATTTGCATTCTCAAAGTCGTTAGTGGAGCGTGTGTGGTTAACGACACACTAACATGGAGTTGTGAGAAATTGCAAAGGTCTAAACAATTGAGCCTATGCTTACGACATTCCTTTTCATAGTTCTAAAATTGTTTAGACACACATGTGTTCTATCTAAGGAAAAGTGTATGATTTTGATAAAGTTATATCAAAGCATCTCATATCGGAAATATGAACTTTGGTAAGAAGGTCAATAAATTATTGATTTCTAGAAGTCCAGCTGATTTATGAGCACATGTCAAAGCTAGTAGGAGTATAAGTATTATGCTAATAATCATCATGCAAGTGGGAGCATGATAATTATAATAAGTGTTGCAAGTTAGCAATGTTAAATATAGAAAACAAAAGGTTTCAATAGGGAAAAAGTTGTTTTGCTTTAATTAAGGGAGAGGAAATTATACTTCATTTCAATTCTAAAAGCTTAGATTGAGGTTTTAATCATCTTTAGTCAAGGATATATATATATATATATATATATATATATATATATATATATATATATATATATATATATATATATGAATTTTATGTTGGAATGGCTCAACATAAGGAAATTCTATATATATGGGTCGATTATTTGCGTTCTGAAATTCGATTATGATTACAGGATCCCTTTTCATAATCTAAATTATGAGAATTTGGCAAATAGGCATAGAAATATTATAGCAAAAGACTGGTCTAGTATCATGTTTTTATGAATCGTGTCCCATATGCTTCGGATACAGGATCGATTGCATGTGCTATAATATTCACATGTTCTTAATTTTTCCAAATGCCTAGTACATTAAGAGGGAAAAAATAGTAGAACTAGATATGACTAATTTGATTAAGCAATTGTCAAGGACAATCTAAGGTTGACTAAGGATTGGTTGCTCAGGGACAGTTGAAAGTATACTGTTAGTTTTGGAAGGACCATATTTACATATTCTGAAAACAGGCAACTCTTGTTCAGTAGTAATAGTCAGAAGGGGAATATGGAAAATGTTTCCATAGGTGGAAGTTATTCATTAAATCTATTTAAGACTAGGAAACTTAATGCAAGAAGAATGTTCAAAGGCAATGAACTTTGATTATGAGACTTTGTTTCCATGGAGTTCATCTCCGTTGGAATACTCTGTAATGTCTGTTGAAAACTCTTTTTGACTTTGTGCATAATCATTACAAGAGGACCAATGCATATAAGTTTAGAATCTAACAGATTTAGGTATATGGCAGAAATTTTGAATTCTTGCATTTGCAGTAAGGATTTGGGATTGTGAAATGAGTATCATTGGAATTATCAAAATATCATTTGTTACCTTAAGAATATTTTTAAATACTAAACGTGTTACATTTTTTCCATTAACACCAATCTTTTTTTTGTACAAACTGTTCTTTCCAATTTTAATTTATGCATCTTTGCTTTATTATTTATACAATATAGCAAACATACTACATGAATAAGAGGCTTCAAAGATGGAAATTGCAATAGACGTGTTTGTCGCTATGTTCATGACGGAACGATGCAGAAACAACTATGAAGTGTGCATTCAATTGGTTTTAGAATATAATCATGATATTCATGACAATGAATCAACATCCCATATTTCAGGACGACCATCGCTCCCATTTCGATCGCAACTCCTTGGCCACTATGCACAGTTCCTGGTTCAAAAAAATAATCTAACCAATACAACAATGTGTACTCATAAATAAACATTTTAAAGTAAGCCATAATGAAGATACGAACAACCTCCTAAATTGAATACCACTAGTCCCATGATGAATGGCAAGGTAGTAATTTCGAAGTGTGAATAATCCACTATGTACCATTTCCATTTCAATCCCTCCATGAATATACCTCTACCAACTCCATATTCAATAATTGTCATGCAAGAATTCAACATTGCATATTTTTTTTTTCTATCAAGAGAATCAATAAAGGAGAGGCCACCACTATTTCAAGGAGTTTCTATCGCAATATTTCTCCAACCAAGAATTTATTATCAGCACCTTTTCCAACTTCTTTAGATATCAATGAGAAGGAATTAATATCAATTTTTTTGAAATAAAATCTTACCACCTCTAATCCCATGCAACTATGTTTTAGTCTAGTTTATTCAAATTTTGTTGACAAATGAAATACTCTAAGAATACAAGCGATTACCAAACTATTCTTGGTACTACGATATATAATAAGGAGGGCATCATCCATGTAAAAAATGATGGGATATGTTAGATTATTCGTCATCATTTTAAATTTCCTTTAATACATGATTCCATTTGATATTCAATAGTGAAACACTAGCCCTTTCAATTACAATGATGAACAAGAAAAGGAAGTCGGTTCTCCTTTCTTGAGACCACAACTACGAATAATTTATTTATTTGGGGCACAATTAATAAGAATTGAAATCAACCATAAGATCACGCTTTAATCCACTCACGCTGAGTATGACCAAACCCCATAGGCATTATAACTTGGACAAAAAAAATCTAGTTTATATAGTCATAAGCTTCTCTATATCTACTTTATGGACCATCACGTTCGTTTTCCTATATTTACACCAATCTAGGATACTATTAACAATAATCGGCTCACCCTTTGTATTCATTTAATTATCACACTTTTTTTTCTTTGCTCGATGCAACGACGCTCTCCAAGTAAATGTTAAACTCAACCTACTATATAATAAAGATATGAGTTTTCTTACATCTTATTGTTTTTTTTATGAATACTTCCGAGAGAATTTGGTCGCAACTAGGGTTCAACCTTTGGTGTCGATACATCTTAAAGAATTCGGTAGCGACTATATATATATATAAATATATATATATATATATATATATATATATATATATATATATATATATATATATATTAATTTGGTCTTTGTCATGAATTCCTAATTTGATCTATATGTTTCTTTTATGTTCATGAAATACTTCTTATAGGTTTATATTTATAGTATCATATTTTGGTTATTTTAAGAGTAAAAGTATCTTATTAGTTTTCAGAGTTTAATCGAAATTTCTTTCAATTAGGTGGATAACTATTTTTCTAGTTTTAATTTAAAATAGACATTACATGTTTGGACATAAATTTATACTCGTTTAAGCATTATATAAATGATATATATTAAATTTGGGGCAATGTCAATGTTGCACTTGCAATTCTAAATGTAATTCAAGGTTTACATATCTTTTACATGAAAACATATACTAATTCTTTAATATATATAAAACACAAACAAAACTATTTTTTCCAAATACTAATAACAAGTAAAATTCTGAATAACAACTATATGTTATCTATTTGATATCTTTACCTTTTTCGGCAGTAAAATGGTGAAGAATTTTTTATATTAACAGAAGAGTTTAATACTTGGTGGTTTACAAGAGAGAGAGAGAGAGAGAGAGAGAGAGAGAGAGAGAGAGAGAGAGAGAGAGAGAGTCTTTCAAAAAGGTCTCATATTCAAATAATATGCAAAATGTAATTGTTGGATTAAAATGTGAAATACTAGATTGAGAGGATGCCAATCACCATATTAAGTGTAGTATCCATATTGTAACAGACAATTACAATGTATAATTCTAATTATTCACAATAAATGCACTATATAGTAACGAAAGTCATAACTATATTTACTAAGTAGTATTACCGTTTCTATATATAAGTTTATCTATATAAAGTACCCAGATAGATAAATTACAATGCATTATTATAACACGCTAATAGTAATATTTGAAGAAATGAAGTCCATTTTCTTCATTATTGTTCTTGTTTCAACCCTTATTTCAATGGCTATTGCAATTCCAGGCACTGCCACCTTTTACCAACAATATACTCATACGTGTTTACTCTTTGCCCCGCTACAAATGGTTTAGGATTAACCATTATGATTACATGATATGTTCACATATAAACATATACATACTTTAATATATAAGCATACACGTTTATGTAATATGGAGTGGATCTATAAGAAGTATAGATATATAAAAAAATGTATTTCAGATGCTGACATACGTAAGTTGTGTAAATAACTTTTGAAATAGCATCTGCATGTTAAGGGAGCACCCTAGAGGGAGTGATGATTGCCGCAGCAAGTGATCCTTTGTGGGGTGGATGTGTCATTTGCGGAAAGATGTTCATAGTTAAATGCATGCACCGGTGCCACAAATGCAGTTCCTCACCCATGCTATGATGGTAAAACAGTCACTGTTAAAGTTATTGATTCACTGTCCAAGTTGTGGCGGAACCCTAGACCTTTCTAAAGAAGCATTTGAATCCATTGCCAACCCTATCGCCGGAGTTATCAAAATTGACTATTGGTAGTTGAATTACTGACGAAGGACCATATAATTACCGCTTGGATTATTTCTTGTTTTATTGTTTTTGGATCAATAATAAGCTATGACATTTTGAAATAAACGACATTTACTATTAGTATGTGAATAAATTTTTTTGGATTTAAATGTAATATTTTGTTTCAATTCCGCTACTTTTGTAATTATTCTGAATTTGTTTCGTCTTACGCATTTTTCTTTATTTTGAATGAAAAACTACACTCAATGGATTATTCTTCAAGGCTATGTCACTATTTTATATGGGATTTGAAAACAAAGCCATATAGGTTGATAAGGGGAACAATGTCGATTCTTAACACTCTTGAGATTTTATATTAAGTAGTAACATTTTGTTCCATGGAATCTCTAACCCGAAACATAATTTATTTTTTTTCATGGATTTGTAGAATCCATTTCATCTAAATATCATTTGTTACCTTAAGAATATTTTTAATTACTAAACATGTTTTATTTTTTCCACTAACACCAATCATTTTTTGTACGAATTTTTCTTTTCAATTTTAATTTATGCATCTTTGCTTTATTGTTTATACAATATAGCAAACATACTACGTGAATAAAAGGCTTCAAAGATGGAAATTGCAATAGACATGTTTGTCGATATGTTCATGATGGAACGACGCAGAAACAACTACGAAGTGTGCATTCGATTGGTTTTATAATATAATTATGATATTTATGACAATGAATCAACATCCCAATTTTCAAGGCGACCATCCCTCACATTTCGATCGCAACTCCTTCGCCTCTATGCACAGTTCCTCATTAAAGAAATCAATCTAACCAATACCATAATGTGTACTTATAAATAAACATTTTAAAGCAAGCCGCAATGAAGATACGAACACCCTCCTAATTCCAATACCACTAGACCCATGATGAATGGCAAGGTAGTAATTTCGAAGTGTGAATAATCCATTATGTACCACTTCCATTTCAATCCCTCCATGAATCTACCTCTACCAACTCCATATTCAATAATTGTCATGCAAGAATTCAACATTGTATATTTTTTTTTTCTATCAAGAGAATCAACAAAGGCAAGGCCACCACTATTTCAAGGAGTTTCTATCGCAACACTTCTCCAACCAAGAATTTAGTATCACCACCTTTTCCAACTTATTTAGATATTAATGAGAAGGAATTAATATATTTTTTTTTGAAATACAATCTTACCACCTCTAATCCCCTGCAACTATGTTTTAGTCTAGTTTATTTCAAATTTTGTTGACAAATGAGACACTCTAAAAATAGAAGCGATTACCAAACTACTCTTGGTACTACGATATCTAATAAGGAGGACATCATCCACGTAAAAATGATGGGATATGTTAGCTTATTTGTCATCATTTTAAATTTAATTTAATACATGATTCCATTCGATAATCACTACTGAAACACTAGCCCTTTGCATTCATTTAATTATCACACTTTTTTTTCTTCGCTCGATGCAATGATGCTCTCCAAGTTAATGTTAAACTAAAGCTACTATATAATGAAGATTTGAGTTTTCTTACTTCTTATTCTTTTTTTATAAATACTTCCGAGAGAATTTGGTCACAACTAGGATTCAAACTTTGGTGTCGATACATCTTAAAGAATTCGGTAGCGACTATATATATATTTTTAATTTGGTCTTTGTCATGAATTCCTAATTTGATCTATATGTTTTTTTTACGTCCATGAAAGACTTCTTATAGTTTTATATTTATAGTATCATATTTTGGTTATAACTATTTTTCTAGTTTTAATTTTATAATAGACATTACATGTTTGGACACAAATTTATACTTGTTTAAGCAATATATTTATGATATATATTAAATTTGGGGCAATGTCAATGTTGCACTTACAATTCTAAAGATTTTCATAATCAAGATATATATATACCCTCATTAAATTTTAAACTAGTAATGTAATTCTAGGTTTACATATCTTTTACATGAAAACATATACTAATTCCTTAATATCTATAAAACACAAACCAAAATATATTTTTCAAATATTAATAACAAGTAAGATAGTGAATAACAACTATATGTTATCTATTTGATATCTTTACCTTTTTGGGCAGTAAGATGGTGAAGAATTTTTTTATATTGAAAGAAAAGTTTAATACTTGGTGGCTTACAAGAGAGAGAGAGAGAGAGAGAGAGTTGGAGAGAGAGAGAGAGAGAGTCTTTCAAAAAGGTGTGATATTCAAATAATATGCAAAATGTAATTGTTGGATTAAGATGTGAAATACCAGATTGAGAGGATGCCAACCACTATATTAAGTGTAGTGTCCATATTGTAACAGACCATTACATTGTATAATCCTAATTATTCATAATAAATACACTATATAGTAACGAAAGCCATAACTATATTTACTAAGTAGTATTACTGTTTCTGTATATAAGTTTATCTATATAAAGTACCCAGATAGATAAATTACAATGCATTATTATAACACGCTAATAGTAATATTTGAAGAAATGAAGTCAATTTTCTTCATTATTGTTCTCGTTTCAACCCTTATTTCAATGGCTATTGCAATTCCAGGCACTGCCACCTTTTACCAACAATATACTCGTAAGTGTTTACTCTTTCCCCCGCTACAAATGGTTTAGGATTAACCATTATGATTACATGATATGTTCACATATATACATATACATACTTTAATATATAAGCATACACGTTTATGTAATATGGAGTGGATCTATAAGAAGTATAGATATATGAAATAATTATTTTAGATGCTGACATACGTAAGTTGTGTAAATAACTTTTGAAATAGCATCTGCATGTTATGGGAGCACCCCAGAAGGAGTGATGATTGCCGCAGCAAGTGATCCATTGTGGGATGGAGGTGCCATTTGCGGAAAGATGTTCACAGTTAAATGCACCGGTGCCACAAATGCAGTCCCTCACCCATGCTATGATGGTAAAACAGTTACTGTTAAAGTTGTTGATCACTGTCCAGGTTGTGGCGGAACCCTAGACCTTTCTAAAGAAGCATTTGAATCCATTGCCAACCCTGTCGCTGGAGTTATCAAAATTGAGTATTGGTAGTTGAATTACTAATGAGGGACCATATAATTAATGCTTGGATTATTTCTTGTTTTGTTGTTTTTGGATCAATAATAAGCTATGGCATTTTGAATTAAACAAAATTTACTATTAGTATGTGAATAAATTTTTTTGGATTTAAATGTAATATTTTGTTTCAATTCCGCTACTTTTGTAATTATTCTGAATTTGTTTCGTCTTACGCATTTTTCTTTATTTTGAACGATAAACTACACTCAATGGATTATTCTTCAAGGCTATGTCACTGTACTAGATGGGATTTGAAAACTAATCCATATAGGTTGGTAAGGGGAACAATGTCGATTCTTAACACTCTTGAGATTTTATATTAAGTTTTAACATTCTGTTCCATGGAATCTCTAACCTGAAACATAATTCATTTTTTCCCCGGATTTGTAGAATCCATTTCATCTAAATATCATTTGATACCTTAAGAATCCATTTCATCTAACTATCGTTGGATTGGTTGAGTCTTCAGCGTGCCGTCATCATGTGTTATGAAAAAGTTGTTCGCCTTAATATTCCATCTAACGAAACTCTTATAATCCACGACGACAAACCCGACACGAGCCTTCTTATTATCTCAAGTATTCAAGCCCAAAAGTACTTGCGTAAGGAATATATTGCATTCCTTGCTCACGTTGTCGATACGAGCTGAGAAACCAAAGTCCTGAAGAACATCTCGGTAGTACGTGACTTTGCCGACATCTTTCCAGAAGAACTACCAGGATTACCCCTGCAACTCCAAGTCGAGTTCAGAATTGATTTAGTCCCAGGAGGTACCCTAGTAGCCAAATTTCCTTATCGTCTAGCATCAACAAAGATGCAGGAACTATCCGGTTAACTTAACGAAATGCTCAGCAAGGGATTTATTAGACCAAGTTTCTCACTATGAGGAGCACATGTCTTATTCGTGAAGAAGAAAGACGGATTGTTTTGTATGTGCATCGACTACAGAGAACTCAACAAGCTAACCGTCAAGAATCGTTATCCTCTTCCTCACATAAACGACTTATTCGACCAACTACAAGGGGCAAGCTACTTTTCAAAGATTGATTTAAGATCCGGGTATCACCAATTACGAGTGCTTGAGGAGGATGTTCTGAAGACAACATTCCGAACTCGCTGTGGATATTACGATTTCATAGTGATGCCCTTCGGATTGACCAAGGCGCCCGCGATATTCATAGATCTAATGAATAGGGTGTGCTGACATTATTTAGATCAGTTCGTCATCGTATTCATTGATGACATACTTATATATTCTCGTAGTGTAGAGGAGCATAGTAAACACCTATAGTTGATCTTAGAAACACTACGTTCAGAGAAGCTCTATGCAAAGTTCTCTAAATGCAAATTTTGGATCCAAAGAGTCGAATTCTTGGGCCATGTTGTTATTGAGAAGAGAATTCACATGGACCCTTCCAAAATCAAGGCCATTGAGAACTGGTCAGCACCAATGACACCTACTGAAATTCGTCAATTTCTAGGTCTCGAAGGCTAATATCGCAGGTTCATACAAAACTTCTCTGGCATCGCGAAACCGCTTACTTCATTGACCCAGAAACGTGTGTGTCCTTTAACTGGGAAGAGAAACAAGAGAAGGCTTTCAAAACACTAAAACAAGCCTTGTGTACCGCGCTGATATTATCCCTCCCATAAGGTATAGAAGATTTTGTCGTGTATTGCGATGCATCCAACCAAGGGCTTGGTTGTGTTCTTATGCAAAGAGGAAAGGTCATTTCCTATGCCTCTCGTCAGCTTAAGACACACGAAGTCAACTATACGACACACAATTTTTAGTTAGGAGTAGTTGTATTTGCTCTGAAGATCTGGAAACACTACATATACTGTACAAAGAGTACTATCTTCACATACCACAAGAGCCTTCAACACATATTCGATCAGAAGGAGCTCAACATGAGATAACGACGGTGGGTCGAACTACTCAATGACTATGAATGCAAAATTCGTTATCATCCAAGTAAAGCCAATGTAGTAGCAGACGCCCTAAGTTGGAAAGAATATTATTGTCAAAGAGTCAAATCATTGACTATGACTATCAACTCGCATCTGTCCACACAAATTAAGGAGGCTCAACTCGAAGCCTTAAAACCTGAAAATGTGGCAGGTGAATCCCTGAGAGGGATGGATAAGACCTTGGAAGTTAAACGTGGTGGAGCCTTATACATAATGGACCGAATCTAGATATCGAAGCACGGTGGCTTCAAAGAGTTGGTCATGACCGAGGTGCACAACACTCGATATTCCGTCCACCCAGGTTCAGATAAAATGTATCCGGATCTTAAGAAACTATACTGGTGGCCAAACATGAAAGCAGATATTGCTACCTTCCTGAGTAAATGCCTTACTTGCGCAAAGGCTAAGGTCGAGTACCCGAAACCCTCAGGAATACTACAGCAACCGGAAATACCAGAATGGAAGTGGGAGCGGATCACGATGGACTTCATAACCAAGTTGCCCAAGACAATTGGTGGGCTTGATACCATTTGGGTCATTGTCGATAGATTGACCATCAATTCTGCACACTTGCTGCCGATCAAAGAAACTGACAAGATGGAGAAACTTACAAGAACATATATTCGGGAGATCGTACGACTGCATGGTGTTCCTATATCCATTATCTATAATAGAGATAGTAGATTCACTTCAAGGTTCTGGCAGTCACTACAAAGTTCCCTTGGAACAACGTTGGACATGAGTACAGCCTACCATCCACAGACCGATAGACAAAGTGAGAGAACTATCCAAACCTTGGAAGATATGTTGCGAGCCTTTGTGATCGACTTTAGGAAGACATGGGATACTCATTTACCCTTTGTAGACTTTTCCTACAATAATAGTTATCATACGAGCATAAAGCCTGCTCCATTTGAAGCCCTCTATGTCCGAAAGTGCAGATCCCCTTTGTGCTGGGCTGAGGTGGGTGAAACACAGTTAGCTAAAGGACAACTTCCTGACATCACTCTCACAGATCCGGAGATCATTCGGGAAATAACAAAGAATATCATTCATATTCGCGAACGATTGAAAACCTCTAGAGACCGACAGAAAAGCTACGCCGACAAACGAAGGACACCTTTGGAATTCCAGGTGGGAGACCGAGTTCTTTAGAAAGTCTTGCCCTGGAAGGGCTTGATAGGCTTTGGAAAGTGTGGAAAGCTCAATCCGAGATACATAGGGCCTTTCGAGATTCTCGCTAGAATCGGCCCTCTAGATTACAAACTCAATCTATCCCACAAACTCAGTAACGTACATTATATTTTCCATGTTTCGAACTTGAAAAAGTGCCTTTCCAACGAGACTCTTGTAATCCTACTCGATGAGATCGAGATCAACAAGACCCTTAACTTCGTGGAAGAACCTGTAGAGAGCATGGACTGAGAGGTTAAACGATTGAAGCAAAGTCATATCCTGATAGTGAAGGTTCGCTGGAATGCCAAGAGAGGACCTGAATTCACTTGGGAGTGTGAGGATCAAATGAAATTGAAATATCCTCATCTTTTTACTTAGTTATTTGTAATAACTTAGTTTCTTAAACTCTAATTTTAGGATGAAATTCCCTTTAACGGGGGGATGATGTGACAACCTGAAATTTATAACTTGTGTAAACATTCATATTTATAAGTGTTAGACTCACTTTGCTTCCAGTCATCACTATGTGGAACATGTTTTGAGTATTCTAACCCTAGTACATCAAAGAAATAAGAGATTGGAAATAGCAGCTTAAGTTCTTAACTGCCTGCAACCGTAAACCTCCTAAAAAAAGGAATTGATGGTCAAGACCAATGAGTTTACAATTGTAAAATAGTAATCAAAGCAAAAACAATCATTGTATTGATTATATAGTGTTTACATTGTATTCAAATCACATATGATTGACTGCAAGACTATATAGCAAAATAAAGACTTGAAGCTACTATGCTCCGTCTTCTGGAACCTCTGCGAGTACCTCTCTACTAGTATCCTGAGAATACACGTGGTTTTGAAAGTGTCAACATTAAAGCTGGTGAGTTCATAAGCATTTTGTTTTATAAAGTATGTTCTTTGTTCCTTCAGAACCTTAGTTTGTTTCTCCATAAAAACTTAAATTTTCTAACGTGATGTAAAGTAAGAAATGTGACCCATGCTAGTTCCTTCTACGAGTACTTAGTGTATACATGTTATATACAATTTGGATCAAACAGAAAACTGACTCTGTGGTTCCGCCCTAAGCCCACAACCAAACAACGAACAAGAAATGAGGTGGAAATCACACATTCCATTGTCTGTCGGATTTTCATTGTATATAACCCTAACACATTCACTTGGTACTTACAGAGTTAACTTTCATGGTCCTTTATGAAATGTAAGTATGTCCTTCCTGAAAATCCTATATTTTATGATGGAATGAGATGTAATTTCTATTGACTAGTACTTGGAAAAGTTGTGTAATACGCTTGTGTTTGTAATGCAACCCTTTTTGTATGCATGTACCTTGTTATACATTCTTCCATAAAATTTTGTTTTCTAGTAGAAAATAGCATACTGTACTTTTATATAATGACCTGACCCATACCTATTTCTCCCTATGATTACTTAGTGTATACATGTCATGTATAACAAAGATCGAATAGATAGTAGACTATGTGAATTTGCTCTAAGGCCACAACCAAACAAGGAACATGAAATGAAGCGAAAATCACCCATCTTACTTCCTACGAAACACTATATATAAATAACCTTTAACGTATAAACTGAGGAATCATAGTGTTAACATTATAGGTCCCTTATGAATTGTATGTTCTTGTTACTTGTAAAACTACGTGGTCTTATTATTAGGATAAAACCTATGAAGCAGTGTTAATCTTGTAAACATTGTTTAGTTGATACTATTGTGAGTCCCATATAACCATGCTAAAATGACTAGTGCCTCTATGAAGTTCTTCAGGCATGGAAATGTTATGATATTTTTTACCCTAGGTCTGCCGGCCTTGCTGTTGCAATCAACTCAGGTGCGGGATTATCAGTCCTGTATAGATCTATACGCAAATTTACGCTCTCCCTCCAGGAGACTTTGGTTATATTTTATAGGACTTAGACCTATACCCGGATGGGTACAATGAAGTCGTGCCTTACAACCATGTATTAACTAGTTTACGTGTAGTGTTAGAGTGTTCTCTTGTACCCGAAACTGTATGTATTCCCTTGTAGTAGTTTACTTTGTATTGTTAAGTAAATATACTTAATGAATATTTAACAGTGTATCCTTGAATTGGTAACATAGATTTGTCTTTCATAAACTATACCTATTATAGTTTAAATGTATGCTCTGTAATAAACTATAAGCATTTGCAATTTATTGAAGTGTAATAAACAGTAGTAAAAGATTTGTGAAAAATACCCTTTTGCTCGCCATGTTACAAAGGGTTATGCAATTAAGGAACCGATATCTTTACATTTGTATATATTCATAGCATATACAGATAAGAATGAAAAGACAGCCGAATAAATAATTATATCCTAAACCCACAACAAGACAAGGAACATGATTTAGGACAGAATTGTCAATTCTAAAACTTTTGAATCTTATATATATATATATATATATAGATAAAATGTTGGAAACAAATCAGTTTGACATAATTTCAAGTGGTTTGAAAGGGATATGAAATCGTTTAAATGTTGACACAAGTGTCCTTCTGTTTTACTTGTATTCCCCCACTAAAAACAATGAAAAATGGTGAAAACCTAGGGGCATGAACTCACGTCGAATGTGTTTGCTCGGTTGAGTTGCGAAGTGCTAATGATGATCCTTGGATTCGAATATGTGACGGTAGTCGTGTCTTAAAAATAATTATATCCAACGTCGTATTTAAATTAATAAGGTGTTAATTTAAATAATTAAGTATTAGCTGAAATAATAAATTAAGTATTAGAAAACACTTAATTAAATCAGAAAATTACTAACAAAAGTCTTAGGAATCATTTGGGATGATTCTAGATGTTTTCGGAGCATAATTGGTGTTTTGGGTGGAGGTTAGTGTGTATTCAGTTGAAGGCTTGAACATTTGAAGATATGGATGAATGTTCTTGGTGTTCTTCGTGAAAAAAAGGAGATCTGGGCAAAATCTTATGAATTTAAGTTGTTTACAGATGATACTTGAGAGCAAAATGGGTGTAGATTTGGTGAGAAAAGTGGGAATATGAATTGAGTGTTCGGTTATATATATATATATATATATATATATATATATATATATATATATATATATATATATATATATATGTGAGTTAGAATTCGGTCTTAATGGGCCTTAAGGATGTGTTTTTGGTCTTATTGAACGACCTTAATCATGAATTCGGTCCTAATTCAAAGGGAGAAAAGTGAATTCGGTTTCTGTAACGGGCTTCAAAACTAATTTCGGTCCTTAATAGATTTGGTGATGTGTTTGCAGCCATTTAGGAAGTGATTTCGGTCATAGGAAACATAAATCTCCTTATTCCTTGAATCAACAACCAAAAACACTTAGTAAATTAGATTCCAAAACCTGAAATCAATACGTTCTATATGTTTTGGACCAAAAACTCAATATATAGGGTACTACTTCATGTTTTAAACTTTAACTTTCATCTTATGTTGACATATATTAGCTTAACTTAATATAGATATTAACCTACACATAGTTATTAGCTTATAAATATGTCCTTAAGGAAATAAAGGATACACTGCAACATGGATTGCAATCTGGTTTCACTTGTACTTGGCTAGGGTTTAGACTTGGGTGGGTCTAAATTATTTGGATTGTGACATTGTCCCCCCATTAGAGGGAATTTTGTCCAGAATTTTGTTCTAGATTAGTTACTCAGGAAGTAGGAAAAGAGGTGGGTACTTCTATTCCATTTGACATTCTTGTTCCCCAGTGAATTCATATCCTCGCTCGATGTTCCAGCGGATCTTCACTGTTGGGTCTGCTGTTCTAGACGGTAGAGAGTGTGTAGGCTTGACTTACTTGTCTATGTTCATCCAAATGATAGCATGTACACTCATAGTCTTGCGCAACTTTTGTCCTGATGTTCATGGTATAACTCATACCTGGTCCATCTATCATCGCCTTGTGTATACAAGTTGTATATAATTCTACCACCCTCATGTATACACTTAACAGTGATAGGTTAACCGTCTTTGTCCCTAGCCTTTGTGCTTGAACTTCACTTGTTGCATGCATGGTATTCCCGAAAGGTCTCAGGGAATACTTCGAGAGGGTTTCAGAAGATATGGTACTCCTCACATGAGTACTTAGGAGAATTGAAGTGAGAGACGATTATGAGGTTCATATTTGGTTCGTTGATAAGACTGACAAGAGTTCTGTTAGTCGGTTGGTTAGAGCGAAGGATCATTTTGGTAGCACACATGATTGGTATGGTAAGGACCAAGCGAATCTATGTCAGATGATGACATCGGAACTCGTCATTGAAACAAGTGTTAAGTCGATTCAGAAAAAGTGTTCATTAGAGCGATAGTGTATCTCTGTTTACGTTTCTAGTGCTTTCAGTTTTAACATTGCTATTACTACTGCGAACATTGTGTACTTCATTAAGAGAGTACTAGCAGTAAGAGTGTTCTGGTAGATAGTGATGATACTTTATACTATGATCCACACCAGGTCCGTCTATGATCACTTGGTGTCTACAAGTCATATATAATTAAGGATGAGAAGACAATCGACTGAGTGACTCTACCCTAAATCTACAACCAGACAAGGAACAAGAGATAACGTGGAATCATGCAATTTAAGTCTATGGGTGCTTAATTATATATGACCCTAGCTTATACACTATGCCATCGTAGCTTAGCTACAAGGATCTTTAGTTTTATATGAAGGCTATGATTTGCTGAGACGAGAGAAATAAATATATATATATATATATATATATATATATATATATATATATATATATATATATATATATATATATATATATTTCAGTTGATCACCGTTTTCATAAAAAAATTTCAATTTTAGTTTGGAAACCTTATCGTGGTCTATAGGTGGTTCCGGAAGAGTCTCTCCTGCAGTGATCATCAGCACTCTTCCATCACCACCATAGTTCTGTGTTATCGGGTAGTCCTTCTTGTAGTGTCCCGTTTTGCCACACCCGTAACAGGCCTGGCTTACTCCGTCGTATGGGACCTTGGAGATTGGTCGTGTCGGTGCCCTACAGAAATGAGTAGTGTGCCCCTTCATGAGTCAGTTCTTGCAATTTAACTCTTGGCAGCCTTCGGTGTGATGGAAGTTACACTTGTTACACTTTAGGAGGCTTCCGGCATATTATCTAACCAATGCTGGAGTGACAGGGGTTGTGGCAGCGTGAACCGCAACAATCTGTTGTTCGTCTGAGGGATCTTGCATTGGTTGCCTCTTTTTCTTGGCCTTAGACTTTTTCTTATAGTCGTTCACTTTTGTCGGCTCGGGAATGGGAGTCATCAAACCTTGGTGGACTCCATGGTTCACCAGTGTTTAAGCCAGACGTTTGACAGTAGCGAACGTGAGGGCTTTTGCAGCTATCACGATTCCTTGGATTAAAGGAGATAAACCCCAAATGTATATCTCTATCTTCTTGCTCTTTGGTGTAACCATCCCGAATCATAGTGCCTCTAGATCACTGAATCTATTAGTGTAGACAACTATGTCCGAGCCTGCCATGGTAAGGGTCTACAACTCTTGCTCCAATGTTTGTATTTCACCCTTCAGGCAGTATTATTCCATCACCATCTCCTTAAGATTTTCCTAGCCCATTGCGTTTTCCACTGGTAGGGTCAGTAACTTGACATGGCTATTCCACCATGTAAGGGCCCTGTCAGAGAAGGTACAATAAGCAAACTTCACTTTGCTCCCTTTTAGGCATGCGCATATCTCGAAGATGGACTTTGTTTTCTCGAACCATCGCATTAGAGCAATTACTCCTCCATTTCCATCAAAGGATTTGGGTTTTCAATTCATGAAGTCCTTGTACGAACACTCTATTGTGCATCCATGTCTTTCTACATGGTTAGAGTTGTTAGCACCACTACTCACTGTGCTGGCACCACTTGCATGGATTTGAGTCATGACAGCTGTCACTGCGGCTGTTACTGTAGCCTGAAAGACAACCAAATCATACTATGGATGTGGTGACGGTAGTGTTGGTGGTGCGTTGTTTTTGTTTTGGTTTGACTTCTTTTGTGGCACCTTTCTGCCATATGGTTTAAAAGATGAAATGGTGGTAAGTGTAACAACCTGAAATTTCCGTATCATCTCTTGTAACTCTTTCGTAGTACAATTCACGCAACCAATCGTCGTTTCCAAATTCGATTTCCGATCTTCCGTTTAATTAAGTCATTAACTGGTACGTATTTAAAATGACATAATGGGTGTCTTAATACATTTAGAAATCATTTTAACACCCCGCTTTAGTGATCGGAATATTTCTAGAATATACCGTATCGGGTTACGGCAACCTAATCGGGTACGACCAAAAGCCTCGTCTAATGCTGGTATCGGATAGAATTCCACCGTGTCCAAAACTTAGACACTATATAATGTGTCTTAAGCTTCCATTTGAAGCCTTTGGCCATTTTCTCATAGAACTCTCCCAACCTCTCTCGTCATCCATAATCAAAGGTCCAAAACAAAGATTTAAGGCTTCCAATCAAAGAGGTAACACCCCTAACTTGTTATTCAATCTCTTTAGCCTTAAAATTGATGTTTAAACATAGTTTTGGGACCAAATTACCCTTCCAAATCATAGTTGGGACCTAGATATGACCTTGAGTCTTACCAATCTGGACTTGGAACACATTAAACATGAAATTTGTGGAAAAAAAAAGAGTTTACGGCCAAGGCTCCTTCTTGGGCCGTAAACTCCTTTAAAATGGGGATTTAGTGCCTTTAAACATGTCCAAATGCCTTGAAACTCAACCAATGGCCTTGTGGTAAAATCTAGATGCATCTAAAAATAGTTTAAGGGTTTGTAACACAAAAAATATGCCACTTATAGGAGTTTACGGCCTAGGAACATACCCTTGGCCGTAAACTCATAAAACCTTGTTAAATGATGCATCAAATTCACTCTAATGGCTTGCATAAATTTCTAGAATCACATATGATTGTTTTAAGCGTCAAAAACTAATTTTTCATGAGTATAGGAGAGTTTACGGCCATAGAACATGCCTCTAGGCCGTAAGCTCCAGAAAATATGTTTAATGGTGTTCTAAATTCATACCAAGCCTTAGAAAATTAGTTAGAATCACATGTGATTATCCTTTGTAGCTTAAATCAAATTTTCTTGGCCATGGTTGAGTTTACGGCCGTAAACTCCAAGTGTGTGGCCGTAAACTCCCTTTTAAGTGATATAATTCCATTCAATCCATTCCAATGCATTTTAGAAATCCATTCCAACAATCCCCATGTCCATTTAAGCCATTAAACACTCAAAATCACACCAACATGAGTTTATGGCTGTAAAATCATGTGTGGGTGTGTTATGTGGCTGTAAACTCCTTAAAATGTTTACTCTTGGGGAGTAAACTCAAGTCCCAAGTCCCTAGCGCCAATACACGTCCGAACATGTCACCTGGATCACTCCAAACGCTCGTTTTGAGGTGTTTAACCTCATTGGAGTGTAATGTTCCATATAATTAGTGAATGTATCCCTAATTGATTATATATGGACATTATTTCATTTTACATAGGGACATCACGAGTAATAAAACCCCAAACCAACGTCTAGTATCCAAAACCGACGCATTTCCGAGTCCAGTGAGTTCATACCCCTACCCTTTTTCACTGTTTTCACTGTTTTCAGGGGGGAAACACAAGCAAAGTACAAGGGAATTCTTGTACTCAAAACATGTTTTCAAATGTGTGTTTCATATTGCACATGCTTTTATTACTGATTACTACAGCTGATAACCATTTGAACATGCAGATCACGTAACATATATTTGTGAAATGGGTCTTTAAACTGTTATGTTTTACATATATTTCACAAATGGCTTTCCACATTTTATCAGTAAAAAGCATGACATTAGACATTTGAATATAATACCTGTACACTGTTTTGTCCTCGGTAACACTCCACATATATACGCAAGTGGAGGACTATCATATTATTACTAGTAAACTTGTTAATCCTGTATGATTGGAGACACGTCCTCGGCGAACACTCCACAGAGATACGCGAGTGGAGGACTACACCCGTAACCAGAATCTCTGGTATTTAGAGAGCGTGACTTGAGTGTATAGATCTATACGGGGCTGACTACCCCACACCTGGCTGCTAGCTATAGCCGAACCGAAATGGTTCAAGGGTGATGAAAGTCGTAAGTATGTGGACTACTTATTGCCACAGGTTTTTGTATATCGTATGGTTATGGAACTCGCAATTAGGATCATAAAGATTTACTTATAGTAATAATGAACTACTTTATACATCTTTTACATCTTTTACATCTTTCACGTACGATAATTAACATCCAGGAAAGTATGGGAGTTGCCTGGGGAAAACATGGAACTTAACCACGTTTACATCTTTTACATCGTTCACATTAGAAACCAACATACAGGAAAGCATGTGGCTTTCGTGGGTGACACCTACATAACTAGAAAGGGTAACAAACTGGGTAACATTACATCTTTTACAATTGGTAATATACAATAAGGAAAGTATGGGACTTTCCTAGGAATACATGATAGGTAAACAGAACAATTTAACAAGCCGGATAACCGAACTATACATTTTCACATGAGTAGACATGTTTTTAGTGTACAAACTTACTATACTTTACATGTGTGAAACAACAACCAACTTTTAAGAAAATATGGGATTTTCTTGGTATACATAACATTTCAGAAACAGAAAGGAAACTTGAACATTTTCACAAACAAAAAACGCTTATGAACTCACCAACGTTATGCTGATTTTTAAATCGCTTGTGTTCTCAGGTCAGCGTTAGAACAGGTACCCGAAGATCCCTTTTTGGTCAGAAGACGGAGTACATGAGGATCCGTTTCATTTTTGTTCATATATATACTATGTATCACAACTGTACAAACTTTACTTTTGAAACAACTGTAAAACTTTTCTTATGTAATGTAATGGTTGTTTCACTTTACTTACTATGTGCATTGGATTTGATACTCAACGTGGAGTCAACCCCGGAAATGTTTCCGCCTTCGATTTTCGGGGTGTGACAGATTGGTATCAGAGCCCTTGTTTGTAATGAATGAAGTATACCAAACCTTACATGGTATAAAACTATAAACACTAAAGGGCCTAAGTGCTCTGAATTAAAAGTATCTTCAAATTACAAGTATTTTCAAAAGTATACAATTATACCAAACCGTCGTCATCCGTAAGCACAAGTAGAACAGAACATAAGTAATTGGGTGTTGTGTACTATGGTTAAACCTGGGCAGTTATGTAGTCGTGTCTAGGGTCAATATAGCCTGGCCAACTATATTCATTCGAGACACGGCCAACATGTGCTTGGGAGTGACTGTGGTATGCGGCATGCCTAAAACTTACCCTAATATCCCAAACATCCAACCATTGTCGTAATCAATTCATGAAATACTATGGGAGTATTTCTCAATCCCAATCCTCTGTAGAAATCCTTATTCGAGTGGATTTCTATGATTATTCTTAACGATAAATTATCGGTTTCAAGTAACTCTTTCCTGTTTTATCGCTTATTCGGAACATATAACTGCCATATCTATCGATTCAATGTAGAGGACTTACTATCCTCTCTTTCTTGATCTTATTAGATCAAGATGCCTCCCAGAAAGTGACCCAGCTCAAACAACAACAACAATCCTTCTTCGCCACCACCTCCTTGCCAATTTGACCTAGCGTCACTCGAGACGGTCATGACAGCTGCAATGGTGGCAGTCATGTCACAAATGAACCCTAGTGGTTCAGGAGGTGGTCCCCAATCTCAAAACCCCGAAGTTAGCCAGGGACACCAAAGAGGGGGTTCCTATAAGGATTTCATGAACGCAAAACCAACATCCTTCAATGGCGCTGGAGGTGTCATTTCCTTATCCCGATGGTTCGAGAAAATCGAGTCCATCTTTGAAATATGTGCTTGTGCGGAGGCTGATAAAGTTAAATTCGCAGCCTGTACTTTCGTTGATAAAGCCTTGACTTAGTGGAATGGCCGAGTAAAATCTCTGACCTTACCCGTAGCCAATTCCATGGGCTGGGAAGCCATGAAAGAACTCCTCATTGCTGAGTACTGCCCCCGTGGTGAAATGCAGAAACTAGAGCACGAGCTCTGGAACCTGAAGATGAAAGGTTCCAACATTGCTGCATACACTTCCCGATTCGATGATCTCGCACTTCTCTGCCCGGGATTAGTCACTCCTGAAAACAAGAAGATCGAAAGGTTGATTTGGGGATTATCCCAACCGACAAAGAGTCATGTTTTGGCTTCTCGTCCGGATACCTATGATAGTGCCAAGACTTTAGCTCAAACTCTGAGTGATCACAACGAAGATGTTAAGGAAATCACTACCACTTCTGAGCCGACTCAAAGGAGTGGCGAAAAGAGAAAATTCTGGAAGAAGAAGAAGGGTCAATCTTCTCTAGGATCTTCCAAGAAACAGCAGACTGTAGCAATCCATGCTACT
This sequence comes from Lactuca saligna, assembly GCF_052625555.1. NCBI lineage: Eukaryota > Viridiplantae > Streptophyta > Magnoliopsida > Asterales > Asteraceae > Lactuca > Lactuca saligna. The sequence goes on along the minus strand of NC_136423.1, from coordinate 58,495,246 downwards.
ACTACCCCTGTTGCTGCTGCTTCTGTTATATGGGATCCACAGCTCCAACTCCTACCAGTAAATATGCTGGTAATCTTCCTCTGTGTGACAAGTGCAAATACCATCATCATCCTAGTCCCTGCCGAGAGCTATCCTGTACCAACTGTGGTAAGAAAGGGCACACAGTTCGATTCTGCAAAACTCCTACCCAATCAACCAACCAATCATCTGGAGTAGGTGTTAGTCAAGCCTGCTACAACTGTGGAGAAGTTGGGCACTATAAAAGGAACTGTCCCAAGAAGTCAACTACTGATAACACTGGAAGAGTTCTAACCGTGGGATGGGAGGAAGCAGTCACTGATCCCATTGTTGTTTCGGGTACGTTCCTTCTCGACAACTCATATGCTAGTATTCTTTTCGATTCAGGTGCTGAAAGGAGGTTTGTTAGTCATTCATTCAAACATAATCTAAAACATAATCCCCAACCACTAACTGAAACGTTTACCGTCGAGATGGATAACGGTGAGAAAGAAAGCGCTAACGATGTATTCATAGGTTGTACGCTTACCCTAAATGATCACTCATTCCTTATAGATCTCATGCCCGTTTCCATTAAGAGCTTTGATGTTATCATTGGCATGGATTGGTTGAGTCCTAATCATGCTGATATCCTTTGTTACGAAAAAGCCATCCCTCTAAATCTTCCTTCGGATCAAACTCTCGTAATCTATGGCGATAAACCCAGTTCCAACCTTCATATCATTTCCTACATCAAAGCTCGAAAGCTCCTTCGAAAGGAGTGCACTGCATTCTTAGCCCATGTGATCAACGAGAAACAAGAAGTTAGAGACCTCGCGAACATCCCCGATGTCTGTAACTTTCCTGATGTGTTTCCTGAAGAGCTTCCAGGAATTCCTCCCGAGCGTCAGGTCGAGTTCCGTATTGACCTAATTCCTGGAGCTACCCCCATAGCAAAGTCTCCGTATCGATTAGCTCCAGCAGAAATGCAGTAGTTATCCAGTCAACTCAATGAGTTGCTCAGTAAAGGATTCATTAGACCGAGTTCCTCACCCTAGGGAGCTCCGATACTGTTTGTCAAGAAGAAAGATGGATCCTTTCGAATGTGTATCGATTACCGTGAACTGAACAAGTTGACCGTTAAGAACCGATATCCTCTTCCACGAATTGATGACCTCTACGATCAACTCCAGGGATCCAACTATTTCTCAAAGATAGACCTACGATCAGGGTACCATCAGTTACGAGTCCAAGAGAATGATGTTTCCAAAACAACTTTTAGGACTCGGTATGGACACTACGAGTTCGTAGTGATGCCCTTCGGTCTAACCAATGCACCGGCTATGTTCATGGACCTGATGAACCGGGTGTGCTGTCCCTTCTTAGACAAGTTTGTCATTGTGTTCATTGACGACATCCTCGTCTACTCCCAAAGCAAAGAAGTCCAGAAGCAACACTTGAGGTTAGTGTTGGAGACCCTTAGATCCGAAAAGCTATACGCGAAATTTTCCAAGTGTGAATTCTGGATATGGAAGGTAACTTTCCTCGGTCACGTGGTAAGCGAGGAGGGTATTCACGTAGATCCTTCAAAGATTAAAATGATAGAGAATTGGTAGGCACCGAAGACACCCACAGAAATTCGTTAATTCTTGGGTCTCGCCGGCTACTATCGGAGATTCATTCAGAATTTTTCCAAAATCGCCAAACCCTTAACCACTCTAACACAGAAAGGTGTACCCTTTTGTTGGAGTGATAAACAAGAAACTGCATTCCAAACGTTGAAGAGAGCTTTATGCAGCGTGCCTGTTCTGTCTTTGCCCGAAGGGACAGAGGACTTCGTTGTCTACTGCGATGCGTCTAATCAAGGTTTAGGCTGTGTACTCATGCAAAGAGGAAAGCTGATTGCCTATGCCTCAAGACAGCTGAAAGCACACGAGGTCAACTATACCACACATGACTTGGAACTAGGAGTCGTAGTCTTTGCATTGAAGATCTGGAGACATTATCTCTACGGAACCAAGTGCACGATCTTCACTGATCACAAGAGCCTACAACACATCATTGATCAGAAAGACTTGAACATGAGGCAACGGCGATGGGTAGAACTACTCAATGATTATGAGTGTGAAATCCGTTACCACCCCGATAAGGCCAATGTGGTAGCAGATGCTCTTAGCCGGAAGGATAGTGCAGGCCACAAAGTGAAGAACCAAACGATGACCATCCATTCCAACCTACCCATGCAAATCCGAGAAGCCCAGCTAACAACCCTCAAACCCGAGAACTTGTCGAATGAAGCCTTAAGAGGAATGGAAAAGAAACTTGAGATCAGAGGTGACGGAGTTCACTATTTCATGGATCGAATCTGGATTCCCAAGTCCGGAGGATTCAAGGAAATAGTTATGGAGGAAGCGCACAGAACCAAATACTCTGTTCACCCAGGTTCGGACAAGATGTACCTAAATCTCAAGAAGCAATACTGGTGGCCAAACATGAAAGCTGGGATAGCTACATTCGTGGGCAAGTGTCTGACTTGCGCCAAAGTCAAAGTTGAACATCAGAAACCCTCAGGTCTGCTCCAACAACCCGCGATCCCCGAATGGAAATGGGAAATGATTACCATGGACTTCATCACCAAACTGCCCAAGTGTTCTAGTGGGTACGATACCATTTGGGTAATTGTCGATCGTTTGACAAAATCCGCTCACTTCATTCCTATCAAAGAATCATACAAGATGGAAAGACTCGCGCGAATCTACATCCAGGAGGTAGTACGTCTACACGGTGTACCTGTATCCATTATCTCTGATCGAGATAGCAGGTTTACCTCCAGATTATGACAGTCCCTTCAGAAAGCCCTTGTAACCAAACTAGATATGAGCACAGTGTATCATCCTTAGACCGATGGACAGAGTGAGAGAACAATCCAAACCCTGGAGGACATGCTTAGGGCATGTGTCATTGACTTTGGAAAATCGTGGGACACACATCTATCCTTGATCGAATTCTCATACAACAACAGTTACCACACCAACATTAGGGTTGCTTCGTTTGAAGCCCTATACGGTCGTAAGTGCAGATCCCCTATGTGTTGGGCCGAGGTGGGGGATACACAGTTAGCTAGGAGTCGAGTCCCCGACAATGCTCTCACTGGTCCTGAAATCATCCGCGAAACCACCGAAAAGATCATTCAAATCCGTAACCGACTGAAAGCCTCACGAGATCGCCAAAAGAGTTATGCTGATAATCGTCGGAAACCACTAGAATTCCAGGTTGGAGACCGTGTCCTGTTGAAAGTCTCACCCTGGAAAGGCACTGTACGCTTTGGTAAGCGTGGGAAACTTAATCCAAGGTACATTGGACCCTTCGAGATCCTCTCCAGGATCGGTCCAGTTGCCTATAAACTTTGTTTACCTCACGAACTCAGTAACATTCATCCTGTCTTCCATGTTTCAAATCTCAAAAAGTGCCTATCCGATGAAACCCTAACGATTCCCATAGACGAGATCGAGATCAATGAAAACCTCAACTTTATGGAGGAACAGATCAAAATTATGGATCGAGAAGTCAAACGTACAAAACAAAGTCGCATCCTGTTAGTGAAGGTTCGCTGGAATGCCAAGCGGGGACCAAAATTCACTTGGGAACGAGAAGATTCAATGAAACAGAAGTATCCACAACTCTTTCCAGATCCATGATTTGTATCTTGTCTTGTGTTTTAAACTTTGAATTTTGGGACGAAATTCCCTTTAACGGGGGGATAATGTAACAACCCGAAATTTCCGTATCATCTCTTGTAACTCTTTCGTAGTACAATTCACGCAACCAATCGTCGTTTCCAAATTCGATTTCCGGTCTTCCGTTTAATTAAGTCATTAACTGGTACGTATTTAAAATGACTTAATGTGTGTCTTAATACAATTAGAAATCATTTTAACACCCCGCTTTAGTGATCGGAATATTTCTAGAATTTACCGTATCGGGTTACGGCAACCTAATCGGGTACGACCAAAAGCCTCGTCTAACGCCGGTATCAGGTAGAATTCCACTGTGTCCAAAACTTAGACACTATATAATGTGTCTTAAGCCTCCATTTGAATCCTTTGGCCATTTTCTCATAGAACTCTCCCAACCTCTCTCCTCATCCATAATCAAAGGTCCAAAACAAAGATTTAAGGCTTTCAATCAAAGAGGTAACACCCCTAACTTGTTATTCAACCTCTTTAGCCTTCAAATTGATGTTTAAACTTACTTTTGGGACCAAGAACATGAGTTTACGGCCAAGGATCAAGCTTGGGCCGTAAACTCCTCAAAATGGGGTTTTTGAGCCAAATTACCCTTCCAAATCATAGTTGGGACTTAGATATGAACTTGAGGCTTACCAATCTGGACTTGGAACATATTAAACATGAAATTCATGGGACAAACAAGAGTTTACGGCCAAGGGTCCTTCTTGGGCCGTAAAATCCTCTAAAATGCGGATTTAGTGCCTTTAAACATGTCAAAATGCCTTGAAACTCAACCAATGGCCTTGTGGTAAAATCTAGATGCATCTAAAAATAGTTTAAGGGTTCGTAACACATCAAAAATTCCACTTATAGGAGTTTACAGCCTAGGAACATACCCTTGGCCGTAAACTCATAAAACCTTGTTAAATGATGCATCAAATTCACTCTAATGGCTTCCATAAATTTCTAGAATCACATGTGATTATTTTAAGCATCAAAAACTAATTTTTCATGAGTATAGGAGAGTTTACGGCCATAGAACATGCCTCTAGGGCGTAAACTCCTAAAAATATGTTTAATGGTGTTCTAAATTCATACCAAGCCTTAGAAAATTAGTTAGAATCACATGTGATTATCCTTTGTAGCTTAAATCAAATTTTCTTGGCCATGGGTGAGTTTACGGCCATAAACTCCAAGTGTGTGGCCGTAAACTCCCTTATATGTGATATAATTCCATTCAATCCATTTCAAGGCATTTTAGAAATCCATTCCAACAATCCCCATGTCCATTTAAGCCATTAAACACTCAAAATCACACCAACATGAGTTTACGGCTGTAAACTCATGTGTGGGTGTGTTATGTGGCTATAAAATCCTTAAATTGTTTACTCTTGGGGAGTAAACTCAAGTCCCAAGTCCCTAGTGCCAATACACGTCCGAAGATGTCACCCGGGTCACTCTAAACGCTCGTTTTGAGGTGTTTAACCTCATTGGAGTGTAATGTTCCATATAATTAGTGAATGTATCCCTAATTGATTATATATGGACATTATTTCATTTTACATAGGGACATCGCGAGTAATCAAACCCCGAACCAATGTCTAGTATTCAAAACCGACACATTTCCGAGTCTAGTGACTTCATACCCCTACCCTTTTTCATTGTTTTCACTGTTTTCAGGGGGGAACACAAGCAAAGTACAAGGGAATTCTTGTACTTAAAACATGTTTTCAAATGTGTGTTTCATATTGCACATGCTTTTATTACTGATTACTACAGCTGATAACCATTTGTACATGCAGATCACGTAACATATATTTGTGAAATGGGTCTTTAAACTGTTATGTTTTACATATATTTCACAAATGGCTTTCCACATTTTATTAGTTAAAAGCATGACATTAGACATTTGAATATAATACCTGTACACTGTTTTGTCCTCAGTAACACTCCACATATATACGCGAGTGGAGGACTATCATATTATTACTAGTAAACTTGTTAATCCTGTATGATTGGAGACACGTCCTCGGCGAACACTCCACAGAGATACGCGAGTGGAGGACTACACCCGTAACCAGAATCTATGGTATTTAGAGAGCATGACTTGAGTGTATAGATCTATACGGGGCTGACTACCCCACGCCTGGCTGCTAGCTACAGCCGAACCGAAATGGTTCAAGGGTGACGAAAGTCATAAGTATGTGGACTACTTATTGCCACATGTGGACTACTTATTGCCACAGGTTTTAGTCTATCGTATGGTTATGGAACTCGCAATTAGGATAACAGAGATTTACTTATAGTAATAATGAACTACATTATACATCTTTTACATCTTTTACATCTTTCACGTACGATAATTAACATTCAGAAAAGTATGGGACTTTCCTGGGGAAAACATGGAACTTAACCACGTTTACATCTTTTACATCTTTTACATCGTTCACATTAGAAACCAACATGCAGGAAAGCATGGGGCTTTCCTGGGTGACAACTACATAACTAGAAAGGGTAACAAACTGGGTAACATTACATCTTTTACAATTGGTAATATACAATAAGGAAAGTATGGGACTTTCCTGGGAATACATGATAGGTAAACAGAACAATTTAACAAGCTGGATAACCAAACTATACATTTTCACATGAGTAGACATGTTTTCAGTGTACAAACTTACTATACTTTACATGTGTGAAACAACAACCAACGTTTAAGAAAATATGGGATTTTCTTGGTATACATAACATTTCAGAAACAGAAAGGAAACTTGAACATTTTCACAAACAAAAACCGCTTATGAGCTCACCAGCGTTATGCTGGTTTTTAAACCGCTTGTGTTCTTAGGTCAGCGTTAGAACAGGTACCCGAAGATCCCTTTTTGGTCAAAAGACGGAGTACATGAGGATCCGTTTCATTTTTGTTATATATATATATATATATATATATATATATATATATATATATATATATATATATACACTATGTATCACAACTGTACAAACTTTACTTTTGAAACAACTGTAAAAGTTTTCTTATGTAATGTAATGGTTGTTTTACTTTACTTACTATGTGCATTGGATTTGATACTCAACGTGGAGTCAACCCCGTAAATGTTTCCGCCTTCGATTTTCGGGGTGTGACAGTAAGCCTTTAGTAGTGGTTACAAGGTGAGTGTTATTTGAATCTATGTTATTTTAGTTCTGAGTGAGTTATGTTTCGACCTTTATAGTGTTCTGAAAAACAATTCATAACAGAGATCTATGCATAATAGACTTATCAAATTTTGATAGTGACCCCCCTTTTAAGTGAAATTTCGCGACCTGTTATATTGTACTAGTTGTTATAAAAGAGGTGGTAAACCTAGCATATAGTGTGAGTAGTGGAGTGACTAACTCACTAGGTTATATTATTTTATTAGTTATTAGTGTGACGCATAAGGTGCTCTACCTTCCCGCATGATTCGTGAATGATTCCTTCTTGGAATTCTCCTTAGAAACCTCTTCTTGTTCTTCCTTGGCTCTTCTATTGGTTGATCAGTGGAGTTGTTATACTTCGCAATGTTGTTGGTGCGAGAATGGGGACGGCTAAAGAATCTATGAGATTAATGAAAACATTTCTATCGAATTCATTATGTTGATCCTTACTGGGCCCTCCTATAATCACGCAATGTATGCAAGTTGTATATAATCAAGATCAAATAGACCTTCGAATAAGTGATCCTACTCTAAGACCACAACCAAACAAGGAATAGGAAGTAGAGAGATAATCACAAGTTCTAAGTCTATAAAATCTCAATTATATATAACCCTAGGAGCATACACTTCGCAATTATAGACCTGCCAGTTAGGATCTTTTAGTTTTCTCATAAGTTAGTTATAGTGCCTAAAATACTACTATAGTATTTTAATTTATGTTTGATTCTAAAGTTTCTTGGTATATGGAGTTGGTAAGTTTTCAGACTTGATGTTATCATATAGTACCATCAAATACTGCTACAGTATTTTAACTTTATGTTTTGCTCGAGAGATCCTTTGTATAAAGGTTTGGTATGTTTTAGACTTGTTGCAACACCACTATCACTCCCAAAAACATGTTTGACATATCTCAAATAGATATAGTTGATCAAGCTATATTTATCTTAGATATGATTACATAACTGCCTAGGTTTGACTATAGTGTTCAACATCTAAATATTTATGTTTTGTTCTTCTCGTAATACTTGTTCGAGTATGTATGCTTGTTTGTATACTTCTCATAAAATACTTATATTTTAAAAGTATACATTTAGACAGAGCACTTCGGCCCCATTGTATTTATAGTTGTATATCTTTTATGAGTTCATATACTGAGTACACTATAAACAATGCTCTGATACCAATCTATCACACACCTAAACCGGAATGGCGAAAACGTTCGGGGTGGAGGACGTAATGTGTAGTATCACAATAATTTATAATTGTAATCAACGCAACAACAACCGTTGTATTGATAATATAGTGTTTATATTGTATTCAAATAACATATGATTGACTCCAATAGTATATAGCAAAATAAAGACTTGAAGCTACTATGCTCTATCTTTAGGAACCTGTGCGAGTACCTGTCTACTAGTGTCATGATAATACAAGTGGTTTTGAAAGTGTCAACATTAAACTTGGTGAGTTCATCAGCATTTTGTTTTATAAAGTATGTTTTTTGTTCCTTGAGAACGTTAGTGTGTTTCTCCACAAAAACTTATATTTTGTGATGTAATGTAAAGTAAGAAATGTGACCCATGCTAGTTCCTTCTATGAGTACTTAGTGTATACATGTTATATACAATTCGGATCAAACAGACAATCGACTGTGTGATTCCACCCAAAGCCCACAACCAAACAAGGAACAAGAAATGAGGCAGAAATCACACATTCCACTGTCTGTCGGAGAATCTCTGAGACCAAATAATTTCGCAGATTTTAGTTCATATTGGCTGTCGTGGGGTAGTGCATCATGAAGTAGAAACGAGAACTGATTTTGATGATGAAATCTATTTTTAATGGGGGAGAACTGTAATATCATGTTTAAAATAAATAAATAAATAAATAAATAAATAAATAAATAAATAAATATAATAATAATAATAATAATAATAATAATAATAATTGTAACACCTCGTTTAGTAAATAAATAAATAGATAAAATATATATATATGAATAGTAGCCCTAAAATCGATAATATTAGTGTGGTGTTTGGTATCATTTGGACTTAATATGAAAGGATTTACGGAAGTGGGGGCTAAAGAGTAAATTCTGGAACTAAGTTGAAAAGGTTTTGTAGAGGAGGGGCCATTTGGTAATATAAGGATTTCAGTTGAAAATAATTTGTAGAGGGAGGGGATGCATGGTAATTATTGGGACTTAAGTTGAAGGGTTTGTGGATGGTAGGGGTTAAAAAGGTAAAATATGGATTGAGTTTTAAAGAAAAAGGGAAAGGAGGGATTACTTTTGTCATTTTGGAAATAAGATTATATGGGGCTCGAGGTATATAAACCCGTCACCCTGGTAAACCCTAACCCTAGGAGTCGAATATCAATCGCCACCCCACCCTTCTGCATCCCCACGTGTACTGCCACCTTCACTCTCTCCACTTCCGGCATCGCACCACCACCTCCGTTGAGGTCGTTAACCACTGTTGTTGAATCTGGAGACCACCAAGAAGCCATCGTCGCTATCTAGTGGATGATGAAGTTTTGTGACGTCCGCTGCCACCCTCCTCCATCATTGTCTTCCTCTTCCTTCTGTCGGTGTTGTTGCTATCGTTCACCTCATCCTTTCCTATCCTTTAGTTCGTCGTTGCTCCGCTACCAACTACGTCGCCACTGAAGTGCCACCACCACAGTCTGGTCAGCCGCCCCCTCCTCCCATTGTGCCATTGTCGCTGCTGCTCGTTTTCGTTGACGACAAGTTGCCGTTGGTTGCCATGTTGTTGTTGCCTTTGTTCGATGAATGCCACTAGGTAGGTGGCTACTTTCGAAGCTCGAACAAAGTGTATGTGTGGTCGTTACCCTAATCTGTCGCGACTAGCCACTGTGAAAAGTGGTTGTGTGCGTGCTTTGGTGCGTTTGTGTGTATTTCTGTGGTGAATATGTGTTGAGTGTTGGTTGATTGGCTGGAAATCTCGAGAAAGGCCACCACCACGTGGTGGCTACCACTATGTACCATCGCCAGCCACCACAAGGGTGGTTGTGTGTGTGTGTGTTATTTGGGATTTTGCATTGTAAGTTTTAATCTGTGTCGGAATAACAAAAAGAAAACTCATAACCACCGTCGTGAGGTGGTGGCAGCCGCCATCAACTACCACCAGTCGTCGTGTTTGGTGGTGGTGTCTTTTGCATGTGTCTAGATTGCTATTAGGATGTTTCAACATATTTTAACTAGAACCATAACTACCACCGTGAAGTGGTGGCTGTCGTTGACCACCACTACCCGAGGTGGTAGTGGGTGGTACCCAACTTATGAAACCCTAGTGGGCCTAATGAAACCCTAACTGATCTGAAGACTTAGCTTTTAGGCCTATTGGGTTGTGATTGGGTTGGAAACCCTAATTAGGGTTTAGAAAACCCTAATTTTGGATATGTGGATTATGGATTGTCAGGACCCGCATTTTGGATGATCGGATCGGGATTATGTATTAAGCCTGAACACATTATATGATTGACATAGTAGATTAATGGAATTAATGGATTATGTCCTTAATGGGTTAAGTAAGAAACACATAACCCTAATCATCATTTCATGTGAAAAAACGTAATTTGGTTTGGGCCTTTCGTTGGGCTTTGGTGATTAGGCTATTGATGGGCCATCCAAGAACAAGTATATGGACTAGAATATTGAATTGGGCTTTATGATAAAGCCCATTGTAAAGGCTTGGGCCCAGTTTGGAAATCTGGGACATATTTGGGTCTTGAATGATTATGAGTTATTGGAGCATCAAAATGCCAAGTATTGGACCAAGAATAAATGGTTGGGCCATAAGGTAAGACCATGTGAGGATTTTGGGCCTAATTTAGAAATTTGGGCATATGTTGGGCCTTGGTTGATTATTTGACTTTTGGGCTTTCAGAGTATGAGTTTGGGCCTTAATCTTTTACAAATCTAGGTTAGGGGTAAAATGGTCCTTTTACCCTAAGAGCAGATTTTAGGGTTATTCATTAGAAAACCAAATGGTTAATTGGGTTTTATTTTGATGTTGACAGTTCAGGAATCTGTCATCTAGCAACTAGAGTTTTTTCTGCGGGACTTCAATAGTGCGAGGCGAGTCTCCTCACTGTTTGTATGGGTCGAAGGCACCAATGCCGACCCAATTGGTTTAGTATGGTAGGAAGACCCAGGGGTTAGCCCTAGGCAATATGTGTGAAAGACCAAGAAGTGGATCCTAGTACAATGTTTGCTATTATGTATGGTAGGAAGACTTGGGGGTTAGCCCTAGGTATTATGTATGCAAGACCAGGAGGTGGCTCCTGGCACACTGTATGCTAATTGGATAAGTAGAGTAGTATGTATGCTAGTTATCTTTTTGATGCTTGCATGGAAGGCCATGAGGTGGCTCCTGGCACTTATCTGTAAGACTGAGGAGGTGGCCCCAGGCTTGGAATGAAAGACCACGTGGAGGCCCGTGGCATAATGGCAAGACTATGTTCGGCACATAGCATCTTTATTGATTATGATATATGTATGGCTCATTGTCATGTATGACAGTATATGATTTATGTTCTTATATGCTAGACAATATCCGGTAGAAAGAGACCGAAGGGGTAGGCCAGCACCCAGATATGCTAGGCAATATGTTGATATGTATGGTATGTTGTATTTGGGGAACTCACTAAGTTTCGTGCTTACAGTTTTTAGTTTTGGTTTCAAGTACTTTGTTTTCAAAGGAAAGGAGCCGGCGATCACAACACATCACACTATGTTTTGCGCACATGAGATCTTTCGGATTATACTCTGATATCGTTTGATGATAAGATGTTTTTATTATTAACACTTTGGTTTTAACATGGGATGTTATTATGGATGTTTTCTTATAATTGTTGGTTTTATAATAACTTAATTTAAAATGAAATTTTTGGTCTTGAATTTTGGGATGTCACAAGTTGCTATCAGAGCCTTGGTTTGAGGGATTCAGTCACACTCTTGGGTGTGACTAGACTCGAACTGGGGAATTGGTATGGAAAGTTTCAAAAGAAAATCATTTCTATAAAAAGAATTTGAACTTTGAAAAGAACAAGGTGTGTCATACGCGCAGTCAGCTGAGCTTAAGTAAGTTTTCCCCAAGATATCCATACATGTTATGTTATGATATGATATGATTATGAGAACTGCATGCTAGATTAGGGCTAAGAATCTAGGAAGGATGCCTTATATGCCTATTGTATGTGTTTGTAGACATACATGCTAGTACTGATCAATCAGTGATAGGATAGCCTGTTTAGGTTATGGCTGATTGTGTGAGCCTTAGAATCTCATGGTTGTATAGATTTCTGATAAGAGGATATAATGATTTGATTGGAATATGTTGGTTAGATTTTCCATATTCTGAATGCTACTTGCTTTATGGCTTGTGGGACTCCTAGTAATGTGAGCTAGCTATTAAGTGAATATGCTAAGTCACATGTGGCACAGGCTGGATAATCTCAAAGTGATTAATTTGACCCTATTACGCAGCTCTTGTTTGAGTCCAACCGTTTTAGGGTTAAGTCCTTTACTCGAAAGATTATCTTATCTCTGTTGCATGTGGCTATATTCATGAGGTAGCTAGTTGACATTACTAGGAATCTTTCTGCAGTTGAGGACTAGGTAGGTACAGGAACCTAGGGAAGCCTAGGAAATGATTTAGTGGACTCAGTTATGCTGTTAGCGAGAATTTAGGGTATTAGTTCGAGAATGTGACTTGGAGGATTCAAGATGATTCTTGAGGAAAGTATGGATAGGTGTGGAAGATAGTGTTGGGCCCATACTACTGAAAGCACGGGATCCATACTTGAATCAGGGAGAGTCTTGGATAATCTAGGAATCTTGTGGGATAAGGATTCTTGGGTATATTCAGATCTCTTAAATGTCAGTTCAGTATGGTGGAGAGCACATAAGAATGGGATTCGGATTCTGGTTATGGCTCAGGAGCAGGACCTGGACCAATTGATGCGCAATCGCGGGAGTTTATCTCATCGGATATTACTCACCGATTTTTAGGAATGGACCTTGGTGGTCTTTTGTTCATCGAAGGAAGGGATTTTGGAGCCTTTGATAGTCATCTCGGGGCCTATCGGGCTGAAAATAGTCGTGGGGTAGTTAGGGGCTCACCTGGAGCCAAAGCCTGTGGATCCTAAGAATACTTCAGGAAAGAGGATCCTATTGTTAGTTCTTGTCATCGGGATCGGAAGGGAGTTTTGTACCATGATCTCAGGAGGGTTGAAGTATCTCTGGAGAAGGTGATCAATATTCCTCCAGATGTTGTGGGTGTGTTATCATCTATTAGTACTATGTGGTTGTTGGAAATCTGTATCGCTTTGGAATTGCAAGTGAGTTTGGATAAATCATATCTCTGGTTGGTTCTCTGCTATTGTCTGGGTTATCAAAGATTTTTATATGCTATTTTGCATGCTGAAAAGACCTTGATAAACCCATAGAGTGATGCATCTTGCGGAGTGGGTTCTGTGTGTATCGTTATCATTCCGGATCTTTGTCGGGATTTGTGTAGGAGTATTATTTAGAGGATATTTAAATAGAGTTCAGTGGTTCTATCATTGTTCATGTATGGTTGATAATTGTCTACGGAAGAACCTTGGAGTTCAAGGCACTACCGTTTCTAGGAAAGGATTGGTAGCATGAAGATAGTGGAGTCAGTTGTGAGTGTTAGATGCATGGTTATTGGGGCATTGGATGTTCAAGATAATTGTATTTTTTCATGAGTTTTGTTCGGTTAGAGTTCAGTGGAGCTGCGAGATTGGAAGTGGGAACGAGGATTCATTAGCTAGGGAGAAGATTAAGGCCTCCAGTTGTCAGCATGAGAGGTGGATTGAGGTGTTAGACTGGACCTGATTTCTAGAGTACTCTTCAAGATTTTAGAGGATGGGCGATCTTAAGGATTGATTGGTAATTGATTGTTATCATTGGTAAGCAAAGGTTGTCATCAATGAATTATTAGAAAGCAAGAAGGATTGGGAATCCTTTGATTCTCACGTGTCGTGAAGACTTAGTTCAATCTAAGTGGGGGAGAGTCGATCAGTTATTCAGGAGCAGAAATAGGTGTGAGACTAGGATGAATTTTGTATCCCCCTAAGGGAGGAAGGCGGTCTAGTAGCCGTCTTGATTGAGTATTGGGTGAGTTGAGAGTTCAGAAAACGTTCCAACATTTGGTTCATGCTATTCCTTGGCATTAGATAGCAGGTTTAGGGACCAGGTTAGAGCTCCAGTTAGGACTCAAGTCCATTTGAGTGTTAGGTCGAGTGTGTGTTCGACCGGTATGGAAAGTGTTGTAAGTCTGTGGGCGTAGTCGTAGCATTCATGAGGTTGGAAGATTGTGCTAGAGTGTTGTAAGATTGTGGGTGTATTCGTAGCATTCACTAGGTTGGTAGATAGCATGAGAGCGTTATTAAATTTTGGAACGAACAATAGAACCCACCAGTTCGGGTGTAGGTGTGAGGGCATGGCAAATCCATGGATTGGTTTATGGATTTCCCAGAGGAATTGGACCTGGTTGAGACAGTGATATGATTGTAGGAAAGCCACTACAGTTATGGGATCAAGGAAGCAATGGAGTGTATTATATTTCTTGTGATATAAGGCTACCATTGGTCAAGTATCAATCACTTTTAGTCTGGGATTGGTGATGTCATGACTCGAAGTATGGACCCGATCAGTTAGATCAGAAGGTCGTTAGAGCCACATTGGTAAGATAACTAGTGATATTATTGAAAGAAGAAGATTTTGTTCGAAAGTCGTGTGGAGAAAAACGTATGGGAGTCCTTTTAGCTCAGCGACCGAGCTGGGACTCGGTATCTTAGATTATTAGCGAATGAATTGAGACTAGGGAGGTGTCGGTAGATTTTGGAAAGCAGCCATGTGGCATCATGCTATTTCAAGCAGTTCAGTGCTTTGGGTAGTTTTAGGGCGTGTTTGGATAGGAAAAAAAGAGGGTGCTTGTTGCTTATTGCTTATTCCCACTATAATAAGCAAAGTTTAAGTGTTTAGATAAAATCCTTAAAAATCAGCTTATTGGGTTAGAAATAAGCTAAATAAGCTAATTTTAATAAGCATCTCCCCCTTTCTTATTGCTTATTGCTTATTGCTTATTCCCACCACAAATAAGCTAATAAACAATAAGCTAATAAGCTAATCCAAACACCCCCTTAGTGTTTTGGCAGTATTAGTATTTGCGCTTTAGGTTGCAAGTATGGACAAAATAATTGAATGATTGGGAATTGATAAGTCACTCACAGTAGGATTAAATAATCTTAGAGTAGTTGATTTGATCCTATTGTGTAGCTCTTGTCTGAGTCTAACCATTGTAGGATAGATCTTCTACTCGAAGGATTATTTGAGCCTTCTGTCAAGAATAAGTGCCCTATTGTTGACTATGGTCAATGGTTTTGTTTCCGATCGTAGCATCGGGATAATCAAGGAAGAAAGTGTGCATTTGGTCGGTCACTTGAGGAAGATTAAGTTTGGTAAAACTCAGCAGGGGTAGTCTACTAGGGAGTCAGACCATCTCGAGACTACAAATTTCATACTGAGTATTTGTGATCATGTTGCAAGTGGTTCGTTTATTTTGGATTTTAGTACCCTACGAGGGATGATTTAGTTTGCCTTGGAAAGGCTAGGTTGTGGTCGGGATTGTGGTCATATTGTTAAAGTTGTCTGGGTGTAAAGGATGGTAAAAAAATGTTTTCGAGGATGAAATGTAATTTAAGTGGGGGAGAGTTGTAACATCTCGTTTTGTAAATAAATAATAAATGAAATTTATATGAATAGTAGCCCTAAAATTAATAATTTTAGTGGGGTGTTTGCTATCATTAGGAATTAATATGAAAGGATTTATGGAAGCGGGGCTAAAAAGTAAATTTTGGGCCTAAGTTGAAAAGGTTTTGTAGAAGAGGGGCCATTTGGTAATATAAGAAGTTCAGTTGAAAATAATTTGTAGAGGGAGGGGTTGCATGCTAATTATTACGACTGAAGTTTAAGGGTTTTTGGATGGATGGAGTTAAAAAGGTAAAATAAGGAATGAGGTTTAAAGAAAAAGGGAAAGGAGGGACTATTTTCCTCATTATGGAAATAAGTTTATATGGGGCTCGAGGTATATAAACCCATCACTCGGTAAACCCTAACCCTAGGAGTTCAATATCATCCACCACCGCCACCCTTATGCCTCCCCCATCAGCGCTGCGACCTTCACTATCTCAACTTCCAGCGTCACACCACCACCTCCATTGAGTTCGTCAACCACCGTTGTTGAAGTCGGAGATCACGACGAAGTTTCGTGATGTATTTTGCCACACTCCTCAGTCATTATCTTCCTCTTTTTTCTATCGCTATTACTGTTATCGTTCACCTCATCCTTTCCTCACCTTTAATTCGCCATTGCTCCGCCACCAGCAACGTCGCCATCGAAGCACCACCACCATAGTTGGGTCAGTCGCCGCCTGCTGCAGTTACGCCATCATCACTGTGGCCCGTTTTTGTTGACGACAAGCTGATATTGGTTACCATGTTGTTGTTGCTGCCATTCGTTGACCACCATTAGGTGGGTGGCTACTTTCGGAGCTCAAACAAAGAGTATGAGTGATCGTTACCCTAATCTACCTCCACTGTGCACCGTGAAAGGTGGTTATGTACATGATTTAGTACGTTTGGGTGTATTTACGCAGCGATTAGGTGTTGTGTGCCGGTTCTTTGGCTGGAAATCGTGAGAAAGGCCACCACCAACACCATGAGGTGGTGGCTGCCACCATGTACACCGTCGGTCACCACAAGGGTGGTTGTGTGTGTGTTTATCTGATTTTATGTGTGGGGGTGTTATTTGGGATTTTACATTGTAAAATGTAAACTGTTTTAGAATAACAAAAAGAAAACTCATAACCACCACCGTGAGGTGGTGGTTGTCGCCATCAGCCACCACCAATCACTGTCTTGGGTAGTGGTGTGCTTTACATGTGTTTGGATTACTATTGGGATGTTTGGAAATATTTGGACTAGAACCATAACCACCACCGTGAAGTGGTGGATGTCGACGTGAGCCGTCGTTGACAACCACTACCCGAGGTGGTGGTGGGTAGTGCCCGACTTATGAAACCCTAGCGGGCCTAATGAAACCCTAATTGATATAAAGACTTTGCTTTTAGGCCTATTGGGTTGTGATTGGGTTGGAAACCCTAATTAGGGTTTAGAAAACCCTAATTTTAGATATATGGATTATGGATTGTCAGGACCCGCATTTTGGATGACAGTAGATTGATGGACATAATGTATTAAGTCCTTAATGGGTTAAGTAAGAAACACTTAACCCTAATTGTCATTTCATGTGAAATACTCTAATTTGGTTTTGGCCTTGAGTTGTACCTTTTGTTGGGCTTTGTTTTTTGGGCTAGTGATGGGCCGTCCAAGAACAAGTATGTGGACTAGAGTATTGAATTGAGCTTTAGGATAAGGTCCATTGGAACGGCTTGGGCCCAATTTGGAAAATTAGGCCATAAATGGGCCATATTTGGTCCTTGAATGATTATGAGATATTGGACCATCATAATGCCAAGTGTTTGACCAAGAATAAATGGTTAGGCCTTAAGGTAAGACCATGTGAGGTGTTTGGGCCCAATTTGGAAAATTGGCCAATATGTTGGGCCTTCATTGATTATTTGACTTTTGGGCCTTCAGAGTATGTGTTTGGGACTTAATCTTTGACCAAGCTTGGTTAGAGGTAAAATGGTCCTTTTACCCCAAGAAGGGATTTTAGGGTTATGCATTGGAAACCCAAATGGTTAATTGGGTGTTATTTTGATGTTGACAAATTTGGAATCTGTCATCCATCAACTAGATTTTTGTCCAAGGGACTTCAACAATGTGAGGTGAGTCTCTTCACTATTTATATTGTCACACCCCCAAACCAAGGATGGCGGAAACGTCCGGGGGTGGAGGACTTCATGTATAGTATCATAACCACAATTTCAATAGTAATTTAAGCAAACACAACCAACATATATATAATTGAAAAGGTTACATCACTTTTATGAATTACATGTTTCAAAATCAATTACAATATGTTGACAAAATATGAAAAGTTTGACGCCTTAACGTCCCATCCTCAAAAGCACTTGATTACCTGTTTAGTGTTTTCCTGAGAATACAAGTTGTTTGGAAAGTGTCAACACAAAGGTTGGTGAGTTCATAAGCTTTTATTAATAAACTTAGTAGAAGTCTTTCACATGTAAATGTCGCGTTTGTTTCAGAAAAATCCGATATTTTCCTTGAAATCCGAAAAATGTAGCCTTATAACCAAAGACTAAAATGTATAAGAAATCATCATTTCTTAGTAGAAATGTCGTGAGTTTAAAATGATATGGAAAGTAAATTTCTTTATCAACCTAAAACCTACTTCGGTTTTATGAAACCCCGTAAACTTTATGAATTGTTATCTCCCTAGGTGAGTCGATATAATCATATTGTGACTACGTGAACCTGCCACAACGTTTCTCAGGCGTCGCGAAAATGAAATGACATTTGTCACCCGTAGACCTGCAGGTCCCACTGTAGCTAGCAGCAAGGTGTGGGGTGTCAAACCCAATATAGATCTATATACAAGTATCACGTTCTCCCTCAAGGAGATTCTGATTATAACTACCAGGAATTATATCCCGCACTCGGACGTACGGGGAGAGAGAGAGTCTCACAACATAGGTTAACAAGTTTACGTGAAATGTGTGTGAATATAAATCTTTCTTGTATGAATGTACCCTTTTTGTACGAGTGTGTTGAGTGATGTATCATAAACTATACCTATTATAGTTTATCTAAAATGTATGTAATATGTATGAATTCTCTTATGGAAATGTATTAGTGTTGTGAATTTATCAAACTATACTTTTTATAGTTAAATATACATGTTCTAAAATGAATGAATAATATTTAATATGAATGACTTAATTTCAGTTCATAATGATAAACTAACAAGGAAACACATTCAATAATTAGAACTTATGATTATACACTTTGCTCAACATAATACAAAGTGTTATGATATTTACATGCTATTGGCTAACTTTAGCCATTCTGCCCTGTTTTGGAAAAATCATAGAAAAATCATACGAAGTCGAAAACTAGATCCGTAAATTCTGAGAGTTCAAAAAATGTGTCTAGTTTACTCATAATTTT
This sequence comes from Lactuca saligna, assembly GCF_052625555.1. Classification (NCBI taxonomy): domain Eukaryota; kingdom Viridiplantae; phylum Streptophyta; class Magnoliopsida; order Asterales; family Asteraceae; genus Lactuca; species Lactuca saligna. The sequence goes on along the minus strand of NC_136423.1, from coordinate 58,476,118 downwards.
TATCACGATTTTTAATGACCTCCAACTTGGGTGAAAAAGTCCATAATCACAGACTGGTCCGGATTGTTGTTTGAAATGATAGGCAGTTTTATAAAAATGACCATAAATTGTAGAAAAATATTGCGGAGATGTGCAACTAGTCATTTTAAATCTACAAACATGAACTATTTGCACCTTGTACAGTTTTGAAAACAAAAATGTTTAAGATGCCCAAAACAGTCCGTGGATGGAGTTGAACTTTTCTGATGAAGGCTGTTAGAAAATTTTAGTTATGTTCTTGGTGTTTTAACTTGTATTCCCCCCCCCCCCCTGAAAACTTGAGAAAACATGAAAATGTAGCGGTATGAAGTCACCTTAAGTGATTTCAGTAGATTATTGTTGAAGAATGGAAGTGTTTAATTCAAGAACACTTGGAGATGCCTTGAAGGTTTTCGAGAATCTAACATTATAGTTATGGAGTTTGTGTAAGCAATCAAAGATTTGAGTAGAAGGAAGTGAAATAATAATAGGGAGGATGAATTTTTACTTACCAAGAGTGGAAGAACACTTGAAATCAGCCTTGAATCTCGAAAATTTGTGTAGAAAAAGTTTGAGAGAAAAGTGGTGTTTGTTACTTAGTGGAATGAGAGAAATGAGAGAAAATGAAGAGTGTGGCTGTTTGTTCCAGCTCAAAAAAACGTGGGAGTGAGTGAAATTTGAGTGTAAGGGGACATTGAAGTGACATAGGTAAGGTGGGGAGGTATGGCTGGTCATAGAGTGGGTGTGGGGTGGTTGCTTGTGTCATAAGTTAAGGCAAAGTCAACACTCCACCTTAAATAAATCCCCCATTAGATCTTTATTATTTAAATAATGATTTTCATCAAAATATGTTTAAATTATGAATATTTAGAGTTTATTATGTTAAAATATAATTTCTGGAGAAAATCCCGCTTTAAAATCACGAAAAACGGGCTTAAAATGTTAAAAATATAAAAAATGGGCTAAAAGTGACAATTTCCCGAAGTCTGGCCGAGGTTCGGCCTTTTGGTGTTGAACCGAGAGAGAGGGAGGCAGAAACCGAGAGGGAAGAAGAAAGAGGGAAGGAACCGAGAGGGGGGGAGAGAACAGAGGGGTGCGAAGAGGCAGAGAGGAGAGAAGGCAGAGACCGAGAGGGGCAGAGCGTGAGAAGACAGAGACCGAGAGGAGCAGAGCGTGAGAAGACAGAGACCGAGAGGAGCAGAGCGTGAGAAGACAGAGACCGAGAGGAGCAGAGCGTGAGAAGGCAGAGACCAAGCAACCAGAAGAGAGACCGAGAGAGGCAGAGACCGAGGCTCGGTCTCGCATGCCTCAGCCACCAGAGGCTCGGTTCTGGTCCTAAGAGGCCTCTCATTCCGGTTTCGGTTCCTAAAGCCTATTTTTCTCGTTTTCGCCCCGTTTTAAGCCGTTTTTGACCCGGTTAAGGTCCGGAATGACCCGAATGATTCTAAAAAGTTACGAGAACTATTTGAGGGAGATTTGGGAGAGATTTCTCATACTTGGAGAGATTTGGGAAAGATTTGACATTCTTGGAGAGATTTCTCATACAAAGAGATATATGAGAGAGGTTTCACATACTTGGAGAGATTTGGGAGAGATTTGACATTCTTGGAGAGATTTCCCATACAGAGAGATATTTGAGAGAGATTTGGGAGAGATTTCTCATACTTGGAGAGATTTAGGAGAGATTTGACATTCTTAGAGAGATTTCCCATACACAGAGATATTTGAGAGAGGTTTCACATACTTTGAGAGATTTGGGAGAGATTTGACATTGTTGGAGAGATTTCTCATACAGAGAGATATTTGAGAGAGATTTCAAGTGTGGCATTTGTGAGTGTTTGGCTCCGCAATGCAAGTTTCTTGAGCCCCGTTAAGTCATGATTAAGGATCCCACACACTCCCAATGAGTATGCAACATGGTTTTTATCAGTTTAGATCATTGATTAGCACTAGGGCTTAGGAAATTTTTAACACAAGACTTTTCTCAAGTGATGTTTTCCCATTAATATAGCAAGTTATACAGTATGAACATAACACAAACCCTAGTACACAAGGTTTAACCGAGTTGACCGGGTTGACTTGACTCAAGATTGACGATTGTCACATCATCCCCCCGTTAGAGGGAATTTCGTCCCGAAATTTAAATTCGGCTGGGACTTCAAGGGTTTGGGAAAAGATGTGGATACTTTTGCTTCATTTGATCTTCACGTTCCCAGGTAAACTCAGGCCCTCGTTTCGCGTTCCAACGAACCTTCACTATGGGAATGCGACTTTGTTTTGTTCTCTTGATCTCTCGATCCATGATCTCGACGGGTTCCTCCACAAAGTGGAGATTTTCATTAACTTCGATTTCTTCGAGTGGTATTACGAGTGTCTCGTCAGATAGACAATTCTTTATGTTGGATACGTGGAAGGTAGGGTGTACATTACTAAGTTCTTGTGGTAGTCGGAGTTTGTACGCCATAGGACCAATCCTAGCAAGGATTTCGAACAGACCGATGTACCTTGGGTTTAGTTTCCCTCGTTTACCGAAACGTATCATCCCCTTCTAGGGGGAAACTTTTAGTAGTACCCAGTCTCCGACCTGGAATTCTAAAGGTTTGCGTCGCTTATCCGCGTAACTCTTTTGTCGATCACAAGACGCTTTTAGTCTTTCCCAAATTTGAATGATCTTTTCTGTGGTTTCCCTTATGATTTCAGGCCCAGTAAGGGTGCTATCAGGGACTTGCCCTCTGGCTAGCTGAGTATCTCCAACTTCGGTCCAACACAGTGGTGATCTACACTTGCGACCGTAGAGAGCTTCGAATGGAGCGACTCCAATGCTAGTGTGATAGCTGTTATTATAAGAGAATTCGATAAGCGGTAGATGGGTATCCCATGCCTTACCAAAATCTATCACACAGGCTTTCAACATGTCTGCCAATGTCTGGATGGTTCTCTCGCTTTGTTCGTAAGTTTGTGGATGGTAGGTAGTACTCATGTCTAGCCTGGTTCCCAGAGACTTCTGTAGGGACTGCCAGAAACGCGAGGTGAATCTACTATCTCGATCAGAGATAATGGATGTTGGTACACCATGTAGTCGCACGATCTCTTTAATGTACGTCCTGGTTAACTTCTCCATCTTGTCTGTTTCCTTTATTGGCAGAAAGTGAGCGGACTTGGTCAATCTGTCCACAACCACCCATATGGTATCCATCCCACCTGATGTCTTAGGCAGTTTGGTTATGAAGTCCATGGTTATTCGCTCCCACTTCCACTCGGGTATATCCGGTTGTTGAAGTAGTCCTGATGGCTTCTGATATTCCACCTTGACCTTGGCGCAAGTGAGGCACTTGCTCACATAAGTAGCAATTTCAGCCTTCATGTTTGGCCACCAGTATAACCTTTTGAGGTCTAGATACATCTTATCTGACCTAGGGTGAATGGAGTATCGAGTCTTGTAGGCCTCATTCATTACAACATCTCGATACCCACCGAACTTCGGTGTCCAGATTCGATTCATGAGATAACGAGTTCCATCCCCTTTGACTTCCAAGTTCTTATCCATCCCCCTTAGTGCTTCGCTTGCCACGTTTTCTGGTTTCAAGGCTTCTAATTGGGCATCCTTGATCTGGGTGGCTAGTTGGGAGTGGATGGTCATGGCTAGGGATTTTACTCGGCGACCCGAGTATTCTTTCCTGCTTAAGGCATCGGCTACTACATTGGCCTTGCCTGGGTGGTAGCGAATTTCACATTCGTAGTCATTCAGCAATTCCACCCATCTTCTTTGGCGCATGTTAAGTTCTTTCTGATTGAGAATGTATTGAAGACTTTTGTGATCAGTGAAGATGGTGCACTTGGTGCCGTAGAGGTAGTGCCTCCAGATCTTCAGGGCGAACACCACCGCTCCCAGTTCAAGGTCGTGGGTTGTGTAATTAACTTCATGTGTCTTCAGTTGCCTTGATGCATATGCGATGACTTTTCCCCTTTGCATGAGCACACAGCCGAGGCCTTGATTCAAAGCATCGCAATACACCACAAAATCATCGGTTCCTTCTGGAAGAGACAAGACTGGTGCGCTGCATAGGGCTTGCTTTAGTGTCTGGAAGGCGGCTTCTTGTTTATCTTCCCATTCGAACACCACACCTTTCTGAGTCAAGGTGGTGAGAGGCTTAGCGATCTTGGAGAAATTTTGTATGAATCTTCGATAATAGCCTGCGAGTCCCAAAAACTGTCGGATTTCTGTTGGCGTTGCAGGTGTTGACCAATCTTCGATTGCTTTGATCTTTGAGGGGTCCACATGTATTCCTTCTTTGCTTACTACGTGGCCAAGGAATCCTACTTCACGGAGCCAAAATTCACACTTTGAGAATTTGGCGTAAAGATTCTTGGTTCTTAAAATCTCAAGAACTAGTCGTAGGTGTTGTCTGTGCTCTTCTTCGCTCCTCGAATAGACCAAGATATCGTCGATGAATACGATGACGAATTTATCCAAGAAGGGTCGACACACTCGATTCATCAAATCCATGAACACCGCAGGCGCGTTAGTTAACCCGAATGGCATCACTACAAACTCATAGTGCCCATAACGAGTTCTGAATGCCGTCTTGGGGATATCCTCTTCCTGAACTCGCAGTTGATGATAGCCCGACCTCAGGTCGATTTTTGAAAAGTAGCTGGCTCCTTGGAGCTGGTCGAAGAGGTCATCGATTCGGGGTAGGGGATAACGGTTCTTGATAGTGAGTTTGTTTAGTTCTCGATAGTCTATGCACAAGCGAAAAGACCCATCCTTCTTCTTTACAAATAAGACTGGTGCTCCCCAGGGCGAGAAGCTTGGCCTGATGAACCCTTTGCTCAATAGTTCATTCAGCTGGCTGGATAGTTCTTGCATTTCTGCCGGTGCTAAGCGATATGGAGCCCTGGCGACGGGGGTAGCTCCTGGGATTAAATTGATCCGAAATTCGACTTGTCGTGCGAGTGGTATACCTGGCAGATCGTCTGGGAAAACATCAGGGAAGTTGCATACTTCTGGAATTTCTTTGATGTCCTTTACCTCCTGTTTCGTGTCTATGATGTGGGCTAAGAAAGCATGGTATTGCTTTCGGAGGTACTTTTGGGTTTTAACACAAGAGATGATTTGTAGGTTCGCACTAGGTTTATTTCCATAAACGGTGACAACGTTGCCATTCGGCAGATTGAGGTGGACGGCCCTTTCGTAACATAGAATGTCAGCACGATGAAGGCTTAACCAATCCATACCAATGATTATATCGAAGCTTTTTATGGTGACCGACATAAGGTCAATTTTGAACAAATGGTTGTCTAGAGTGAGAGTACACCCTATGTAAATATCATTAGCGCGCTCAACCTTTCCATTTGCCATTTCTACGATGTAAGAATCTTCTAGTGGTTGAGAATTTTGCTTAAGTATGTGTTTGAATTGGTGACTTATGAAACTTCTTTCTGCCCCACTATCGAAAAGTACGCATGCATAAGAGTTATTGAGGAGGAACGTACCAGTAACCACAGAGGGATCCTTGACTGCTTCTCCCTGCCCTAAAGTTAGGACTCTCCCTACACCCCCAGCATTAGGGGCTCGTGCCTTGGGGCAGTTCCTCCTGAAGTGTCCCGTTTCACCACATCCATAGTAGGTTTGGCTTGCTCCGGTGTTGGCGCTCGTAGCGACTTGTGCGGCGGGTTGGGTAGTCGCTCTACAGAATCGTGCGGTGTGCCCCTTTTTGTTACAGTTATTGCAGTGTAACTCTCGACAAGCACCATTATGGTGGTAGTTACACTTGTTGCACTTGGGAAGAGTTCCTGTATACTGTTTCGGCGGCGCTGGAGCGACAGCAGTAGTGGCGGCACGAACAGCAACAATCTGTTGCTTTTTGGCGGGGTCCTGCATTGGTTGTTTCTTTTTATTGCCCCAGAACTTCCTCTTGTTGTTCCCTCCTTTTGTTCGGTCGGTGGTGGTTATCACGGTACCATGGCTAGCCCTGTGATCTATGAGTTGTTGTGCCAATTCCTTGGCACTCTCAAAGGTAGTCGGTTTCGAGGCCAATACACTATCTTGAATCTGGGATGACAGCCCCCAGAGATATCGTTCCACCTTCTTCTCTTCTGGAGTGACCATTGTTGGAAAGAGGAGTGCTAGGTCGTTGAAACGGGCAGTATAAGTTTCAAGATCAGTGCCTGACATTCTGAGGTTCCAAAGTTCTTCTTCAAGTTTTTGTATTTCGCCCCTCGGGCAGTATTCCTTTAACATTACGGCTTTCAAATCCTCCCAGCTGATTGCGTTAGCTACTGCGGGAGTAAGTGATTTAACTCGGCCATTCCACCAAGTAAGTGCTTTTCCAGTGAAAGTGAATGACGCATACTTGACCTTGCTCGCTTCGGGACAAGCGCAGATTTCAAAAACTGCTTCGGTCCTTTCGAACCATTGCACCAGTGTGATTACGCCCCCGCTTCCATTGAAAGGGTCGGGTTTGCCATTCGTGAAGTCTTTGTAAGAGCACTCCCTCGTACGCCCCGTTCTGTCCCCATGAATGGAATTGGTAGCTCCGGATCCAGAACCGCCAGAACCATTGGTTCCCATTTGCGACATCGCTGCCGCCACGGCTGCCGTTACTACAGCCTGGAACATTGCAAGATCAAACTGCGGAGGTGGTGGTGGAGGCGGCACTGTGTTGTTGGAAGGCCTTGGTCTTTTCCTTGGTGGCATGGTTCTGTCATAAAAAAAATGACCAGTCGGTAAGACTTTAATAGTGATAACGAGTTGAGTGTTACTGGTTTCATCCCTCTTGTATTTTATCAAAACTTTATTATTCGTAAACTGTTTGTGTGATCAGGTTATGATGTATTGTGCCAAACATTCAATAAATAAAACACATGCCAAATTTCATTGATACTTTTAGTACATAACGTTTAGAGGGAAAAGTTTGACCTCATAAGGGTCTACATTACATCGTTACAAAAGATAGTTTTTGGCATTACAAAAACCCTTTGAATAGTGTAATCACATAGTCGCAGGGTCGACCTACATACAAAGAGTAGCACCAACGCATACTCCTAAAATTTTACTACCAAAACATGAGAATAGTAATGAGTTCTAATCACTGCAACCCTTCTTTGGCGGAGGTTGCGATGATGTCGATGCGCCCTGTAGTTCCGCCAATCTGCGTTCGGCTGCAACCATTCTTTCTTCGAGTGCCATGTATCTTTCCCGATACTCTCTTGTTTCTGCTTGAGCTGCGAGAAGGTCTTGAATGAGTTGGTCTCTGTGGTGGGAGCCTCATTCCAGGTCTCTGGTGCGATCAGTAGTAGACTGTACGATGGCACTTAACTCCCGGACCTGATCGGTCGTCGTCCTTCCACGATCATCCATACTTGCTATTCGTTGTATCATGACGGGGAGAACTCTGTCAGCCGGTCCACCATGAGTGAGATCATAGTAACCTCGTTGGTAGCCATATGGTGACCGTTGGCGTTGTTGTCGGCTCCATCTTTCGATCGTTGTTACCCAAGGGGGTTCAGGTCCGTTGTATCCAAAACGGTGCGCGGGTACCCTCGCGATGTAGGGGGGTTGAATACTTCTGGTGGTTCCTCCGCTTCGTTCCCAAACATGACTACCTCATCACCTTCCTCTTCTTCCTCTTCGTCTTCCTCTTCTTCTTGGTCGTCTTCCTCTTCTTCTTCTTGTTCGTCTTCCTCTTCTTCTTCTTGTTCGTCTTCCCCCTCGGCTCCCCCTCGGGATCCTCTTCGGGATCCTCCTCGGGATCTTCTTCAGGATCCTCCTCGGGCTCATCTTCGATCCATCCCGCGTTTCCCTGATTGGGAAAATACGGGTCCCCGGGTATGTGAAATCCTGCCATGTCGTCTGCACGAGAAACGGGGTTAAGAAGCACATATCGGAAAGTAATAATCTGGCGCTATAGAAACGTACAAATACTCCTATAGTATTTTTAAATGTTTATATTTGGTTCTTAGCGTGTTCTTTATGGAGTGTAATTAGGTTATCAGATTTGTCGCTCATTACGACTATTCCTTAGTGTGCGTAAGTTACTTCTTGGACGGATATAGTTGATCAGGCTATATCCCTCCCAGAACTGATTACACATGCTAAGGCGTACTAATAATGTTCGACTCCTCCTCTTTCAATTTATGTTCTCCTAAGATATGACACCATGCTAGTATAGAATGCATGTAAGTATACTTTAAAACAAGAAATTATTTGTTTTCTAAATGTACAACTCGTTAAAGCATTTTAAGAATCAGAGACTTTTAGTCCCAAATATGTTTATAGTTTGTATATCTTATGTGATTTGACATACTTAATTCACTATAAACCGTGCTCTGATACCAATCTGTCACACCCCCAAACCAAGGATGGCGGAAACGTCCGGGGGTGGAGGACTTCATGTATAGTATCATAACCACAATTTCAATAGTAATTTAAGCAAACACAACCAACATATATATAATTGAAAAAGTTACATCACTTGTATGAATTACATGTTTCAAAATCAATTACAATATGTTGACAAAATATGAAAAGTTTGACGCCTTAACATCCCATCCTCAAAAGCACTTGATTACCTGTTTAGTGTTTTCCTGAGAATACAAGTTGTTTGGAAAGTGTCAACACAAAGGTTGGTGAGTTCATAAGCTTTTATTAATAAACTTAGTAGAAGTCTTTCACATGTAAATGTCGCGTTTGTTTCAGAAAAATCCGATATTTTCCTTGAAATCCGAAAAATGTAGCCTTATAACCAAAGACTAAAATGTATAAGAAATCATCATTTCTTAGTAGAAATGTCGTGAGTTTAAAATGATATGGAAAGTAAATTTCTTTATCAACCTAAAACCTACTTCGGTTTTATGAAACCCCGTAAACTTTATGAATTGTTATCTCCCTAGGTGAGTCGCTATAATCATACTGTGACTACGTGAACCTGCCACAACGTTTCTCAGGCATCGCGAAAATGAAATGACATTTGTCACCCGTAGACCTGCAGGTCCCACTGTAGCTAGCAGCAAGGTGTGGGGTGTCAAACCCAATATAGATCTATATACAAGTATCACGTTCTCCCTCAAGGAGATTCTGATTATAACTACCAGGAATTATATCCCGCACTCGGACGTACGGGGAGAGAGAGAGTCTCACAACATAGGTTAACAAGTTTACGTGAAATGTGTGTGAATATAAATCTTTCTTGTATGAATGTACCCTTTTTGTACGAGTGTGTTGAGTGATGTATCATAAACTATACCTATTATAGTTTATCTAAAATGTATGTAATATGTATGAATTCTCTTATGGAAATGTATTAGTGTTGTGAATTTATCAAACTATACTTTTTATAGTTAAATATACGTGTTCTAAAATGAATGAATAATATTTAATATGAATGACTTAATTTCAGTTCATAATGATAAACTAAAAAGGAAACACATTCAATAATTAGAACTTATGATTATACACTTTGCTCAACATAATACAAAGTGTTATGATATTTACATGCTGTTGGCTAACTTTAGCCATTCTGCCCTGTTTTGGAAAAATCATAGAAAAATCATACGAAGTCGAAAACTAGATCCATAAATTCTGAGAGTTCAAAAAATGTGTCTAGTTTACTCATAATTTTTATCACGATTTTTAATGACCTCCAACTTGGGTGAAAAAGTCCATAATCACAGACTGGTCCGGATTGTTGTTTGAAATGATAGGCAGTTTTATAAAAATGACCATAAATTGTAGAAAAATATTGCGGAGATGTGCAAGTAGTCATTTTAAATCTACAAACATGAACTATTTGCACCTTGTACAGTTTTGAAAACAAAAATGTTTAAGATGCCCAAAACAGTCCGTGGATGGAGTTGAACTTTTCTGATGAAGGCTGTTAGAAAATTTTAGTTATGTTCTTGGTGTTTTAACTTGTATTCCCCCCCTGAAAACTTGAGAAAACATGAAAATGTAGCGGTATGAAGTCACCTTAAGTGATTTCAGTAGATTATTGTTGAAGAATGGAAGTGTTTAATTCAAGAACACTTGGAGATGCCTTGAAGGTTTTCGAGAATCTAACATTATAGTTATGGAGTTTGTGTAAGCAATCAAAGATTTGAGTAGAAGGAAGTGAAATAATAATAGGGAGGATGAATTTTTACTTACCAAGAGTGGAAGAACACTTGAAATCAGCCTTGAATCTTGAAAATTTGTGTAGAAAAAGTTTGAGAGAAAAGTGGTGTTTGTTACTTAGTGGAATGAGAGAAATGAGAGAAAAAGAAGAGTGTGGTTGTTTGTTCCAGCTCAAAAAAACGTGGGAGTGAGTGAAATTTGAGTGTAAGGGGACATTGAAGTGACATAGGTAAGGTGGGGAGGTATGGCTGGTCATAGAGTGGGTGTGGGGTGGTTGTTTGTGTCATAAGTTAAGGCAAAGTCAACACTCCACCTTAAATAAATCCCCCATTAGATCTTTCTTATTTAAATAATGATTTTCATCAAAATATGTTTAAATTATGAATATTTAAGGTTTATTATGTTAAAATATAATTTCTGGAGAAAATCCCGCTTTAAAATCACGAAAAACGGGCTTAAATGTTAAAAATATCAAAAATGGGCTAAAAGTGACAATTTCCCGAAGTCTGGCCGAGGTTCGGCCTTCTGGTGCTGAACCGAGAGAGAGGGAGGCAGAAACCGAGAGGGAAGAAGAAAGTGGGAAGGAACCGAGAGGGGGGGAGAGAACAAAGGGGCGCGAAGAGGCAGAGAGGAGAGAAGGCAGAGACCGAGAGGGGCAGAGCGTGAGAAGACAGAGACCGAGAGGAGCAGAGCGTGAGAAGACAGAGACCGAGAGGAGCAGAGCGTGAGAAGACAGAGACCGAGAGGAGCAGAGCGTGAGAAGGCAGAGACCGAGCAACCAGAAGAGAGACCGAGAGAGGCAGAGACCGAGGCTCGGTCTCGCATGCCTCAGCCACCAGAGGCTCGGTTCTGGTCCTAAGAGGCCTCTCATTCCGGTTTCGGTTCCTAAAGCCTATTTTTCTCGTTTTCGCCCCGTTTTAAGCCATTTTTGACCCGGTTAAGGTCCGGAATGACCCGAATGATTCTAAAAAGTTACGAGAACTATTTGAGGGAGATTTGGGAGAGATTTCTCATACTTGGAGAGATTTGGGAAAGATTTGACATTCTTGGAGAGATTTCTCATACAAAGAGATATATGAGAGAGGTTTCACATACTTGGAGAGATTTGGGAGAGATTTGACATTCTTGGAGAGATTTCCCATACAGAGAGATATTTGAGAGAGATTTGGGAGAGATTTCTCATACTTGGAGAGATTTAGGAGAGATTTGACATTCTTAGAGAGATTTCCCATACACAGAGATATTTGAGAGAGGTTTTACATACTTGGAGAGATTTGGGAGAGATTTGACATTGTTGGAGAGATTTCTCATACAGAGAGATATTTGAGAGAGATTTCAAGTGTGGCATTTGTGAGTGTTTGGCTCCGCAATGCAAGTTTCTTGAGCCCCGTTAAGTCATGATTAAGGATCCCACACACTCCCAATGAGTATGCAACATGGTTTTTATCAGTTTAGATCATTGATTAGCACTAGGGCTTAGGAAATTTTTAACACAAGACTTTTCTCAAGTGATGTTTTCCCATTAATATAGCAAGTTATACAGTATGAACATAACACAAACCCTAGTACACAAGGTTTAACCGAGTTGACCGACTTGACTTGATGACTTGACTTGACTCAAGATTGACAATTGTCACATTTATGGGTCGAAGGCATCAATGCTGAACCATTTGGTTTATGTATGATTGGAAGAAACGGGGTTTAGCCCTAGGCAGTATGTATGAAAGACCAGGAGATGGCTCCTGACACAATGTATGCTATTATGTATGGTAGGACGACCCGAGGGTTAGCCGTAGGCATTATATATGGAAGATCAGGAGGTGGTTCCTGGCACACTATATGCTAATTGGCTAAGTAGAGTAGTATGTATGCTAGTTATCTTTGTGATGCTTGCATGGAAGACCATGAGTTGGATCCTAGAACTTGTCTGTAACACCGAGGGGGTGGCCCCAAGCTTGGCAAAAAAGAACAAGTGGCGGTCCGTGGCATAACAACAAGACTATATTTGGCACATCGCATCTTTATTGATTATGATATATGTATGGATCATGGTTATATATGACAGTATGTGATTTATGTGCTTATATGCTAGGCAGTATCTGGTTGAAAGAGACCGAAGGGGTAGGCCAACAGCTAGATATGCTAGGTAGTATGTTTATATGTATGGTATGTGGTATTTGGGGGAACTCACTAAGCTTCGTGCTTACAGTTTTCAGTCTTGATTTCAAATACTTTGTTTTCAAAGGAAAGGAGTCGGCGATCGCAGCACATGACACTATGTTTTCCGCACATGAGATCTTTGGGATTACACTCTAATATTGTTTTATGATAACATGTTTTTATTATTGACACTTTGGTTTTGACATGGGATGTTATTATGGATGTTTTCTTATACTGTTGGTTTTATAATAACTTAAATAAAAATGAAATTTTTGGTCTTGAATTTTGGGATGTTACAGTAATAAATAATAAATAAATCATAAACCCTAAATTCTCGAGATGTATTTTTATATTTTTTATCTTAGCCCTAAATTTGTATTAAATTAGTGGGGTGTACACCTTGGGATGTTAAAAGTTATATATTCTTGATATTGAGGGTTAAATTGTAACATACAGTCTAGTATTTAATAGATTTTTGGAAACAGAGGGCTTTAGAGTAAATTATGGACTTGAATTGAAAAGAATAGAGAGGGAGGGGCCGGAAGTGTAAAATTGGTCATAATTTTGAGGTGTAGTCTGGACTAAAACGTGTCGCCTCCCCTTCCCATTGTTCCTTCATTTAGAAAAACGTAGCCTAAACCCTAACACTAAAATCATGTTGCAGCTTCCACCCTTATCACCCCTCACTTCTAGTCGCGACCTCCTCGTCGGTGTCGTGAACCACTGAACGAACACCACCGCTATTGTTGGACAACGTAACAGTTCATGATCAGAAGAAGCAAAGTCGTAGTTGTTGCTGCAGTTTCCAATTAGAGGTCGTGAACGCTTCTCTCTTCATCTCTTTCTATTACCATGTCGTTGCCACCAATGCCGCTCTGAGCGGCTGTCACGTGTTGTTGCCATTGCTCTGACTGTCGAATGCCACCATGAGGATGGATGAGTTTGGGTGCATGTTTCAATATTGGAATTCTTGTTTGTGTGTGTGTTGCTCCTATAAGCCGTGAAGTGGGTGTGGATGTGTTTTGTTGGCTGGAAAATGTGAAGAACCACCATGGCAGCCAACCATGGTGGTTGCCGCCCTTGCTGCTCTTTTCTACCACCACCAGCCACCGTGTGAGGTGGTTGTGTGCATGTAATGTGATTTGTATGTGTAATATGGCGTGTTTAAGTGTTTAATGGTGTGATGTCGTATAAGCATTTCTTGGCCGGAAAAATCAAAGAAAAACCCACCACCACTACCACCACCGTGAGATGATGGTTGCCACCACCTGCCATAGTCTGCCACCCTTTTAATGGTTGTATTGGGCATTTTTGTATTACTTTTGGTGCTAGTGTGTGTATATGTGTTAATGAGGTAAGAACTTTTATGTGTACTTGGATTGTTGTATTTATCAATCCAAACTACGACTGTCGCCCTGTGTGGGTGGCTGCCACCATAGACCGCCGCCGACCACCACTGCCCGAGGTGGCAGTGGGTGGTGCCCGACTTATTAAACATTAAAATATCTAAACATCTAACTTTAGTTCGAGTGGCACGTGTTTGGGTTGGAAACTCTAATTAGGTTTTAAGAAACCCTAATGTCAAGAAACCCCCAGTTTTGGAGTTTTTTCAGGACCCGCATTATAAATTGTTAATTGAACATTAAATAATATGTCACACCCCCAAACCAGAATGGCGGAAACATTCGTGGGTGGATGACTTCACGTAGTATCACAACAATTGAATATTGTAAAGAAAGTAACACAACCATCATATATATAAAATGAAAATGTATATTGTTGCGTTATACATGTTATCAAAAGAATATTACAATATGATGTTAAATGTTCAATAATAAGAACATCCTTAGTGTTCCTTCTCCCAAAAGCTGGTAGTTACCTGTATCACTGATTCCCTGAGAAATACAAGTGGTTTTGAAAAGTGTCAACAATTAAGTTGGTGAGTTCATGAGTGTTTTGAGTTGAAAAGTATATTCTTTTTGGTAGTAAATTGGTAAACGAGGTTTTCAGAAAATCCAATATTTTCTTGTAAGCGATTCAAAAAGTTTCCAAAGTTGGAATGTGTTGGTATCGTTTATACTTGAATGATTAAAAACAACTTTGTATGAAAACTAATGTAGAAGGCTGCAATGCACGTATGAATCTCATAAATCGATCTTGTTTTATACTTTTATGTGAGTTTTATAACCATGCTATTGACACTGAAGGCATGTAACAACATTCTTCAGGTGTTGCAGTGTTATGACATTTGTCACCCCAAACCTGCCGGTCTAACTATAGCTAGTAGTTTAGGTGCGGGATTGTCAATTCCATATAGATCTATACACAAGTATCACACTCTCCCTCCAAGAGATTATGGTATATAATACAGGACTTGAAATGCATACAAAAATGTACGTTGAAGTTTGAATATCTCACATTGCCTAGTATAAGTAGATTTACAATGAAATGACCTTACTTCTTTTGAAAGTGTTTCGTTCTTCAAGATGTATATGTAAAATGTAGGACTGACTTGCTAACTATACCTATTATAGTTTTTCAGATAGTATGTTCCATTTAGTAGAAATAACTTAGTGACATAATAGCTCTTGTATACATAAGTTGTTTGTATCGATATTCGAACATAGAAATTTCATTTATGTTTATAAAACGATACTTTAACGTGTAATGTACTTGTATTTCCCCCCTAAAACATGAAAAAGAATTGAAAAGTAGGGGTATGAACTCACTCGTTAAGTTTGAAAAGAGAGGCTAGAGTTAAGTAGAACTTCGATCGCGGATAGTTGCGTCGTCGAGCTCTTCGGGGATCTCTGCAGCGTAAATCTTTCGTCGGGGGCTCGAGTGCGGAAACCGAGGTGAGGGGAGGGTCTCTGGAGCTTAGAAGTATGAGAGAATGACTGAGGACTTTTGAATGGTGTGCAAAAACTTGAGCTTATGCCTTTTATTTATAGGGTTGGAAACCCTCGTACGCGGCGCGTACCTCCGAAGTACGCAGGGCGTAGACAGTATGCGGGGCGTACCTCGGTTATGTGGGGCGTAACAATACGTCATGGCTTACGACTCCTGGCTAGCTAAGCATAGAGTGGGCGGGCCGATGGGACTCGACTTTGGGTCTAGTACGCGGGGCGTACTCCCAGAGTACGCGGGGCGGAATCTGGCCTGTCCTCTTCTAAATTCCGTAACTTTCGCGTACCAGCTCCGTTTTTCGTGTTCTTTATATCCACGCGTAGGTGAGATTATGCTCTACAACTTTCCTTTAGACTCCGTCGGCTAGTTTTGACTTTATTTTTAATGACATAAGTTTAAATTGGCCGGGCCTCCTAAAGTTCGTTAAAGATTTATAGGTTCTTTATTCGGCGTCGGTTTCCGTTTGTCTTTTTATCAATTTGCTCTTATTGCGGAGATCTTCAACTCTCATTTAGATTGGGTTAGCTAATTTACACTCGATCTTCAATTCGAGTTTTTAGCCCTCTACTACTGTTACGAAACTTTGAAAATTCGTAACTTCTTCATACGAGGTCCAATTTGGGCGATCTTTTTATGCACGCTCACCTTTCGACGAGATCTACGATTTTTGTTTAGATACTTAAGGCTAGAATGCATATATTGAGATTTTTCTTTTTACGTCAAATAATGTTTTATCGGCGTGTCGTAAATATACGAGTGGTTGTAATTTCTTCAATATAACCCGGTTTTGAGCGTTCTTTTTGTTTTCGGAAACCTTGACACATTATCTAATATTTGATACATCCCAACTTAGATATTTGAATACTTTATTTTCAAGGTTAATTTAGTTGTATTTGACTTGTGAGCATTACAATGCTTTTGGAAAATATAGGGTTGTCACATAATACTTGATAGTGACCTACAATTAACTTAATACAGCAGTGGACTTAATGAATTAAGTCCCTAAGGAGTTTAGTATGGAACACTAACCATAGTAATGATTTATGTGGAAAACCCTAAATTTCGGAAGCTCTATTTTGGACAATGGTTGGACACATATTCAGCTATTTCTTGGATTGTTATTATTATTATAGCCGAGAAGTACTAAGCCAAACATTAATTAGTCCTACCCTTAGGTGGTCACTATTGCAAGTGACTATGACATGTGATCGGGTATTGATTCAAGTATCCTCATGTAGGTGATTGGAAATGAGTTGAAGATGGTAGAGTTCTTTGTTTCTGTACTGGTTATGTACGCATATATCAAGGTAGGTTTCGCCTCACTGTACTCATGGGTCGAAGGCACAATTCTGACCCACTAGTTTTGGTTATACTAAGGATTGCATATAGTCATGTAGGATATATACTAAGGACTCTTTTTCTAGGCCCTTTTTCATGTTCCTTGTTTCGTTGTGGTTCTAGAGTGGGATCACCTGTGCGGGTGCCTATCTCACCTCTGGGTATATACGGTTATGCATTCCTTAGATTTTTGATATTTAGTATGTTACTATGTTGTAGTGGTCTGTTAGACAGTGTTCTGGTATCGAGTATACTATTATGTTGTAGTGATCTGTAATGGCCTGATAGATCTACATTTTGGTATCAAGTATGTTGCTTTGTTGTAAGAAATATGTAGAATAGACTGAGAACTCTTATTCTAGGATCTATTACTTGTTCCTTGTTTAGTTGTGGCTCTAGAGTAGGATCATTTGTTCGGGTGGCTATCTCACATCTGGTTACTTTTGGTTATTTATCGTTGTGGCTCTAGAATAAGATCATTTGTTCGACATGTTGTGTTTGGTTTGGCTTGAGGCGGTCCTGCTTTGTGCTATAGGCCAAGATACCCGCTGTGGGTCGACTTTAAGCCGTAGGCACGGAAGCTCGGGAGGAGTTGTCTGGTTGAAGCAGTAAGCCAAAAAACCTTGGTATTCTGGCCCGGATTAACCGACGGCCTATGAGGAGGTCCAGTCAGGCCGATGACCTGAAGAGTGGACGTTATGCACGCTTGTATGATTATTCGTGCTGGTATTTTGGGGGAAACTCAATAAGTTTTATGCTTACCTACTTGTTTATTATTTCAGTATCATCGGTGGCTATGGGATATAATTTTTTAAT
This sequence comes from Lactuca saligna, assembly GCF_052625555.1. Taxonomy (NCBI): domain Eukaryota; kingdom Viridiplantae; phylum Streptophyta; class Magnoliopsida; order Asterales; family Asteraceae; genus Lactuca; species Lactuca saligna. Next base: position 58,458,765 of record NC_136423.1, on the reverse strand, counting down.
TTGGTCTTTGTCATGAAGTCCTAATTTGATCTATATGTTTCTTTTGTGTTCATGAAAGGCTTCTTATAGGTTTATATTTATCGTGTCATATTTTGGTTATTTTAAGAGTAAAAGTATCTTATTAGTTTTGAGAGTTTAATCAAAATTTCTTTCAATTAGGTGGATAACTATTTTTCTAGTTTTAATTTTAAAATAGACATTACATTTTTGGACATAAATTTATACTCGTTTAAGTATTATATATATGATATATATTAAAGTTGTGACAACCCGAAGTTTCCGTTTGTTTTAATGCCGTAATTAAGCAAGTCAAAAATTAGCCAAATTTATCCCAAAATATTTTTGGCCGGATTTAAGCCCGTTGGAATATTTTAAATAATATTCGTCAAGCGAACCAAAAATAAAGAAGTAAAAATTTAGAGTTGCCGTGTTTAGCTTAAGTCGCAGAACTCGAAAATTTGGAATTTACGGACGACAACTCAGAGCTTTTTACCACGAACCCCCGAGAGTATAAATATGACACTTAGTTATTTTCTCTCATTTTCCAACTCCCACCTCAAGAACACTCAAGAAATCCTCTCAAGTATCATAAGTTCATCACGTCAAATCTGCTAAAAACGATCATCCAATCTCCTAGAACGTAAGATCACTTACCCTATCTTGTTGTGTGCTTAATAGAAACTTGTTTACACTTGAAATCATCCAAGAGCACCAAGAACAAGGTGTTTACAGTCCACGAACCTTCTTGGATCGTAAACCCTTAAATGGGTGCCAAAGTGTGCCTTGGTTCATTCTAAGCCTTGACGACTAGCATAGATCCCTTCCTAGATGAGTGTAGCATTCAAAAATCATCATTTTCCCCATGTTCATATGAGTTTACGGTTTGGGGAGTTCATCCCAAAACCGTAAACACCTCCAATAGGTGTTTAGATGCCCCTAATGCCTTCAAATGATTGTGTAATGGAGTAGAACCTTACTTGCATGAACTAGGGACCCCAAGAACATGTAATGAGGGGAAAAACATGAGTTTACGGTTTTAGAACACCTCTCAAAAACTGTAAACACCTTTCCAATGTGTTTAAGTGCCCTTAACACCTTCATATGCTTGTATAAATGACTAGAACCTTGCATGTATAGCCTAGAACCACCAAAGCACAAGTGAAATGGGAAAACATGAGTTTACAACCATAAAATCATGTGTTTACGGATGTAAACTCCCAAGGGAGTGGTCCAAGGACCGTAAACTCCAAAAGGTGTCCGTTTCAAGCCCTAATCACTTCCTTAGCCCTTGATTCGAGTCTAGCATAATCCCTTGAGTGATATAAAAACTTCAAACACCCAATGCCACCACAACCATGAGTTTACGACCATAAAGTCATGGGGGATATGGTTCCAAAACCGTAAACACACCTACACACTACCATTTGAGGAGTAAACTCCAAAGTGAGACCATAATCTCCCTTATTGCAACCCAATAGCCTCCTAGCACTCGACCAAAGTGTTTTCCACTCATTAGGATGCTTATACATGTTTAAATAATATTATAATCACTAATTGTATGTAAACATATGTCATCATATGTTACTAGGTCATTATTCAAGTCTTCGCTTGACACCGAGCACTCGACCGGCACTTCCATCGGATCCACTTGCCACAAGTGAGTTCATACCCTTGAATTAACCTTTTAAATGATTTTAGCTTCTTTTATAGGGGGGAATACAAGTTGAACTGTACAGTTATTCGATAAATCACATGTGGTTAATAACTGTATAACAACTAGACTTTTGCATGTTAACTGTTTTAATCAAATTAAGATTCTTAAATCATGTTTTCAAATTTCGTTAAAGTATGAACATCTCCTTTTAGATCATTAAAGGTTATCCAAAGTTTTCCAAAGATCGATTGTTAAAGAGATATCCAGTCGTAATGTCTTATTAAAGGTTTTCAAAGGTTTTCTTCACTTCAACTGTTTTATAAAAACCCTTTTCAAAGCTTGTTTTACAAAATGACATCAAGTCGTAAATTTCTTAAGTATAAAGGTTTTACCAAAGTTTCCCTCTATGCTTTTATTTCGTTAAATGCATGCTTATATTTGTATAATTATATAAGTAATGTTTAAAGGACTTAGGAAGGTTAGTTCGCCCTATTTCCTATTCCTTGTTGGGATGTGGTCTGGTGGGTATCGGGCATCCGTCCGAAGGTTGTTTAAACATTAATTATATATCATGTATACATATATGGACATAAAAGCTCTCTCTCTCTCTCTCTCTCTCTCTCTCTTTCTCTTTCTCTCTCTCTCTCTGTCTCTCTCTCTTTCTCTCTCTCTCTCTTTACCTTTTTCGGTAGTAAAATGGTGAAGAATTTTTTTATATTGAAAGAAGAGCTTAATACTTGGTGGCCTACAAGAGAGAGAGAGAGAGAGAGAGAGAGAGAGAGAGTCTTTTAAAAGGTCTCATATTCAAATAATATGCAAAAAGTAATTGTTTGATTAAAATGTGAAATACTAGATTGAGACGATGCCAACAACTATATTAAGTACAGTGTCCATATTGTAACACACTATTACAATGTATAATCCTAATTAGTCATAATAAATGCACTATATAGTAACGAAAGCCATAACTACATTAACTAAGTAATATTACTGTTTCTGTATATATGTTTATATATATAAAGTACCCAGATGGATAAATTACAATGCATTATTATAACACGCTAATACTAATATTTCAACAAATGAAGTCTATTTTCTTCATTATTGTTCTCGTTTCAAGCCTTGTTTCAATGGCTATTGCAATTCCAGGCACCACCACCTTTTACCAATAATATACCCGTAAGTGTTTACTCTTTGCCTTGCTACAAATGGTTAACCATTATGATTACATGATATGTACGCATATAAGCATATACATACTTTAATCTATAAGCATACACGTTTATTGAATATGGAGTAGATCTACAAGAAGTATACATATTGGAAATAAGTATTTCAGTTGCTGACATTCGTAGATTCTGTAAATAACTTTTGAAATAGCATCTGCATGTTTTTGGAGCACCCCAGAGGGAGTGATGATTTTCGCGGCAAGTGATCCTTTGTGGGATGGAGGTGCCATTTGCGGAAAGATATTCACAGTTAACTGCACCAGTGCCACAAATGCAGTCCCTCACCCATGGTATGATGGTAAAACAGTCACTGTTAAAATTATTGATCACTGTCCAAGTTGTGGCGGAGCCCTAGACCTTTCTAAAGAAGCATTTGAATTTGTTGCCAACCCTAACGAAGGACCATATAATTAACACTTGGATTATTTCTTGTTTTATTGTATTTGGATCAATAATAAGCTATGACATTTTGAAATCAACGAGAGTTACTATTACTATCTGAATAAAAAGTTTTGGATTTAAACGTAATATTTTGTTTCAATTTCGATACTTTTATAATTATTCTGAATTTGTTTCATCTTACACATTTTTCTTTATTTTGAACGAAAAACTACACTCAATGGATTATTCTTCAAGGCTACGTAACTATTCTAGATGAGATATGAAAACTAAGCCATATAGGTTAATAAAGGGAACAATGTCTATCCATAACACTCTTGAGATTTTATATTAAGTGGTAACATTTTATTCCATGGAATCTCTAACCCGAAACATAATTCATTTTTTTTCATGGATTTTTAGAATCCATTTCATCTAAATATCATTTGTAACCTTAAGAATATTTTTAAATACTAAACATGTTACATTTTTTCCATTAACACCAATCGGTTTTTTGTATGAATTGTTCTTTCCAATTTTAATTTATGCATCTTTCCTTTATTATTTATACAATATAGCAAACATACTACATGAATAAGAGGTTTCAAAGATGGAAATTGCAATAGATGCGTTTGTCGCTATGTTCATGAGTGAACGACATAGAAACAACTATGAAGTGTGCATTCAATTGGTTTTAGAATATAATTATGATATTTATGACAATGAATCAACATCACAATTCTCAAGACGACCATCCCTCACATTTCGATCGCAACTCCTTGGCCTCTACGCACAGTTCCTCTTTAAAGAAATTAATCTAACCAATACCATAACATGTACTTGTAAATAAACATTTTAAAGTAATCCACACTGAGGATACGAACACCCTCCTAATTCCTATACCACTAGTCCCATGATGAATGGCAAGGTAGTAATTTCGAAGTGTGAATAATCCGTTATGTACCACTTCCATTTCAATCTTTCCTTGAATCTACCTTTACCAACTCCGTATTCAATAATTGTCATGCAAGAATTCAACAATGTATTTTTTTTCTATCAAGAGAATCAGCAAAGACGAGGCCACCACTATTTCAAGAAGTTTCTATCGCCACATTTTTCAACCAAAACTTTGGTATCACCACCTTTTCCAACTTCTTTAGATATCAATGAGAAGGAATTAATATCAATTTTTTTGAAATACAATCTTACCACCTCTAATCCTATCCAACTATGTTATAGTCTAGTTTATTTCAAATTTTGTTGACAACTAAAACACTCTAACAATACAAGCGATTACCAAAGTATTCTTGGTACTACAATATCTAATAACGAGGGCATCATCCATGTAAAATGATGGGATATGTTAGCTTATTGGTCATTATTTTTAATTTCCTTTAATACATGATTCCATTTGATATTCAATAGTGAAACACTAGCCCTTTCAATTACAATGATAAACAAGAAAAGGAAATCGGTTCTCCTTCCTTGAGAGTACAACTACGAATAGTTTATTTATTTAGGGAAAAATTAATAAGAATTGAAATAAACCATAAGGTCACGCTTTAATCCACTCGCGTTGAGTATCACCAAACCGCATAGGCATTATAACTTGGACAAGAAATATCAAGTTTCTATAGTCGTAAGCTTCTCTATTTCTACTTTGTGGACCATCGCGTTCCTTTTCCTATATTTACTCCAATTTAGAATTCTATTAACAATAATTGGCTCACCCTTTGCATTCATTTAATTATCAATTTTTTTTCTTCATCGCTTGATGCAACGACGCTCTCCAAGTTAATGTTAAACTCAACCTACTATATAATGAAGATTTGAATTTTGTTACATCTTATTCTTATTTTATAAATACTTCGCAGAGAATCCGGTCGCAACTAGGGTTCAACCTTTGGTGTCGATGCATCTTAAAGAATTTGGTAGCGACGATATATATATATATATATATATATATATATATATATATATATATATATATATATAATTTGGTCATTGTCATGATTCCTAATTTGATCTATATGTTTCTATTGTGTTCATGAAATACTTCTTATAGGTTTATATTTATATTATCATATTTTGGTTATTTTAAGAGTAAATCATCTTATTAGTTTTCAGAGTTTAATCAAAATTATTTCAATTAGGTGGATAACTATTTTTCTAGTTTTAATTTTAAAATAGACTTTACATGTTTGGACTTAAATTTATACTCGTTTAAACATTATATGCATGATATATATTAAATTTGGGTCAATGTCAATGTTGCACTTGCAATTATATTCGTTTAAATAATCAAGATATATATACCCTCATGAAATTTTAACCTAGTAATGTATGTCTAGGTTTACATATCTTTTACATGAAAACATTTACTAATTCTTTAATATCTATAAAACACAAACAAAACTATTTTTTTCAAATATTAATAACAAGTAGGACAGTCAATAAACAACTATATGTTATCTACTTGATATCTTTACCTTTTTCAGCAGTATAATGGTGAAGAATTTTTTTATATTGAAAGAAGAGCTTAATACTTGGTGGCTTACAAGAGAGAGAGAGAGAGAGAGAAAGAGAGGGAGAGGAGACTTTCAAAAAGGTCTCATATTCAAATAATATGCAAAATGTAATTGTTTCATTATGATGTGAAATACTACATTGAGACGATGCTAACCACTATATTAAGTATAGTGTCCATATTGTAACAGACCATTACAATGTACAATCCTAATTAGTCACAATAAATGCACTATATAGTGACGAAAGCCATAACTATATTTACTAGGTAGTATTACCGTTTCTGTATATATGTTTATATATAAAGTACCCAGATGGATAAATTACAATGCATTATTATAACACGCTAATACTAATATTTGATGAAATGAAGCCTATTTTCTTCATTATTGTTCTTGTTTCAAGCCTTGTTTCAATGGCTATTGCAATTCCAGGCACTGCCACCTTTTACCAACAATATACTCGTAAGTGTTTAGTGTTTAACTCGCTACAAATGGTTAACCATTATGATTACATACTTTAATATATAAGCATACACGTTTATGGAATATGGAGTGGATCTATAAGAAGTATACATATTGGAAATAAGTATTTCAGTTGCTGATATACGTAAATTTTGTAAATAACTTTTGAAATAGCATCTGCATGTTATGGGAACACCCCAGGGGGAGTGATGATTGCCGCAGCAAGTCATCCTTTGTGGGATGGAGGTGCCATTTGCGGAAAGATGTTCACAGTTAAATGCACCGGTGCCACAAATGCAGTCCCTCACCCATTCCATGATGGTAAAACAGTCACTGTTAAAATTGTTGATCACTGTCCAGGTTGTGGAGGAACCCTAGATCTTTCTAAAGAAGCATTTGAATCCATTGCCAACCCTGTCGCTGGAGTTATCAAAATTGAGTATTGGTAGTTGAATTACTAATGAAGGACCATATAATTAACACTTGGATTATTTCTTGTTTTATTGTTTTTGTATCAATAATAAGCTATGACATTTTGAAATCAACGAGAGTTAGTATTACAATGTGAATAAAAAGTTTTTGATTTAAACGTAATATTTTGTATCAATGCCGCTACTTTTATAATTATTCTGAATTTGTTTCATCTAACGCATTTTCTTTATTTTGAACGACAAATTACTCTCAATGGATTATTCTTCAAGGCTACGTCACTATTCTAGATGATATTTGAAAACTAAGCCATATAGGTTGATAAAGGGAACAATGTCTATCCTTAACACTCTTGATATTTTATATTAAGTGGTAACATTTTATTCCATGGGATTTCTAACCCGAAACATAATTTATTTTTTTTCACGGATTTGTAGAATCCATTTCATCTGAATATCATTTGTTACCTTAAGAATATTTTTAAATACTAAACATGTTACATTTTTTCCATTAACACCAATCGTGTTTTGTATGAATTGTTCTTTCCAATTTTACTTTATGCATCTTTGCTTTATTATTTATACAATATAGAAAACATACTACACGAATAAGAGGTTTCAAATATGGAAATTGCAATAGACGCGTTTGTCGCTATGTTCATGAGTGAATGACGGAGAAACAACTATGAAGTGTGCATTCAATTGGTTGTAGAATATAATTATGATATTTATGACAATGAATCAACATCACAATTCTCAAGACGACCATCCCTCACATTTCGATCGCAACTCCTTGGCCTCTATGCATAGTTCCTCTTTAAAGAAATTAATCTAACCAATACCATAACGTGTACTCGTTAATAAACATTTTAAAGTAAGCCACACTAAAGATACGAACACCTTCCTAATTCCAATACCACTAGTCCCATGATGAATGGCAAGGTAGTAATTTCGAAGTGTGAATAATCCGTTATGTACCACTTCCATTTCAATCCCTCCATGAATCTACCTCTACCAACTCCGTATTCAATAATTGTCATGCAAGAATTAAACAATGTATTTTCTTTTCTATCAGGAGAATCAAAAAATGCGAGGCCACCACTATTTCACGGAGTTTCTATCGCAACATTTTCCAACCAAATATATAGTATCACCGCCTTTTCCAACTTCTTTAGATATCAATGAGAAGGAATTAATATCAATTTTTTTGAAATACAATCTTACCACCTCTAATCCTATGCAACTATGTTTTAGTCTAGTTTATTTCAAACTTTGTTAACAAATGAAACACTCTAACAATACAAGTGATTACCAAACTATTATTGCTACTAGAATATCTAATAAGAAGGGCATGATCCATGTAAAAATGATCGGATATGTTAGCTTATTCGTCATCATTTTAAATTTCCTTTAATACATGATTCCATTTGATATTCAATAGTGAAACACTAGCCCTTTTAATTACAATGATAAACAAGAAAAGGAAATCGCTTCTCTTTCCTTGAGAGCACAACTACGAATAATTTATTTACTTGGGACAAAATTAATAAGAATTGAAAGAAACCATAAGGTCACGCTTTAATCCACTCATGCTGAGTATCACCAAACCGCATAGGCATTATAACTTTGACAAGAAAAATCCAATTTATATAGTCGTATGCTTTTGTATTTCTACTTTATGGACTATCGCATTCCTTTTCCTATGTTTACACCAATCTAGGATTCTATTAACAATAATCGGCTCACACTTTGCATTCATTTAATTATCAAACTTTTTTTTCTTCGCTCGATGCAACGACGCTCTCCAAGTTAATGTTAAACTCAACCTACTATATAATGAAGATTTGAGTTTTCTTACGTATTATTTTTTTTTTTTATAAATACTTTCCACAGAATTTGGTCGCAACTTGTCTTCAACCTGTAGTGTCGATACGTCTTAAAGAATTCGGTAGCGACTATATATATATATATATATATATATATATATATATATATATATATATATATATATATATATATATATATATATATATATATATAATTTGGTATTTGCATGAATTCCTAATTCGATCTACATGTTTCTATTGTGTTCATGAAAGACTTCTTATAGGTTTATATTTATAGTATCATATTTTGGTTATTTTAAGAGTAAATCATCTTATTAGTTTTCAGAGTTTAATCAAAATTTCTTTCAATTAGGTGGATAACTATTTTTCTAGTTTTAATTTTAAAATAGACTTTACATGTTTGGACTTAAATTTATACTCGTTTAAACATTATATACATGATATATATTAAATTTGGGGCAATTTCAATGTTGCACTTGCAATTCTAATGGTTTAAATAATCAAGATATATATACCCTCATGAAATTTTAAACTAGTAATGTATTTCTTGGTTTACATATCTTTTACATGAAAACATTTACTAATTCTTTAATATCTATAAAACAAAAACAAAACAATTTTTTTTTCAAATATTAATAACAAGAAAGATAGTCAATAACAACTATATGTTATCTACTTGATACCTTTACCTGTTTCGACAGAAAAATGGTGAAGAATTTTTATATATTAGAAGAAGAGCTTAATACTTTGTGGCTTACAAGAGAGAGAGAGAGAGAGAGAGAGAGAGAGAGAGAGACTTTAAAAAAGGTCTCATATTCAAATAATATGCAAAATGTAATTGTTTGATTAAGATGTGAAATACTAGATTGAGACGATGCCAACCACTATATTAAGTATAGTGTCCATATTGTAACAGACCATTACAATGTATAATCCTAATTAGTCACAATAAATGCAATATATAGTAACGAAAGCCATAACTATATTTACTAAGTAGTATTACCGTTTCTATTTATATGTTTATGTATAAAGTACCTAGATGGATAAATTACAATGCATTATTATAACACGCTAATACTAATATTTGATGAAATGAAGTCTATTTTCTTCATTATTGTTCTCGTTTCAAGCCTTGTTTCAATGGCTATTGCAATTCCAGGCACTGCCACCTTTTACCAACAATATACTCGTAAGTGTTTAGTCTTTAACTCGCTAAAAATGGTTAACCATTACGATTACATGATATGTACACATATAAACATATACATACTTTAATATATAAGCATACACGTTTATGGAATATGGAGTGGATCTATAAGAAGTATATATATATATATATATATATATATATATATATATATATATATATACATATATATATGAAATAAGTATTTTAGTTGCTGACATATGTAACTTCTGTAAATAACTTTTGAAATAGCATCTGCATGTTATGGGAGCACCCCAGAGGGAGTGATGATTGCCGCAGCAAGTGATCCTTTGTGGGATGGAGGTGCCATTTGCGGAAAGATGTTCACAGTTAAATGCACCGGTGCCACAAATGTAGTCCCTCACCCATGCTATGATGGTAAAACAGTCACTGTTAAAATTGTTGATCATTGTCCAGGTTGTGGCGGAACCCTAGACCTTTCTAAAGAAGCATTTGAATCCATTGCCAACCCTATCGCTGGAGTTATCAAAATTGAGTATTGGTAGTTGAATTACTAACGAAGGACCATATAATTAACACTTGGATTATTTCTTGTTTTATTGTTTTTGGATCAATAATAAGCTATGACATTTTGAAATCAACGAGAGTTAGTATTACTATGTGAATAAAAAGGTTTGGATTTAAACGTAATATTTTGTTTCAATTCCGCTACTTTTATAATTATTCTGAATTTGTTTCCTCTTACGCATTTTTCTTTATTTTGAACGAAAAACTGCACTCAATGGATTATTCTTCAAGGCTCCGTCACTATTCTAGATGAGATTTTAAAACTAGGACATATAGATTGATAAACGGAACAATGTCTATCCTTAACACTCTTTAAATTTTATATTTGGTGGTAACATTTTATTCCATGGAATCTCTAACACGAAACATAATTCATTTTTTTTCATGGATTTTTAGAATCCATTTCATCTAAATATCATTTGTTACCTTAAGAATATTTTAAAATACCAAATATGTTACATTTTTTCCATTAACACCAATCGTTTTTTTGTATGAATTTGTTCTTTCCATTTTAATTAATGCATCTTTCCTTTATTATTTATACAATATAGAAAACATACTACATGAATAAGAGGCTTCAAAGATGGAAATTGCAATAGACGCGTTTACGTAGAAACAACTATGAAGTGTTCATTCAATTGGTTTTAGAATATAATTATAATATTTATGACAATGAATCAACATCACAATTCTCAAGACGACCATCCCTCACATTTCGAACACAACTCGTTGGCCTCTATGCACAGTTCCTCTTTAAAGAAATTAATCTATCCAATACGATAACGTGTACTAGTAAATAAACATTTTAAAGTAAGCCACACTGAAGATACGACCACCCTCCTGATTCCAATACCACTAGTCCCATGATGAATGGCAAGGTAGTAATTTTGATGTGTGAATAATCCGTTATGTACCACTTCCAATTCAATCCCTCCATCAATCTACCTCTACCAACTCCGTATTTAATAATTGTCATGCAAGAATTCAACAATGTATTTTTTTCTATCAAGAGAATCAACAAATGCGAGGCCACCACAATTTCAAGGAGTTTCTATCGCAACATTTTCCAACCGAATATTTAGTATTACCACCTTTTCCAACTTCTTTAGATATCAATGAGAAGGAATTAATATCATTTTTTTTGAAATACAATCTTACCACCTCTAATCCTATGCAACTATGCTATAGTCTAGTTTATTTCAAATTTTGTTGACAAATGAAACACTCTAACAATACAAGTGATTACCAAACTATTCTTGGTACTACGATATCTAATAGGAAGGGCATGATCCATGTAAAAATTATGGGATATGTTAGCTTATTCATCATCATTTTAAATTTCCTTTAATACATGATTCCATTTGATATTCAATAGTGAAACACTAGCCCTTTCAATTACAATGATAAACAAGAAAAGGAAATCGGTTCTACTTCCTTGAGAGCGCAAATACGAATAATTTATTTATTTGGGGCAAAATTAATAAGAATTGAAATAAACCATAAGGTCACGCTTTAATCCACACGTGCTGAGTATCACCAAACCGCATAGGCATTACAACATGGATAAGAAAAATCCACTTTATATAGTCGTATGCTTGTCTATTTCTACTTTATGGACCATCACGTTCCTTTTCCTATGTTTACACCAATCTAGGATTCTATTAACAATAATCGGCTCACCCTTTGCATTCATTTAATTATCAAACTTTTTTTTCTTCTCTAGATGCAACGACCCTCTCCAAGTTAATGTTTGTGACACCCCAAAACCGAGAACGGCAGAATACGTTATGGGGTGGAGGATGTCATGTACAATATCATAACAATTGCATAATCATAAAAACAAGCGACAACAACCATTGCATTAATATAGTAATTGTAAGTACAAACGTGTTCTGTACAGTTAATAGACACCAAAAGTATAACAAAAATAGAAAATGGGTCTTGTATATGCTCCATCTTCTCGAAAGCTGCACCAGTACCTATCTATCTTTGACCTGAGGATACAAGTTATTTTGAAAATGAGTATCAACATAAACCTCGTGAGTTCATAAGATTTTAGTGTCCTTGCTTGTATAAAAGTGTTTACAATTATGTAATATAAAAGTTGAAATAAATGTTGAGAGTAGTAGAAATCCCTAAAAAATCCTATATTTTCCAGAATTGTATATTTGTAAGTTAAATCCTGAGTGTGTAAAAGTATTTTCATTGAAACTTTCAGTTATAAAAATAAGGTAATAAATTTCATACAAGTAACATAGATGAGTAAAATTATTGTTGGTTGACTGTAGTTGTATTGCAAACTTCAATATATATTTATTTACTTCGGGAAATTAGCTTAGACTTTAAGTCTTAGTGTGTTAATTTGGATATGGATGTGATTTCTCATGTAACCAAACTGAGTGATTATAGAGGGCCCGATGACCTTCCCTGTCATCCGTAGTGTAGTGATGTAGTGCCACCCCTGATCCTAGTCAGCACGGACTGTAGTTATCAGTCAGGATGTAATAGTGTCTGTCCTGTATAGATCTATACATGTAGTGTTGCTTTGCTTCCGAGAAGCCCTGTTTACATGGTATTTGCATAGTAGAGTGTCGTATAGAGAGATAGTCTGTCACGTTCTAAATTAGTGTATTCTCTTGTAATATAATATAGTGACCTTTTAGTATAGTATATATAGAGTGTTCTCTTTAACATGTATTAACTTGTATTAGCAGAAATTATAGTGGGTATCATAGTGATAGAGGTAATGAGCAGTAGTCTTAACTATACCTATTATATTTAATTAGAGTGTCAAGTTGCATGCTTTTGATTTACAAAGGTATTAAATAAGATGAAGACTTTCATATCTAACACAAATATATATATATATATATATATATATATATATATATATATATATATATATATATATATATATATATATATGATATATAACTAAGAAATCAACGACAGTCGGACGATATCAATATACACTAAGACCACAATCAAACAAGAACAGGAAATAAGGTGAGTTATCGGTCCTAAGTCCTTCAAGTATTAGTTATATAAATATATTGGTGTAGATATAGTTTAAAAGAAATCAGTTTAAACACAGTTTGAAAATAGTTTAACAACAATTTAACCTAGAAAAAGCATTTGATAGTTATTTAAAACAGTTTTATTGACAAATAGCTAAAAATATAGAAAATCCTTTTTAGTTGTGAGTTAATAATCACATATGATTTGATAATAAAACTTGATGCATTTAACTTGTATCCCCCCCCCCCCCCTAAAACATCTAAAACATTTGAAAAGGTTAATTAAGGGGTATGAACTCACATGTAACGAGTAGATCGGGTGGAAGTGTCGGATGAGCGTTTGGTGTCAAGTAAAGACTTGTACACACTCTATGACCCTAGTAACATATGAAGACATATGTTTACAAGTAATTAGTGATTATGACCCTAATTAAACACATATAGATATCCTAATGCGAAGAAAAGCTCTATGGTTGCAAGGAAGGAGGTTTAGGCCTCACTATGGAGTTTACTCCTCACATACTCACTTTGGGTGAGTTTACGGCTGAGGGAACACTTCCCCCATGAGTTTACGGCCGTAAACACATGGGAGGAGTGAATTTGTGTGTTTGCAAGTCTCTTGTGTCACTAGGAAGGGTTCCAAGGTAAATTCCAAGACTTGAGGGGTGTTTAGGGTTCAAAAGGGAGAGTTTGCGGTCCTAGGACCACTCCTTGGAAGTTTACGGTCGTGAACCCCATCGTTTACGGCCGTAAACCCTTGGATACCCCTTATACTTCGTTTTTTAGGTCCTTAGCGTACTCCTAAAAGTTTCTATGTGAAGGTCCAAGGCTAAATAAGGGGTTAAAGGCTCAATTTGCATAGTTTGAGGGAGTTTACGCCCTAAGGGTGTTCTTGGGCCATAAACCCTCTTTTAAGCCTCTAAACATAAGATTTAATGTCTAAAACACTTCTAGGGTATGTTCTATGTTAGCCTCTAAGCCTAAGGAAGAGTTTTGCGGGCATTTTGGCACACTTTTAGGGGTTTACGGCCTAAGAGTGTTCTTGGGCCGTAAAAGCCTTACTCTTCGCCTTTTTAGATGACTTTCAAGCTATAAAGACATTTAATGAGTTGTAGAGCAATCTAGGGTAAGAGTACTTACAGTTTGGAAGCGGAAACTTGCGGATTTTGGAAGAATCAGGCCTTGAAGAAAGAGAGAGAGAGAGTAGAGAGAGAGTGACTAGAGTGGTAAAAAGTCTAACTTGGTGTCTACTCAACCCTTATATAGGGTTTGAGTTTGTGGCCAGGTGGATTTCTACCCGATACAGACGTTAAACGGGGCTTATGGTCGTACCCGATTAAATGGTCGCATTTTAACTTGTTTGTAACTAAAACTTTTTAAAAGAATATTGAGGGTGTTTCCCCACATTCCTAGTTTATTCCAATCCTTATGAAGTCATAATAAAAGTTCAAATTTTAATTTGCCTGATCCCAATGTTAACTGAAAAGTTTAATAAGAACGAGTTCTATTAACGGAAAACGGGTTACGGTGACGGAATAATTTCAGGTTGTCACAATGTTAAACTAAACCTACTATATAATGAAGATTTGAGTTTTGTTACGTCTTACTCTTTTTTTTATATATACTTCCTAGAGAATTCGGTCGCAACTAGGGTTCAACCTTTGGTGTCGATACATCTTAAAGAATTCGGTAGAGACTATATATATATATATATATATATATATATATATATATATATATATATATGTATGTATATATATATATATATATGTATATATATATATATATATATATATATATATATATATATATATATATATATAATTTGGTCTTTGTCATGAATTCCTAATTTGGTCTATATGTTTCTATTGTGTTCATGAAAGACTTATTATAGTTTATATTTATAGTATCATATTTTGGTTATTTTAAGAGTAAAGTATCTTATTAGTTATCAGAGTTTAATCAAAATTTCTTTCAATTAGGTGGATAACTATTTTTCTAGTTTTAATTTTAAAATAGACATTACATGTTTGGACTTAAATTTATACTCTTTTAAACATTGTATACATCATATATATATATATATATATATATATATATATATATATATATATATATATATATATATATATATATATATATTAAATTTGGGGCAATGTCAATGTTGCACTTGCAATTCTAGTGGTTTAAATAATCAACATATATATACCCTCATTAAATTTTAAACTAGTAATGTATTTCTACGTTTACATATCTTTTACATGAAAACATTTACTAATTCTTTGATATCTATAAAACAAAAACAAAACTTTTTTTTTTTTACTATTAATAACAAGTAAGACAGTGAATAACAACTATATGTTATCTACTTGATATCTTTACCTTTTTCGGCAGTAAAATGGTGAAGAATTTTTATACATTAAAAGAAGAGCATAATACTTGGTGGATTACAAGAGAGAGAGAGAGAGAGAGAGAGAGACTTTCAAAATGGTCTCATATTCAAATAATATGCAAAATGTAATTGTTTGATTAAAATGTGAAATACTAGATTGAGACGACGCCAACCACTATATTAAGTATAGTGTCCATATTGTAACAGATCATTACAATGTATAATCCAAATTAGTCATAATAAATGCACTATATAGTAACGAAAGCCATAACTATATTTACTAAGTAGTATTACCGTTTCTGTATATATGTTTATATATATAAAGTACCCGGATGGATAAATTACAATGCATTATTATAACATGCTAATACTAATATTTGAAGAAATGAAGTCTATTTTCTTCATTATTTTTCTCGTTTCAAGCCTTGTTTCAATGGCTATTGCAATTCCAGGCACTGCCACCTTTTACCAACTATATACTCGTAAGCGTTTACTCTTTGCCTCGCTACAACTGGTTAGCTATTATGATTACATGATATGTACACATATAAACATATACATACTTTAATATATAAGCATACAGATTTATGGAATATAGAGTGGATCTATAAGAAGTATATATATTGGAAATAAGTATTTCAGTTGCTGACATCCGTAAATTCTGTAAATAACTTTTAAAATAGCATCTGCATGTTATGGGAGCAACCCAGAGGGAGTGATGATTGCCGCAGCAAGTGATCCTTTGTGGGATGGAGGTGCCATTTGCGGAAAGATGTTCACAATTAAATGCACCGGTGCCACAAATACAGTCCCTCACCCATGCTATGATGGTAAAACAGTCACTGTTAAAATTGTTGATCACTGTCCGGGTTGTGGCGGAACCCTAGACCTTTCTAAAGAAGCATTTGAATCCATTGCCAACCCTGTCGCTGGAGTTATCAAAATTGAGTATTGGTAGTTGAATTACTGACGAAGGACCATATAATTAATGTTTAGATTATTTCTTGTTTTATTGTTTTTGGATCAATAATAAGCTATTACATTTTGAAATAAACGACAGTTACTATTACTATGTGAATAAAAAGTTTTGAATTTAAACGTAATATTTTGTTTCAATTCCGCTACTTTTGTAATTATTCTGAATTTGTTTCATCATACTCATTTATCTATATTTTGAACGAAAAACTACACTCAATGGATTGTTCTTCAAGGCTATGTCACTATTATAGATGGGATTTGAAAACTAAGCCATATAGGTTGATAAGGGGAACAATGTTGATTCTTAACACTCTTGAGATTTTATATTAAGTGGTCACATTTTGTTCCATGGAATCTCTAACTCGAAACTTAATTCATTTTTTTTCACGGATTTGTAAAATCCATTTCATCTAAATATCATTTGTTACCTTAAGAATATTTTTAAATACTAAACACGTTTTATTTTTTCCATTAACACCAATCTTTTTTTTGTACGAATTGTTCTTTCCAGTTTTAATTTATGCATCTTTGCTTTATTATTTATACAATATAGCAAACATACTATATGAATAAGAGGCTTCAAAGATGGAAATTGCAATAGACGTGTTTGTCGCTATGTTCATGACGGAACGACGTAGAAACAACTATGAAGTGTGCATTCAATTGGTTTTAGAATATAATTATTATATTTATGACAATGAATCAACATCACAATTTTCAAGATGACCAACCCTCATATTTCGATCGCAACTCCTTGGCCTCAATGCAAAGTTCCTCGTTAAAGAAATTAATCTAACCAATACCATAATGTGTACTCATAATTAAACATTTTAAAGAAAGCCACAATGAAGATACGAACATCCTCCTAATTCCAATACCACTAGTCCCATGATGAACGGCAAGGTAGTAATTTTGAAATGTGAATAATCCATTATGTACCACTTCCATTTCAATCCCTCCATGAATATACCTCTACCCAACTCATATTTCAATCATTGTAATGCAAGAATTCAACATTGTATATTTTTTTCTATCAAGAGAATCAACAAAGGCGAGGCCACCACTATTTCAAGGAGTTTCTATCGCAACATTTCTCCAACCAAGATTTTAGTATGACCACCTTTTCCAACTTCTTTAGATATCAATGAGATGGAATTAATATCATTTTTTTGAAATACAATTTTACTACCTCTAATCCCATGCAACTATGTTTTAGTCTAGTTTATTTCAAATTTTGTTGACAAATGAAACACTCTAACAATACAAGCGATTACCAAACTATTCTTGGTACTACGATATCTAATAAGGAGGGCATCATCCATGTAAAAATGATGGGATATGTTAGCTTATTCGTCATCATTTTAAATTTCCTTTAATACATGATTCCATTTGATATTCAATAGTGAAACACTAACCCTCTCAATTACAATGATAAACAAGAAAAGGAAATCGGTTCTCCTTCCTTAAGAGCACAACTACGAATAATTTACTTATTTGGGGCACAATTAATAAGAATCGAAACAAACCATAAGGTCACGCGTTAATCCACTTGCGTTGAGTATCACCAAACCCCATAGGCATTATAACTTGGACAAGGAAATGCAATTTATATAGTCATAAGCTTCTCTATTTCTACATTATGGACTATCGCATTCCTTTTCCTATATTTACACCAATCTAGGATTCCATTAACAATAATCGGCTCACCCTTTGCGTTCATTTAATTATCACACTTTTTTTTTCTTCACTCGATACAACGACACTCTCCAAATTAATGTTAAACTCAACCTACTAAATAATGAAGATTTGAGTTTTGTTACATCTTATTCTTTTTTTTATAAATACTTCTGAGAGAATTCGGTCACAACTAGGGTTCAACCTTTGGTGTCGATACATCTTAAAGAATTCGGTAGCGATTATATATATATATATATATATATATATATATATATATATATATATATATATATATATATATATATAATTTGGTCTTCGTCATGAATTCCTAATTTGATCTATGTGTTTCTTTTCTGTTCATGAAAGACTTCTTATAGGTTTATATTTATAGTATCATATTTTGGTTATTTTAAGAGTACAAGTATCTTATTAGTTTTCAGAGTTTAATAAAAATTTATTTCAATTAGGTGGATAACTATTTTTCTAGTTTTAATTTTAAAATTGACATTACATGTTTGGACATAAATTTATACTCGTTTAAGCATTATATATATTAAATTTCGCTCAATGTCAATGTTGCAGTTGCAATTATAAAGGTGTAAATAATCAAGATATATATACCCTCATTAAATTTTAAACTAGTAATGTAATTCTAGGTTTACATATCTTTTACATGAAAACATATACTAATTCTTTAATATCTATAAAACACAAACAAAACTATTTTTTTCAAATATTAATAACAACTAAGATAGTGAATAACAACTATATGTTATCTATTTGATATCTTTACCTTTTTCGGATGTAAAATGGTGAAGAATTTTTTTATATTTAAAGAAGAGCTTAATAGTTGGTGGCTCACAAAAGAGAGAGAGAGAGAGAGAGAGAGAGAGAGAGAGAGAGAGAGAGAGAGTCTTTCAAAATGTCTCATATTCAAATAATATGCAAAATGTAATTGTTTTATTAAAATGTGAAATACTAGATTGAGGCGATGCCAACCACTATATTAAGTGTAGTGTCCATATTGTAATAGATCATTACAATATATAATACTAATTATTCATAATAAATGCACTATATAGTAACGAAAGCCATAACTATATTTACTAAGTAGTATTACCGTTTCTATATATAAGTTTATCTGTATAAAATACCCAGATGGATAAATTACAATGCATTATTATAACACGCTAATTGTTATATTTGAAAAAATGAAGTCTATTTTCTTCATTATTGTTCTCGTTTCAAGCCTTGTTTCAATGGCATTTGCAATTCCAGGCACTGCCACGTTTTACCAACAATATACTCTTAAGTGTTTACTCTTTGCCTCACTACAAATGGTTAACCATTATGATTACATGATATGTACATATATAAACTTATACATACTTTAATATATAAGCATAAACATTTATGTAATATGGAGTGGATCTAAAAGAAGTATACATATTTGAAATAAGTATTTCAGATGCTGACATACGTAAATTGCGTAAATAACTTTTAAAATAGCATCTGCTTGTTATGGGAGCACCCCAAAGGGAGTGATGATTGTCGCAGCAAGTGATCCTTTGCGGGATGGAGGTGTCATTTGCGGAAAGATGTCCACAGTTAAATGAACCGGTGCCACAAATGCAGTCCCTCACCCATGCTATGATGGTAAAACAGTCATTGTTAAAATTGTTGATCATGTCCAGGTTTTGGCGGAACCCTAGACATTTCTAAAGAAGCTTTTGAATCCATTGCCAACCATGTCGCTGGAGTTATCAAAATTGAGTATTGGTAGTTGAATTACTGATGAAGGACTATATAATTAACGCTTGGATTATTTCTTGTTTTATTGTTTTTGGATCAATAATATGCTATGACATATTTAAATAAACGAGAGTTACTATTACTATGTGAATAAAAAGTTTTGGATTTAAACGTAATATTTTGTTTCAATTCCGCTACTTTTATAATTATTCTGAATTTGTTTCCTCTTACGCATTTTTCTTTATTTTGAGCGAAAAACTACAATCAATGGATTATTCTTCAAGGCTACGTCACTATTCTAAATGAGATTTGAAAACTAAGCCATCTAGGTTGATAAAGGGAACAATGTCTATCCTTAACACTCTTTAGATTTTATATTAGGTGGTAACATTTTATTCCATGGAATCTCTGACCCGAAACATAATTCATTTTTTTTTCACGGATTTGTAGAATCCATTTCATCTAAATATCATTTGTTACCTTAGGAATATTTTTAAATACCAAACATGTTACATTTTCTCCATTTACACCAATCTTTTTTTTTGTACGAATTGTTCTTTCCCATTTTAATTTATGCATCTTTGCTTTATTATTTAGACAATATAGCAAACATACTACATGAATAAGAGGCTTCAAAGATGGAAATTACAATAGGCGCGTTTGTCGCTATGTTCATGAGAGAACGACGGAGAAACAACTATGAAGTGTGCATTCAATTGGTTTTAGAATATAATTATGATATTTATGACGATGAATCAACATCCCAATTTTCAGGACGACCATCTCTCACATTTCGATTGCAACTCCTTGGCCTCTATGCACAGTTCATGCTTCAAAAAATTAATCTAACCAATACCATAATGTGTACTCATAAATAAACATTTTAAAGTAAGCCACAATGAAGATACGAACACCCTCCTAATTCCAATATCACTAGTCTCATGATGAATGGCAAGGTAGTAATTTCGAAGTGTGAATAATCCATTATGCACCACTTCCATTTCAATCCCTCCATGAATCTACCTCTACCAACTCCATATTCAATAATTGTCACGCAAGAATTCAACATTGTATATTTTTTTATCAAGAGAATCAACAAAGGCAAGGCCACCTCCATTTAAAGGAGTTTCTATCGCAACATTTCTCAAACCAAGAATTTAGTATCACCACCTTTTCTAACTTCATTAGATATCAATGAGAAGGAATTAATATCTATTTTTTTTAAATACAATCTTACCACCTTTAATCCCATGCAACTATGTTTTAGTCTAGTTTATTTAAAATTTTGTTGACAAATGAAACACTCTAACAATACAAGTGATTACCAAACTATTCTTGGTACTACGATATCTAATAGGAAGGGCATGATCCATGTAAAAATTATGGGATATGTTAGCTTATTCATCATCATTTTAAATTTCCTTTAATACATGATTCCATTTCATATTCAATAGCGAAACACTAGCCCTTTCAATTACAATGATAAACAAGAAAAGGAAATCAGTTCTACTTCCTTGAGAGCGCAAATACGAATAATTTATTTATTTGGGGCAAAAGAAGAATGCATTATTATCTCCAAGATTGACACGAAGGAAGTTTTGCTCAAATTGAAACGATATGGCGATATGTTTACTCTTGATCTAAAACCAATTGTTGGGAAACCATCAATTTGTTTACTTACCAAAGATAAATCCTATGTTAGGTGGTTATGGCATTGTTGTTTATCACATTTAAATTTTTGAAATTTAAATAAGTTGGTCACTGAAGATTTTGTTCGAGGCTTACCAGTATTAAAATTTGACAATGATACTTATGTACAGCTTGCGAACAAGGGAAACAACATCGCAAAGGACATCCAATTGTGATAGATTCGAAATTTGTGGAACCGTTGGAACTTCTTCACATTGACCTGTGTGGACCATCAACTGTTGACACACTCAACAAGAAACGGTACATTTTGGTTATTGTTGTTTATTTTTCACGATTTACGTGGGCATATTTTATCAGGTTTAAGTCTGAAATTACCGAAACAATGATTGAGTTTATCAAACAAATTGATAAAACTCTGAAGAAATGTGTTCGAAAGATCAAAAGTGATAATAGGTCTAAGTTTAACAATAAAGTGTTTGAGAGATGTAGTCATAGTGATTAGTTAGTGAGATATTTATGAAGTTCTAGACTAGATCCCTTTTTGTACTCATTTACTATGATCGAATATATGTTTTAGCACCCAAATCACCATGTTCAATTGTGCAAACTTTAATTCCGCATGCCAAACCATGTTCTTTTGTCACTAAAATTGGTCTGAGTTTAGGAATAAAGTGCTTGATTCATTCTTAATAAAAAAAGGGATTTGGCATAATTTTTCGTCACCATATACACCACAATAAAATGGTGTAGTTGAATGAAGAAATAGGTCTTTATGCGAAGCTGCAAGAACAGTGCAGACTTATGCGAATCGTCCACAATATTTTTGGGCCGAAGCCATGTAAACAACTTGTTTTACTCAAAATCGATCTTTTATACATCGACGGTTTAATATCACTCCATATGAAATAATCAATAACCAAAAACTAAATATTAAATTCATGCATGTGTTTGGTTGCAGGTGCTTTGCCATGAATCTTAAGGATAATCTTTTGAAATTTCAAGCGAAAGTTGACGAAGGAATCTTCTTAGGATATTTGCACAATTCGGTTCCTTATAGAGTGTTAAACAAGAGTACAAGAAAAATCGAAGAAACCTTCAATCTAACTTTTGATGACTATCACATGAAAGAAGTGGATACACTTTTTGATTAAAAGCCAATTATTAATGAATCTAATGATGAATCTGAAATACTAAATTCATTTGATTATGATTATGATTTAATTTTTGGTGTTCCTTACAGGGCTATAAATGTTGAATTTAATGCGAATGATAATCATAAAAATGAATCTTCAAAGCATATTGATAATTCAAATTCTACTCCAATTATTACAAATAGTTGTTCAACATCGAATTCTCTAGAAATAGGCGAAAGCTTGAATAAAGATCCAGTGGAGGGGGAGCACTTGGATTTGAATAGTCTGGTTGAGGGGGAGCATTCTTTCGATGGGGAGAATCGGAGAAGGAATGAAGATGTTGAGGGGGGAGCATCCAGTTGAGGGGGAGCAACAGAATAATAATAACAATGATACGATAAGTTTTGACCAAATTAATGAATTTCATGATACAGATGATAATCTTTCTATTGCAGGATCTGAAAATGAAGACTTGTAAGAAGATGCACATTTGGATTTTGATCCAGCATATCTATCACTCGAAAAATGGACAAAATATCATCCGAAAGAATAAGTACTTGGGAATCCACAAGATGGAGTTTTAACAAGAGCTCAACTTCGTGCAAAGAATGAGGTATAAAATACTCATCAAGAATTTTGCATGTTAAATGTTTGTATTTCTAAAATTGAACCAAAGACAATTAAGGATGCAATGGAACAATCTAATTGGGTTGTTGCAATGCAATCCGAATTAGCTGAATTTGAACGAAAAAAGGTTTGGAGATTAATTCCTAAACCCGAAAATGTTTCGATTGTAAGATTAAAATGGATTTTCAAAAATAAAACCGAAAAAGATGGAAACATCATTCGAAACAAAGCCAGGCTTGTTGTTAAAGGTAATTCACAACAAGAAGGAATCGACTATGAAGAAACTTTCGCACCTGTCGCAAGACTCGAGGTTGTTCGTATTTTTTTGGCTTATGCAGTTCACAAATAATTTGATGTTTATCAAATGGATGTGAAGTGTGCATTTTTAAATGGAGAACTCGAAGAAACTGTATGTGTGGAATAACCCCCAGGTTTTGTTAATACAGATCATCCTGATTATTGCTATATTTTAGATAAGGCAGTTTATGGGTTAACACAAGCACCAATAGCCTGGTATGCAACTCTTGCCACTTTCTTAAAACAATTGAAATTTAAACAAGGATCAGTTGACCCCACATTATTTCAAAACAAAGTACGGAATCATCTCATGCTTGTTCAAATTTATGTTGATGATATTATTTTTGGCTCTGCTGACCCTGCTTTATCTAATGAATTTGAAAATCTGATGAAAAGCAAATTTGAGATGAGAATGATAGGAAAGATAAATAATTTTCTTAGTTAAAATATTTGTCAAAGCAGAGAAGGAATTTTTATCTACCAAGAGAAATATACAAAGAATCTGCTGGAAAAGTTTGGAATGAAGAATAGCACAAAATTGTGAGTACCAATGGCAACTGGAACAAGGCTTACACTTTCGTTAGATAAACCAGCTGTTGACTTTCATACTTCACAATATTATTACTCCAAAACATGCTACTTGCATATTCATAAAAGCAATATTTTACATTGATAAATAGGTTACAAACTACTAGATACAAACCGACTATTACAAAGTGTTATATATTACATAACTACCCAGGAGATTGTAATTTATACAAACATAAGCTGAAGTACAAAAGTATTAATACAAACTATTCTAAATCTTTCAACTGTATATGATCATACTGGTTACTTATCACCTGCAATTGTTAAGCATTGATAGGGTAAGCGGTGACGCTTAGTGAGTTCAATAATAGATACAATATAACATTATGCCATATATATACTTCAACATGGCAGAAGCAAAGAGAAACAAGGAACAACAAAGACATATGAGAATCATGTGTTAAGCTTTCCATATCAATCAATGACTTGATTCAAAGATATACAATCAATGAGACATAACAATTTCCATACTTGATATACATCAATAAAGCTTTGGCCCAAATGGCATAGAAGACATACAATTTCTGATTAACATCTTGTTAGATTTCAGGCTTATAGCCCTTTCTAACCATTTGTCAATGCCATAGAATAGAAGTTATTCTCTTACGGAGACATGCTCTACATGGCCAGAGGCTATGTACCAGTACCAATGTGAATCTAAGTCCTTTCACTGATCACATGGTCATAGGTATTACTTTTGCTATAAAAATAGTGAATAAAATAACACGTGAAAATAACCCGGAATAATAACATTGAAAAGCACATAGCACATATAATACACAACATACAATTGTTCCTATATGTTGTACTCACCTTGATTAACCGGGGGTCAAAATAGTAATTTGGGCAGCACTTCGTCTTTAAATATGACTTTCTATGTTGAAAACTGGGAGCTTAATTGAAAATCGGGCTCTGCAAAGGTAGGGCTTCAAAACCGAAAAGATAAATTTTTTGGGCTTCTCAGGAACTTCAGGACGTGTTTCAGGTGCTAAAATTGATACCGGGGCTTCGGGGAAAGTCAAAATAATGAAAATATGGAATTAGGGTGAAAAAGTGTCAAAATATCAAAAGTACCTGGGAAGGCTCGCAGGCCTCCCTTTTATAGGAGGGGAGCTGCGAACGTTCAGATCCAAGGCTAGGAGAAGCGAGCACGTGGCTCGCATGCGAAGGGGGAAGGGTATGTGGCAATGCGACGCTCGGAAACGAGTCCGCTTCGGATTGGACCAGCCTTCGGTGCGAGGGAGTGCGACACGGGTCGGACAGCTATCTTCGGATGCGCCCGTGTCAGACACTGGGCGAGATCATACGCGTTGTGACGTGACCAATTCCTAGTAACACATGTGAAATTCCTCGGATTTTGTGCCTAAATCTTCAAAAATTCATAACTTTAGCATACGAGCTCCGTTTTTTACGTTCTTTATATGCACGCGTAGGCAGGAATATATTCTACAACTTTCGTTTAGACTCTGTTGGCTAATTTTGATTTTATTTTTAATATTATTATTTTTAGTAGACCATGACAGGAAAATCCGTTAAAAATTCATAACTTCTTCATCCGACATCCGTTTTCGTCAGACTTTTTATCGTTGTACTATAAATGACGAGACCTTCGATTCTCGTTTAGGTTGTATCAACTAAATATTGGTCGATCTAAAATTCGAGTTTTTAGTTGTCTACTGCTATTCTGAAACATAGAAAAATCATAACTTCCTCATACGAAGTCAGATTTTGGCATTCTTTTTATCGAACTTCTCGGTTTAATGAATACTACGGCTTAAATTTAGATCACTAAAGCTAAAAAGTTGGTTATCGAAAAATCACTTTTTACATCATTCGGCGGCGTGCCGGTTTTGTCGCGGATGCTCGATTGGTCATAACTACTTTGTTATAACTCGGATTTAGATGAGGTTTTCGCCTAAATGTTTCTAACGAAATTATATACAACTTTAAATAATAAAATTTTAATTATTTCAATTTTTATATTTTCGTTAAATTTTACCATTTGACATTTGATTGGAATCTAATAAGACTTCCAATATTTTCAGGGTGATTCTAAACATAGTTTTACTTCATTTCTAGTAAAAACCATCTATTAGAACTCAACATTCAAATTCACATAATATTTCATAATATTATTCATTACAAAACACGATTTCAAAACGTGTATGTTACAAATACCTCCTCTTTTTGAGGATTTCGTCCCCGAAATTACATTGATTCAAATAAATGGGAATATTTCGCTTTTATCTCATTCTTATTCTCCCAAGTATAGTTTGGGCCCCATGGTGTTTCCATTTGACAAGCACCAACTTTACTTCTTTATTACGTAGCTCAGTCGTTCTTTCACTTACGATCTCTTCAGGCTCTTCTACATATCTTAACTTATTATCCAATTTCACCTCGGATAATGGAACTGTCTCATCGTAGATGCTCAAGCATTTGCGCAGATAACTCACATGAGACACATCATGAATACCTGCCAAATCTTTAGGCAATTCTAAGCGGTATGCTTACTTTCCAATTCTATGGATGATTTTGAGAGTTCCTACAAATCTAGGACTCAACTTTCCTTTCTTCCCAAAATGCATAAGGCCTTTCCATGGGGATACCTCCAGCATCACAAAATCACCCACTTGGAATTCTATGGATCATCTTCTCTTTTATGTATAGGACTTTTGTCGATCCTGGACCGCTTTCATTCTTTCTTGTACGATTTGAATCTTGTCGGTGGTGTCTTGAATCATTTTAGGGCCTCTAAGGATCTTCTGTCCTACATCACGCCAACATAATGGTGTATGGCATTTGCGACCATATAATGCTTCATATGGTGGCATTTTAAATGAAGTGTGGTAACTATTATTGTACGAAAATTCGACGAGCGATAAATACTTATCCCAGTTACCACCGAACCCCAAGACACATGCACAAAGCATATCCTCCACTATTTGGATTGTTCTCTCCATCTGACCATCTATCTAGGGATGATAAGTTGTGTTGAGGGAAACTCGAGATCCTAATTCACGTTGCATACTCGCCCAAAAGTGAGAAGTGAAGCGAGTATCCCAATCGGATATGATCTTTAGCGGCACACCATGTCTTGCAACAATTTCATCCAAGTATACTTATGCGTATTTCTCCATTGGAGCCGTTTCACGCATGGCGAGAAAATGTGCACTCTTAGTTAGGCACTCAATGATTACCCAAATGCTATCATGCTGTCTAGCAGTCTTTGGCAATTTGGTAATAAAATCCATGGACAGCTCTTCCCATTTCCATATAGGAACGCTAAGGCTTTCTAGAGTTCTGTAACGCTTTTGGTGCTTTACTTGACTTGTAAGCATACTAAGCATTCCTGTACATATCTTCCGATGTCTCTCTTTAATCCAGACCACCAATAATCAGCTCTTACATCATAGTACAGCTTACTTGTACCAGGATGTATTGACAACTTAGACTTATGAGCTTCATCTAAAATCTCCTGCCTTAATCCACCAATCTTTGGAATCCATAGCCGATTCTTAAATACTTTTAATCCACGTGGATCATCAAGTAAAGCATCATCATATTGTACTATTCCTTCCTTCTTCACATTTTCTGGCTTTAGGGCCTCAACTTGCCACTTCTCTAGTTCATCAAGAATAGTGAACTTCACCGTAGTGTGAGTAGTAGTATGACACATACTATTACGATAAACCTTCCTGCTAATTGCATCTGCAACCACATTAGCATTTCCAGGATGGTACAGGATTTCGCAGTCATAGTCTTTGATCAGCTCCATGGCTCGTTGCTGTCTCATATTCAGAGTTTGCTGACTGAATATATACTTGAGATTCTTGTGGTCGGTAAACAATTGGCATTTCGTACCAAAAAGATAATGTCTCCAAAGTTTTAGGGAAAATACTACTACAGCGAGTTCGAGATCATGGGTGGGATAATTCTTTTCATAATATTTTAGTTGTCCTGAGGCATAGGCTATCACATTACCACGTTGCATCAACACACAACCGAGTCCCAATCTTGAAGCATCGCTATACACGGAGAAATCCTCAACGCCTCCTGGAAGTGATAAGATGAGAGCATGAGTCAAAAGATCTTTTAAAGTTGAGAAATCTTTTTTTGGGCTTCACCCATTGGAACTTTGCTTCCTTTCGAGTAACACTAGTGAGAGGTACAGGTATACGAGAAAAGTCTTTAATGAATCTTCAGTAATAAGCCGCAATACCCATGAAACTAAGAATTTTGGAAGCATTACGAGGCACTTCCCAATTTTGAATGGCTTTGATTTTGGTAGGATCTACGGATACACCGTCACCAGAAATCACATGGCCGAGAAATTGAACTTGGCGAAACCAAAATTCACATTTTGAGAATCTAGCATAAAGTTTCTCCTTTCGAAGAAGTTCTAAGATTTCACGAATATGAACGGCATGATCAGCTTCAGACTTGGAATAGATTAGAATATCGTCAATGAATATGATGACAGACTTATCGAGCGTTGGGCGGCATACTCGATTCATCATATCCATGAATACGGCAGGAGCATTTGTCAAAACGAATGGCATGACAATGAATTCGTAATGTCCATATCGACTACGGAAAGCAGTCTTTGGTACATCCTGCTCTTGTACTTTCAACTGATGATAGCCATATCTCAAATCAATCTTTGAGAAATATCTAACACCCTGAAGTTGATCGAACAAATCGTCGATGCGAGGTAGTGGGTACTTGTTCTTGATAGCCACCTTATTCAGCTCACAATAAGCAATGCACATCCGCATCAATCTGTCCTTCTTCTTGACAAACAATACCAGAGCACCCCAGGGAGAGGTACTCAGTCGAATAAAGCCTTTGTCAAGTAATTCATGTAGTTGGATCATCATTCCTTTCATCTCGGCTGGCGCAAGACGATAAGGGGTCTTTGCAATTGGAGCAGCACTAGGCACCAGGTCAATTCGGAATTCTACTTCTCTGTCCGGAGGAAGTCCAGGCAGATCATCACGGAAAACATCAGGATATTCGTTAACAATGGGAACATCATTTACAATTTTATTCTCCTTTCTTGAGATGTCAACTGTATAGGCCAGATAGATAGGGTAACCCTTCGATATACATTTACGAGCTTTGAGGTAAGAGATTGTTTTTAACAACCTTTGCTCATCATAGACATGAATAGGATCTTCCTCTTCAATAGGAATGCATACGATCTTTTCATAACACAAGAGTTTTCGTGGTTCTTTAACAACCAATCCATGTTGAGAATAATATCGAAGTTGGGCAAGGAGATAGGGATTAGGTTTGCAAGAAAATTATAGCCTTCAATTTCTATGACACAATCCATATAGATTTTATCAGCAAGTAATGATATACTTCCCGCAGTATCTACGTGAAATGGTTGCGCGTGTGCAAAGCAAGTAGTTTGAAAAGAATGTGCAAATTCATAAGATACAAAAGAATCTGAGGCACCAGAATCAAATAAGATGTGAGCAGGTCTAGAGTTGACAAGAAATGTATTTGTCACAACATTCGGGCCTTCGCATGCTTCCTCTGTGGTAATCTGGAATGCACGACCCTTAGCTTTTGGCACCTCCTCCTTTTTAGCTGGAGTATTCTTTGGTTGTTGGACAGAGATTTGACTTCTCGCCGGTTATTGAATAGAAGCTTGACTATCTGTTATCTGACTAGTAAGAGTAAGGCAAAATGCTTCTTGTGGCCAGTAATACCACATGCATAGCAAGTTACATCCTTCCTCGGGCAAGCTGGCTTTATATGACCAGTTTCTCCACATCCATAATAGACAATTGATTCCATTGACCCGGATGA
Organism: Lactuca saligna; assembly: GCF_052625555.1. Classification (NCBI taxonomy): domain Eukaryota; kingdom Viridiplantae; phylum Streptophyta; class Magnoliopsida; order Asterales; family Asteraceae; genus Lactuca; species Lactuca saligna. The sequence continues at coordinate 58,428,573 of NC_136423.1, read as the reverse complement.
TTCCTTCCACAAACGCGACATGAAGGCGATTGAATAGAAAAAGATTGTGACCTGCCGCGGCACGAAAAGCACTCTGAGACTATGCTTGCTTGCTAGGATCAGTTTGTACAGATTGAGCTGGTGGAATAGTGGAAACAAGAATAGTTCATTCAGTACGTGGATACTTTGGAACAGTAAGAGTGGCTCCACGTATCTCTAAGTCATGCTCACGCCTTCGAGCATACTCAACAGCTTTATCAAATGAGATTGGCTACAAAATCATGGATTTAATGTCGTAGTCCCTCCATGAATAACTGAATTTTCTTGTCTTCAGTTGGAATATACTTTGTAGCAAACCTTGCTCTTTGATTAAACTGAGTTTCATACTCATTCAAAGTCATTCCTCCCTGCTTAAGCTCGAGGAATTCGTTCTCCAATCTTCTCCTCATATCTAGAGGACAATACTTTTCTAGCACACGAGTTTTGAACAACTCCCAGGATAAATTCTCCTGATACCCGTTGAGAGCTTCGTATGTTTCTTCCCATCAGACCAAGGCTTCTCCAATGAGCATTGCAGAAGCATAAATAGCCTTGTCTTCATTATCCACATGAGAGACACAAAATACTTTCTCAGTGTTCTGAGTCCAAGTTAGAACAACTATGGGATTAAGGGCACCAGAAAACTCTGTAGCACCACTACTCTTGAAATCTTTGAACGAGGGACGCTTCACCTCTCCTTTTGAAGATTCTCCAGTGGCTTTCTCTTTTCCTTTATCACCATTCTTTTTGTGTTCTTCTAGAGTCTATCGGATAATGCCAGTTATTTTATCCATGATTCGCTCCTCACAAGGAGATACTGGAGTATTCACTTCCTCGGGTTGGTGACCTCCACCAACCTCAGGGGTATGGCTACTTACTTGTTCAACCATCATTCTGAAATTTAGGGTTAACATAGAAATTTAGGATATTAGGATTTATTATAACCTATTACTTCACTTAAGTCTTTCCTAAGGTTTGTATCCATATACTTATAATGATTCAGTTCATATATTGAACTTCCAATAGTTTAAGTCTAAATACCAATCCGTGGCATTTAGTTCATTTAAAGTACTGCTCTGATACCATGATTGAAAGACCCCAACTTTTATATTTATGAAAGGCCCAAACTTTCATACTTCAAAATATTATTACTCCAAAACATGCTACTTGTATATTCATAAAAGCAATATTTTACATTGATAAAGAGGTTACAAACTACTAGATACAAACCGACTATTACAAAGTGTTATATATTACATAACTACCCAGGAGATTGTAATTTATATAAACATAAGCTGAAGTACAAAAGTATTAATACAAACTATTCTAAATCTTTCAACTGTATATGATCATATTGGTTACTTATCACCTGCAATTGTTAAGCATTGATAGGGTAAGCAGTGACGCTTAGTGAGTTCAATAATAGATATAATATAACATTATGCCATATATATACTTCAACATGGCAGAAGCAAAGAGAAACAAGGAACAACAAAGACATATGAGAATCATGTGTTAAGATTTCCAGATCAATCAATGACTTGATTCAAAGATATACAATCAATGAGACATAACAATTTCCATACTTGATATACATCAATAAAGCTTTAGCCCACATGGCATAGAAGACATACAATTTCTAATTAACATCTTGTTAGATTTCAGGCTTATAGCCCTTTCTAACCATTTGCCAATGCCATAGAATAGAAGTCATTCTCTTACGGAGACATGCTCTACATGGCCAGAGGCTACGTACCAGTACCAATGTGAATCTAAGTCCTTTCACTGATCACATGGTCAAAGATATTACTTTTGCTATAAAAATAGTGAATAAAATAACACGAGAAATAACCCGGAATAATAACACTGAAAAGCACATAGCACATATAATACATAACATACAATTGTTCCTATATATTGAACTCACCTTGATTAACCGGGGGTCAAAATAGTAATTTGGGCAGCACTTCGTCTTTAAATATGACTTTCTATGTTGAAAACCGGGAGCTTAATTGAAAATCGGGCTCTGCAAAGGTTGGGCTTCAAAATCGAAAAGATAAATTTTTCGGGCTTCTCAGGAACTTCGGGATGTGTTTTGGGTGCAAAAATTGATATCGGGGCTTCGGGGAAAGTCAAAATAGTGAAAATATGGAATTAGGGTGAAAAAGTGTCAAAATCTCAAAAGTACCCGGGAAGGCTCGTAGGCCTCCCTTTTATAGGAGGGGAGCTGCGAAGTTTCGGATCCGAGGCTAGGAGAAGCAAGCACGTGGCTCACATGCGAAGGGGGAAGGGCAGGTGGCGGTGCGAGGCTCGGACACGCGTCCGTTTTGGATTGGACCAGCCTTCGGTATGAGGGAGTGTGACATGGTTCGGACAGCTGTCTTCGGATGCGCACGTATCGGACATGGGGTGAGATCATATGCGAGGTGATGTGGCTAATTCCTAGCCACACATGCGAAATTCCTCGGATTTTGTGCCTAAATCTTCAAAAATTCATAACTTTCGCATACGAGCTTCGTTTTTTAGGTTCTTTATATGCATGCGTAGGCGGGAATATAATATACAACTTTCATTTAGATTCCATTGGATAATTTTGAATTTATTTTTAATATTATTATTCTTAATAGACCGGAACAAGAAAATCCGTTAAAAATTCATAACTTCTTAATCCGACATCCGTTTTCGTCAGACTTTTTATCGTTGTGCTACAAATAACAATACCTACGATACTCCTTTACGTTGTATCGGCTAAATATCGCTCGATCTAAAATTCGAGTTTTTAGCTGTCTACTGCTATTCCAAAACATAGAAAAATCATAACTTCCTCATACGAAGTTAGATTTTGGCAATCTTTTTATCGAACATATCGGTTTAACGAATACTACGACTTTAATTTAGATCACTAAGGCTAAAAAATAGTTTATCTAAAACTCACTTTTTACATCATTCGGCGTCGTGCCGGTTTTGTCGCAGATCTTCGATTATTCAAAACTTCTTCGTTATAACTCGGATTTAGATGAGACTTTCGCCTAAATGTTTTAACGAAATTATCTACAACTTTAAATAATAAAATTTTACTTCTTTCAAATTTTATATTTTTGTTAAATTTTATCATTTGACGTTTAATTGGAATCTCAAAAGACTTCCAATATTTTCAGGGTGATTCTAAACATACTTTTTACTTCATTTCTAGTAAAAACCATCTGTTAGAACTCAACATTCAAATTCACATAATATTTCGTAATATTATTCATTACAAAACACGATTTCAAAACGTGTATGTTACAGTACACCTCCCATTCCGGAACCAAACTGTTTTTCCAAACTGTTCAATATGCAAATAGTTCAGATTTATACCTTTCTTGTAACGACCAAAATTTTCAACATAATTTAAACTTTTCCAAACAATTTATTTAATAACATTATTACAAAAAGGTTTTCGATACATTACTTATCAGAATATTCCCAGGTCCATTTCATAAAACATAAATGCGAGGAACGGTACGATCACGCCTTTGCCTTGCCACAGCCTCCTGAAGAACCTAAAAAACATTAAACCACAACTATAAGCCCGAAAGCTTAGTGAGATACCCCCAAAATACCAACAACATATACGCCCTTCCAGGCCACGACCTTCCGGTCTAAAACATATCGCCTTCCGGCCCATAACATATTGCCTTCCGACCCATAACATAAAAAGCATACACAACATAACAGAACGTAGAACAGCCATGCATATCGGGTCAAACTCCAGTCTAAACAACCCTGTGCACATAACATTCAATCATATAACAGTTCGCAGTCAACAAATCGATCAAGCAGATCACATAACATATCATTACCCTAACCAGGATACCGACCTAGCTGATCACGAGCATATATCACCCTACGTCTCAGTCAAGATACTACTTACATACATACGCCTTTCCAGGGCATGACCTTCCGGTCCTCATAATGTAGAATGCCTTCCGGCCCATATCATAGTGCCTTCCGGCCCATATCGTAATGCCTTCTGGCCCATATCAAGCAATACCATAACAAACAACTACCCGGATTTCCATCCAATAAAGGGTCGGCCTTGGTGCCGTAGACCCTATCGATATAGTGAGGATAACTCACCTCGAACTGTCAACTAAAAGGATAAGATCCCGCTGCTCCGAACTCCGACACGAACTCCTCCACTGAACACCAAAACACTCAACTCAATATATATCCTTAATTTCCAAAATACCCCTGGACGGCAACTGGTCAACCTTGAACAAAGTCAAAGCCAACCCCTGACTGACTCTACTCGCCGAGTCAACCCGATGACTCGCCGAGTCCCCAAGCTCAGAACTTCCCTCAACCCGCGACCTAACTCGCCGAGTCACCCCGAGACTCGTCGAGTCCAACAACTCTGAGTCCACTCGCACCCAACTCACCGAGTCATCCCTTGACTCACCGATTCTCGACTCAACCAGAAAATATTGGGACTCTTCGACAAGACTCGCCGAGTACAAGAACAGACTCGCCCAGTCTAAGGGTATCTTCAATCTACTCGCCGAGTTGTTCATCCAACTCGTCGAGTTCCAGCTTATCTTCAAGCAGCTCGTCGAGTCCACCCTTGTGACTCGCCGAGTACAACCGGTCTGAATCCAAACAGAAGTATTTCCAGGCCATGCAATTGATCCAAAACATAGATCTAGCCTCCTACAACCCATCCATCACGTAAAGTGGCAAACTTTACGTGAATCCAAAGAGATCTAGGCCTTATTCACTTTAGAGATAGGGTTTGGGACATGATGGCTTCACTAAGCACTCAAACACAGGAACTTTAATGCACTCTAGGCCTTCAATATTCCAGATTTGAGGTAGCAACCTCAGATCTAACCTCCAAACTCCAAAACATACCAAGATATACTCCCCACAAACCCCAAAATGATGAATCCATATGAGTGATAGCCCAAGAACGAGATATTACCTCAAAAGAATGCCCCAACTACAATGAAACTCGAATCCAAGCAAAGCCCTTTGATCCAAGCCTCTTCTCCTTCAAGATTTCTTCAACAAACACCTCCCCAAGCTCCAAATGCACTCCAATCTTCTTCAATCACGCTTTCTAGGGTTTCTGGACTTCAAGGGGGATCAAAGAGCCTGGGGAGATGATATAATGTTCTTTAAATAGGGCTCATTCCCCGGAATTAGGGTTTTCTCCACTCAGCACCTATTCGCCGAGTCCATCTTTGGACTCGCCGAGTAGGCCACCTGACTCACGACCAAAGTCGCGACCCTACTCGCTGAGTCCATCCACAGACTTGCCGAGTTGCCCTTCAAAATTTACAATTTTAGTCCTTTTACTCTACTCTTACTATTCCGGGATGTTACAATTCTCCCCCACTTAAATTAGGCTTCATCCTCGAAGCCTACGACAACTCATCTCAAAATACTTCCACAACGCACCACCTGGCCTTAACCGGACCAGGTCCCTCAAGGCATACCCATCGAGACTCGAAATCACTTTCTCCTTCCTTGCGGTGTCCTGACCACCATCTCAAACCGGGCACCGACTTTACCCTCTGATAACCACACACATCAACTTAGTACCACCCATGATGCATCACAGCTCCAAATCACAACCATTACTTGACCCATATGAGCTATAAATAACTATGCACCACCCGAATCCCCGATCCGAGTCCAACTCTATCCATCCCATGCTGACAGAAAGACACACTCTTCAGAGCAACTCCCATGAGTTCTCTTCTTGCAATCGAATGCACATGCTGAACTAGCTCTAGCACCCTCGGGTTAGGAGACCCATCACTCTGATGACCCTCAAAACATCCCTCAGGATGAACCACTGATACACAAATCCTTTACCGAAATCAGGCTGGAAATCCAAAACTCCATATCTACATCCCTTACGAGCCTCTTGTCTTTACAGCCCTGGAATTCCCTTCTACGACCCCAGCAGACATCCCCTCATGATGTCATCCCAACCGCCGCCACACACGCTACTCAAAAACCACCGTCGAACCACTTCGATCGTAACTCTACACTGCCGCTTTCACTTCCGCGAATTTGCACTCCCCTTCGGAATTACATTCCTCCCTCTTTCTTTACCAAGGAAAACCACTTGACCACCTCGTCACCATGAAAAGAGCCACGGTGCTCACCCAACGCTACACCACCTCCTTATAGCATAACCATTATCCATGCAACACATATGCCCTGAATCTGCTCGCAAGGACTCTCGAGTCCATGCACCATCACCAATAATCAAGGTCAATACCCGGGGCCAGACCTTCTGATGCTAACACGTCGCAGCATACTCAATTCATTACTTCACACCGATCCGATAATACCGACAGAGTCTTCAGCATGATTGGGCCACCTCACCAGGTCTTCAGTCAAGCTGGACCACTCTCAAAACCCTCAGCTAATCTGGGCCGCCCTCCACGGCTTTCCGTCTGGTTGGACCGCCTTCTGTCCTTCAGTCTATCTGACCGCTCAACTAGCATTCATCAATCCGAGTTATCCCTCCGGGGGATCCTCCCCTGCATACTGTTCTAGCCCCTCAGGGGTCCCGAACTCTATCTTTATCATACATACTCGAACCCAACCTAATCCCAGGTTCTACACAATCAATGCCATAGGTCTGTAATCTGCCCCGTGCGCCTGCTACTTACCTATACTAGCCTGCTCTCGGCCGAAAAGAATACCACCGAAACCCAAACCGCTAAACAACCTCTCAAGTCTATTGATCATCCGGAGAATTTCCAATTCTCCCCCACTTAGGGCACTGACTATCAACCACCGGCCGCTAACACCAACCTCCCAAAATAATCTTGCACAAAACCCAACTCTTACATGCAGACTGATTTCCACTAGCACTAGCAACCTTCGCAAAACACATTTCCATACTGATAAATCCGTTCAAAAGTACTCATTCCTCAGCTAACCACTCCTCAGACTGAAGATGCTACCCGACATTCAACCAACGCCACATCTCCACTAATCACCCTCACGAATGATAACCAACGATAGCACGAAACACCAAACTATAACCTTACCAAACCTTCAGGGAACAACGGATACCAAAACGAGAACCCGAATCACAATCCATAACCATGCCAAACCCTCGAGGAACACGGATACCAAACGAAAACCCGAAACACAAATCCATAACCATGCCAAACCCTCGAGGAACACGGATACCAAACGAAAACCCGAAACACAAATCCATATCCATCCATCAAGACTAGCAGATAAACGATACTCCACAATAATCATAAATAAACAAGACAACAAGGACGAAACATACCCGTAGCTGCGTCCGGTACTACTCTAACCTCCTCCGCTACAAGATGAAAAGCACGACCCCAAGCCCTTGATGGCTCCGCTCCACCCTGATTTCTACCTGCAATACTCAAAATGGCCGGTGCTGGAGCCTGCACCGGTCTTGCAACAAGCTGTGGGCAGTTGACCCTCAAGTGCCCAACCTGATGACAATGATAACAGATCCTCAAATCCCGAACCGGCACTGACTGCCGACAATCCCTCGCATAGTGCCTCTCCTTTCCGCACTTGCGACATGCACCACCGGACCGACAAACTCCAGCGTGACCCCTCCCATACTTTCCACAAACGTGGCTGCCTTGATCTCCCATCCTGGAATCAACGGTCTTAGACCGTTTCGTCGCGGGTTGTGACTGAACTGGAGCTTGCCTCAGCTCACGCAATTGCAACTCAATCTCTAACTCACACCGCCTAGCGGCCTCGTGCAACTCCAACAAAGTCTTGCACCTCTGCACGGACACAAACTGACTGATATCCCCCTTTAGCATACTCAGATATCGGGACATCTGAGCCTGCTCCGAAGCGAACTCAGGGCAAAACATCGCCCTGTCGATAAACATCCAGGTGATTTCCATCACCGACTCCGTATCCTGCTTCAATTCCAGGAACTCCTGAGCCAACCTCTCCCTCTCGACTCGCGGAACATAATGAGTGTTGAACATCTCTTTGAACTGATCCAATGAAATTGCAGCCCTCTGCGCGTCCGAGTATGACCCCGTGGTCAATCTCCACCAATCCTTTGCCCCGAGCCTTAACGGGTTCCGAGCACACCTCACCCTCTGATCAGTAGGGCATGAACACATGAAGAAACACCCCTCCACGTCTGATAACCATCCCATAGCAACGATCGGATCCCGAACTCCATCAAAGGTGGGAGGCTCCGTATTAACGAAGTCCTGATACTGAAAACCCCTACTAGCTCCTCCCTCTGCCGCTGCTACAGCCGCTGTAGCCGCCGCGGCAGCCATCTCCGTGAGAGCCGCATAGCACTCATCAAAATACTCCACCATGGTGGTCTTGATCGACCCAAACAGTTCCGGCAGCTCAGCCCGGAATAATGAAGCAACCTCATCATGCAGGATCTCACGAATCCTCGCATCCAACTCGTGCGTACTCATCTGACCGATAACCTCGAGCGGTACTGACCCGTACGCAACTCCTCCTCTTGCACCCGATCCTGACCCGGATCCACTCCTAGCATGCCTCGAAATCTCCATACTAAAAATACCAGAAAACCTCAGACTCTTCCCACTATCCCGGGAACCAATTCTTAACCCAACCCTAGAGGTCATGGTTTCCCTGATACGCGTATGGGTCCTGTGCTTTCAGTAGTACGGGCCCATACTACCTTCCACACCTACCCATATTTGTATGAAGTACTACCACAACACCCTAGCGACAAATGTTCATAGCAAGCGCTCGATCCTCACTCCTAGAGGAACACTGGAAATCTCAAACAGAAGAAAAGCCTAGGCTAGCAGGCATCATAAAACAGGCAACATTATCATGAAATCCTGAAGATCCCTAGCCTAACACTAGCATGCTGTTCTATCAAAGGTCAATAAAAAAATGTCACGAATGGTAATTTGGGGTTACTTACTGGCTCTGGCTGATCGTACCTCTGCGTCCTCCTTTTACTTAATTTAAAAACCATTTTATCTTCTCCTTTTAAAACCCTCCTCGATTTGAGACTGGAGTCACACGAGTGTTCCTCCAATTCGCTCAAACCAAGGCTCTGATACCAACTTGTAACGACCAAAAATTTCAACATAATTTAAACTTTTCCAAACAATTCATTTAATAACATTATTACAAAAAGGTTTTCAATACATTACTTATCAGAATATTCACAGGTCCATTTCATAAAACATAAACGCGAGGAATGGTACGATCACGCCTTTGCCTTGCCACAGCCTCCTGAAGAACCTGAAAAACCTTAAACCACAACTGTAAGTCCGAAAGCTTAGTGAGATACCCCCAAAATACCAACAACATATACGCCCTTCCAGGCCATGACCTTCCGGTCCAAAACATATTGCCTTCCGGCCCATAACATATTGCCTTCCGGCCCATAACGTATTGCCTTCCGACCCATAACATAAAAAGCATACACAACATAACAGAACATAGAACAGCCATGCATATCGGGTCAAACTCCAGTCTAAACAACCCTGTGCACATAACATTCAATCATATAACAGTTCGCAGTCAACAAATCGATCAAGCAGATCACATAACATATCATTACCCTAACCAGGATACTGACCTAGCCGATCACGAGCATATATCACCTTACGTCTCAGTCAAGATACTACTTACACACATACGCCTTTCCAGGGCATGACCTTCCGGTCCTCATAATGTAGAATGCCTTCCGGCCCATATCATAATGCCCTCCGGCCCATATCGTAATGCCTTCTGGCCCATATCAAGCAATACCATAACAAACAACTACCCGGATTTCCATCCGGTAAAGGATCGGCCTTGGCGCCGTAGACCCTATCGATATAGTGAGGATAACTCACCTCGAACTGTCGGCTGAAAGGATAAGATCCCGCTGCTCCGAACTCTGACACGAACTCCTCCACTGAACACCAAAACACTCAACTCAATATATATCCTTAATTTCCAAAATACCCCTGGACGACAACTGGTCAACCTTGGACAAAGTCAAAGTCAACCCCTGACTGAATCTACTCACCGAGTTAACCCGATGACTCGCCGAGTCCCCAAGCTCAGAACTTCCCTCAACCTGCGACCTAACTCGCTAAGTCACCCCGAGACTCGTCGAGTCCAACAACTCTGAGTCCACTCGCACCCAACTCACCGAGTCATCCCTTGACTCACCGATTCTCGACTCAACCAGAAAATATTGGGACTCTTCGACAAGACTTGTAGAGTCCAAGAACAGACTCGCCCAGTCTAAGGGTATCTTCAATCTACTCGTTGAGTTGTTCATCCAACTCGTCGAGTTCCAGCTTATCTTCAAGCAGCTCGTAAAGTCCACCCTTGTGACTCGCCAAGTACAACCGGTCTGAATCCAAACAGAAGTATTTCCAGGCCATGCAATTGATCCAAAACATAGATCTAGCCTCCTACAACCCGTCCATCACGTAAAGTGGCAAACTTTACGTGAATCCAAAGAGATCTAGGCCTTATTCACTTTAGAGCTAGGGTTTCGGACATGATGGCTTCACTAAGCACTAAAACACAGGAACTTTAATGCACTCTAGGCCTTCAATATTCCAAATCTGAGGTAGCAACCTCAGATCTAACCTCCAAACTCCAAAACATACCAAGATATACTCCCCACAAACCCCAAAATGATGAATCCATATGAGTGATAGCCCAAGAACGAGATATTACCTCAAAAGAATGCCCCAACTGCAATGAAACTCGAATCCAAGCAAAGCCCTTTGATCCAAGCCTCTTCTCCTTCAAGATTTCTTCAACAAACACCTCCCCAAGCTCCAAATGCACTCCAATCTTCTTCAATCACGCTTTCTAGGGTTTCTGTACTTCAAGGGGGATCAAAGAGCCTGGGGAGATGATATAATGTTTTTTAAATAGGGCTCATTCCCCGGATTTAGGGTTTTCTCCACTCAGCACCTACTCGCTGAGTCCATCTTTGGACTCGCCGAGTAGGCCACCTGACTCGCGACCAAAGTCGCGACCCTACTCACCGAGTCCATCCATGGACTCGCGGAGTTGCCCTTCAAAATTTACACTTTTATTCCTTCTACTCTACTCTTACTATTCCGGGATGTTACATTTCTAATGACAACTTGCATGCATTAATATGATTTTTCTACAATTTATAGCGATTTTTACCAAACTTCCTATCATTTCAAGAGTGATTTCGGACTAGTCAGTGAAGATGAACATTTTTCACTCTAGTTTGAAACCACTAAAAATCATAATAAAAATAATGAACAAATTAGACTCATTTTCGAGACTCTCAGAGTTTGCAGATCTAGTTTTCGACTTACAGTGATTTTTCTATGATTTTCCTAAAAATAGTGACACTAATGTTAAAGCTAGTAAAATAGTTTACAAGTTCATTAACACTTTGTAACATCTGGAGCAAATTGTACAATAATAAATAGCTACATCTTGATTGTATTTCATATTAGTTTACTTTCATGAAACAGAAATAGCCATTCATCATAAGGATATTCATTTACTATAAACATATATGATATGTAATGACGTAAATTTTCAAACAAATTTTTAATTTTCAAACACAATAAAACTCATTTCATAATTCTATAATTCACATATGTCTCAAATTTCATCAAATAAAACACAACTACCAGAATCATAAAATAACAATATCCCGCCAGCATATACAATCATGCGGATGCCTTGCCGCGATCCTTGGAACTACCTGAAACACATAACACATAACACGGTAAGCATAAAGCTTAGTGAGTTCCACAAAATACCACACACAACACATCGGCCACTCAAGGCTATAACTCAATAAGACCCTCCGGTCAATGTGTCTCAGTGGGACCCTCCGGTCCCATAACTCAGATGGACCCTCTGGTCCCTCAACTCAATAGATCAGTATAATACACAGTAAGCATATCACAAAACAAATAGCAGTATATCTCAAAACACAGCTCATTCACATAAGACCCTTTGGTCAAACATAAAGTTACCACACAAGGTAAGTACAGTGAGAAGACTGACCTCGTAAGCTAGCAAATGAAACCTTGAACTCGGAAATCTCGAACTCTACCCACCGGTCTAGCCTCCGCCTAACACATAATAATTATTTCTAATTAATATCGGTTCCCAAGAATTAGACTATCCCTTCTACACTCATAGAAGGGTGAAAAGACCATTTTACCCCTACATAGGCTTAATAGTCCACAATTTGACCAAATCCTAAAAGTCAACAAAAGTCAATGGCAGGGAGTACGATGTGCATACTCGGTCTCTATGTTGCGCATACTCGGTTGCCATGCAGACATCGGGGATGCTCGACCCCTACGCCGCACGTACTAGGATTACGCCCAGCGTACACCCCAGTTTGACACTCCTCTCATTTTTGGTCTTAACCAGTTAAGACATAGGCTCATATCTCTGATCTGGACTCCCTAATGTCTCTTAGTCCATAAAGTTAGTGACTTTAAGCCTTTGCATGGCTGATTAGGTCACAAACACTCAAAACACCCATTCCTTTTCCTTATGTAGCTCATAAATCATGCATGGCTCACTCCTAACACCCAAGATTGGATTTTTATGACTCTACTACACACAGTACACTGAAAAGGGGCGGATCAACGTGTCTGGAGATCATTATCACATAAAGTCTCCATCTTTTGGGACAAAAACCCTATTATACTCAAACAACATGCTTATCAAAAGGGAAAGGCAAGGTGTGAAGCTCTATACCTCAATAAGAAGCTTCCCACTCATATTTGGTCGGATCTAGAAGCTTGGACTCTAACTCCTTCTTCCTCAAGACCTTCTCTTCTCTTCGAAATCACACAAACACTCTCAAGGCTCAATCACACACACATACACACTCACACAAGCTCTATAATGAGGGTTAGGGCACTCTTAGGTTTTTCTCTCTGGGAATGGAGGCCAAAAATGAGGCCATCAAATCCCTTGTTAGGGGGCTCACCCCAAATTAGGGTTTGCACTCTGGGCCTAGTATGCCCATCGTACTCACGGGTACGCCCAGCGTACTAGGTGGTCTCCGTGTCACATGCACACTGACAAGTACGCTAAGCATACACCTCAGGTACGCCCTGCATACTCGTTTTTTACTCTTCTTTCTATAAGGGGTAAAATAGACAATAGCTCAATAGATCAAGGTACTCGAATTATACCTGGACTTGGGATGTTACATGATAAACTATAATAGGTATAGTTTTTGGTAAATTAACACTACCAACATACTAAGGAAGGTTTCCATTTACACTACAAAAAGGGTTTTCATTTACACTACACGTAAACTCGTTGAATTAAATTTATAAGACATTACTTCAGTGTACTCTTTAGAGTACTGGTTAAAGTCCTATATTATAACCATAGTATCTTGTAGGGAGAGCGTGATACTTGTGTATAGATCTATATTGGGACTTACAATCCCGCACTTAAGCTGCATGCAACAGCTAGACCGGCAGGTCTCAGGTGACAATTGTCAAAACATTCCGACGTCTGAAGTACGTCGTAAGAGACTTACTATGTCAATTGCACGGTTATAATAACTCACATAGGGAAACAAGGAAACATATACTTTACGGGGATTCTTACATTCATAAGGGTTATATTTATTTAAAACTACACTTACTATCATAAGTATGGAAAATATTGATACATTTCGTTCTTTGAGTCTTAAGACTACAAATCATTTTATAAGGAAAATATTGGATTTTTCTTGAGCATACACTACATTTACAAAGAAATGATTTCAACTCTACTTAAAAAATCTTATGCACTCACCAACTTAATTGTTGACACTCTTTCAAAATTACTTGTATTCTCAGGTAACCTATAAAAACAGGTAACTACCAGCTTTTGAGGATGGAACATTACGGCGTCAGACAAACCATTTTATCATTATATTGTAATCGATTTTGAAACATGTAGCTCATGAAACCATGTAACCTTCTTGATTATATTTATGATGATTGTATTTACTTTGATCACTATTATACTCTTTTTTTATGATAGTATACAAGAACTTATCCCACCCCTAGACGTTTACATCATCCTTGGTTTGGGGGTGTGACAATTTTTTTATTAACACCAAACCATTTTTATACGAATTGTTGTTTCCAATTTTAATTTATGCATCTTTGCTTTATTAATTATACAATATAGGCAACATACTACATGAATAAGAGGCTTCAAAGATGAAAATTGCAACAGACGACGTATGCCGCTAAGTTCATGATGGAACCACACATAAATAACTACGAAATATGCATTTAATTGGTTTTAGAATATAATTATGATATCTATGACGATGAATCAACATCACAATTTGCAAGACGACCATCCCTCACATATAGATTGCGACTCCATGGCCCCTATGCACAGTTCCTTGTTAAAAAATTAATATAATCCAATACCACAATTTGTTTTCATAAATAAACGTTTTAAAGTAAGCCATAGTGAAGATATGAACACCCTCCAAATTCTAATACTGCTATTTCAATGATGAATGGTAAGGTAGTAATTTCAAAGTGTGACTAACCTATTATGTGTTACTTCCATTCCAATCCCTCCATGAATCTACCTTTACCAACTCCGTATTCATTAATTGTTATGCTAGAATTTAACATTGATTTTTTTTTCTTTTGTATCAAGAGAATCAACGAAGGCAAGGTCACCACTATTTCAAGGGGTTTCTATCGCACCATGTCTCCAACCAAAATTTAGTACCACCACCTTTTCTAACTTTTTAAGATATCAATGAGAAGGAATCAATATCCTTTCTGAAATACAATCTTACCACCTCTAATCCTATGCAACTATGTTTTAGTCTAGTTTTTTTCAATTTTTGTTGATAAATGAAACACTCTAAGCGTACAACTGATTAGTAGACTATTCTTGGTACTACGATATCTAATGAAGACGGAATCATCCATTTAAAAAAGATGGGATATGTTAGCTGATTCGTCATCATTTTGAATTTCCTTTAATACATGGTTCCATTTGATATTCAATAGTGAAACACTTTCCCTTACAATTACAATGATAAACAAGAAAAGGAAATCGGTTCTCCTTGCTTGAGACCACAATTATGAATAATTTATGTATTTGGGGCCCAATTTATAATTGAATTAAACCAGAAAGTCACGCTTTAATCCACTAGCGCTGAGTATCACCAATCTAGGATTCTATTAACAATAATCGGTTCATCCTTTGAATTCATTTAATTAACACACTTTTTTTTATCCGCCCGATGCAAAGATGCTCTCCAAGTTAAAGTTTGATTGGACCTACTATATACCAAAGATTTGGGCATTTGTTTGCAGAATTTTACATCTTATTCTTTTTTTTATAAATACTTCGGAAAGAATTCATTCACAACTAGGTTTTAGTGTAGATACATCTTAAAGAATTCCGTGACGACTATATTTTTTCGATTTGGTCTTTGTCCTAAAGTCCTAAGTTTATCTACATGCCTCATTTGTGTTCATGAAAGATTTCTTATAGGTTTATATTCATGGTATCATATTTTGGTTATTTTAAGAGTAAAAGCATCTTATTAGTTTTGGCAGTTTAATCAAAACTTTCTTTCAATTAAGTGGATAATGATATCTCTAGTTTTATTTTTAAAATAGATATTACACGTTTGGACATAAATTTATACTTGTTTAAGCATTATATCTATGATATATTTGTTAAATTTGGGCCAATGTCAATGTTACACTTGAAATTCTAACGGTTTAAATAATCAAGATATATATATATATATATATATATATATATATATATATATATATATATATACCCTCTTGAAATATTAAACTTTTGTTAAAGACCTTCGAATAATCAAATTCTAGGTTTACATAACTTTTACATGAAAACATATCCTAATTCTTTAATATCTATAAAACACAAAGAAAACTATTTCTTTCAAATGTTATTAACAAGTAAGATAGTTAATAACAACTATATATTATCTATTTGATATCTTTACCTTTTTCGGCAGTAAAATGGTTAAGATTTTTTTGTATTGAAAGAAGATCTTAATACTTGGTGTCTTACATGAGACAGAGAGAGAGAGATGAGGGGTAGAGAGAGAGAGAGAAAGAGAAAGAGAGAGTCTTTCAAGAAAGGTCTCATATTCAAATAATATTCAAAATATAATCGTTTTATTAAAATGTGAAGATAATAGATCGAAACGATGCCAACCACTATATTAAGTATAGTGTCCATATTATAACAGACCTTTGTAATGTATAATCCTAATTATTCATAATAAATGCACTATATTGTAATGAAATCCATAACTATATTTACTAAGGAGTATTATCGTTTCTATATATAAATTTATCTATATAAACTACCCAAATGGATAAATTACAATGCATTATTATAACACACTAATAGTAATATTTTAAGAAATGAAGTCTATTTGGTTCATTATTGTTCTTGTTTCAAGCCTTGTTTCAATGGCTAGTGCAATTCCAGGCACTGCCACCTTTTACCAGCAATATACTCATAGGTGTTTACTCTCTGCCCTACTACTGATGGTCTAGGATTAACCATTATGATTACATGATATGTGCGTATATAGACATATACATACTTTGATATATAAGCATATCAGTTTAAGTAGTATGGAGTGGATCTATAAGAAGTGTATGTATGTGTGTATATATATATATATATATATATATATATATATATATATATATAGGAAATAAGTATTTTAGTTCCCGATATACGTAAATTGTGTAAATAACTTTTGAAATAGCATCTACATGTTATGGGAGTACCTCTGAGGGAGTGATGATTTCCGCAGCAAGTTATCCTTTGTGGGATGGAGGTTCCATTTGCAGAAAGATGTTTATAGTTAAATGCATAGGTGCCACAAACGCAGTCCCTAATCCATTCTATGATGGTAAAACAGTCACTGTTAAAATTGTTGATCATTTTCCAGGTTGTGGCGGAACCCTAGACCTTTCTAAAGAAGCATTTGAATCCATTGTCGACCTTATCGCTGAAGTTATCAAAATTGAGTATTGGTAGTATAATTACAGACAAAGGACCATATAATTAACGCTTGCATTATTTCTTGTTTTTATTGTTTTTGGTTCAATAATAAGCTATGATATTTTGAAATCAACGAGAGTTACTATAACTATGTGAATGAAAAGTTTTGGATTTAAACTTAATAGTTTCTTTCAATTCTGCTACTTTTGTAATTATTCTAAATATGTTTCGTCTTACGCATTTTTCTTTATTTTGAATGGAAAAGTACACTCAATGGATTATTCTTCAAGGCTATGTCACTATTCTAAATGAGATTTGAAAACTAAGCCATATAGGTTGATAAAGGGAACAATGTCGATTCCTAATACTCCTGAGATTTTAAATTAAGTGGTAACATTTTATTCCATGGAATCTCTAACCTGAAACCTAATTCATTTTTTTTCACGTATTTGTAGAATTTATTTCATATAAATATCATGTGTTTACCTTAAGAATATTTTTAAATACTAAACGTGTTATAGTTTTTTCATTAACACCAAACTTTTTTTGTACGAATTATTCTTTCAAATTTTAATTTATGCATCTTTGCTTTATTATTTATATAATATCGACAACATACTACATGAATAAGAGGCTTCATATATGGAAATAGCAACAGACGGCATATGTCGCTAAGTTCATGATGGAACCACGCAGAAATAACTACGAAATGCGTATTCCATTGGTTTTAGAATATAATTACGAGTTCTGTGGCGATGAATCAACATCACAATTTACAAGATGACCATCCCTCACATATTGATCGCAACTCCTTGGCCTCTATGCATAGTTCCTTGTTAAAAAATTAATATAATCCAATACCACAATTAAATGTACAAGGACTGATTAAGTAAATCAATGATTCTTATAGTGTGGGCCAAAGATCCATGGTTAATTAGGATGGGATAAACCAATGTGATAGTCCATGGATGTTTAACCCATGGAGCCTAAGTAATATGAAAGGTCATGGTTCATTAGGGTTTGCAAAGTTGTAACCCTAGAATTTGTTACACTATAAAAAGAATCCCCTAGAGCCAAAATCGGTTACACATATCATTCTAAGAAAAATATTGATTTTATGATAACTTGCTTATTCTCTCTAGCCACCTCTTACATTTGGTGTTTATGACACATAAGAGGCATCACACTTGAGGTGCTAAACCTTTCAAAGGCCCATAACTACAACTACATCAAGAGGTATTCATCTAACTATGATTTTCGTATTTTATATCCTCCATGTATGCTAGTTAGGTTGTATGCTTTCGAAAAATGAAAATGCATGTATAATTAGAGAAAACATGGATCCAAAGCATCTAGGGTTGCATGTGCATCATAGGAGTGTTATAGTGCTTAAAACCCAATAGTGGTATCAGAGACTAGGATTGTTTTCTGTTATATTTGATGCTTGCTATTTTTCAAAGTTGAAAAAAACGATTTCCAGGCCTCTGACTGATGAACTCGCCGAGTCCACTAGATGACTCAACAAGTCCACTCGGTAAAAGGCCAACTCAACGAGTCATGATCATGTACTCGTCGAGTAGATGGCTTTGGTTGCAGAATTTCGAGGTTTTGGCCAGAATTAGTTAAGGATCATTATCATCAACTGTTTTGTAATCATAAAAAATGTATTTTCTGATTTGGTAATGATGATCCTCATCCGGTTAAAGGACAATTGTCAAATTTTAAGATAATAAAGATATTATTTATATTGTTTGATGTGAATTGTCTTGCTATGAGTTAGATTAGATCAATAGTATATTATATGATAATATGGTTAATTAAAATTGATCTAAAAGTTGTTCTTGAAATGAGTTTTGTAACTTGTCATCAGGTTATGTGAAGAGTCTCATTCATGAACATTAAAAACTCATAAGTTATGGAAACCAAAAGTTTTGAAAGTTAAAAAATTTGCCCTCAAGTTTTGGAATTTGTAAAGTCTCACTAATGAAACATTTAATTCCAAACTTTAGAATTTTAAAAGTTTAAAATTCAACCCTTATACTATTATAATATTAAAAGTTCAATAATCTTATATATATATATATATATATGTGTGTGTGTGTGTGTGTGTGTGTGTGTATATATATATATGTATAAGACAAGTCAGTCTTACCATTAGTAGGCCTTATTCACGAAGTTGGTATATAAGGGGGGGGGGGGGGGTATAAGGTTACTACCTATAAAATGGTGGTTTAATGGGTGTCCACTCTCACCCACCGCTTCCTTAAGTGATGGAGGGTCGTTAGCCGAACAGGTAGGATAGGACATTAATTCTCGTTAAAAGTATAATGATAATTATAAAGTAACTAAACTTTTATTAAATTCTCAATCTTAGTTACTTTAGGAAAAATGTGAAATTGGTGCTATTCCATGAAATTGCACTTTGCACCTTGCTAATTCGTTAGTGGAGTGTGTGTGGTTAACCGGCACACTAATCTTGGACTGGCAAGAGTGGAAAAGGGTAGCATGATGTTAATCATAGATCAATGGAGCATGTGTGGTTAACCGTCACATTGATTAGGTGATCTGTAACGTTGAGAGTACCACGCACATTTGCATGGTTATTTACACTTTGTTTGTGATCATCGACATCCAAGTCACAAACTTGAAGGGCACAATTGAGATTTAAACATGCCATTGAAATTTTCAATGAATCTCAATGGATCTAGGAATTTCAATCCAACTAAAACTTAATAATCAATTTTGTTTTTCATGGTGGAAATTGGTAAATCATCATTTACATACCTTCAAATATTTTGCGATTGGATTACGGCATCCCTCTTCTGAATTGTAAACTATTATGTTGGGTCCTAGCCTTAGTATTTCATTTGGGTGTTATATTAAGGATTCTCATCTAATCTGAACTTTGTTCTTCTATTTTTAGATGTCTATTCCAAACAATGCTTCAAGTTCAAACCCTTCTGGCTCATTCTCCCTCATGAGTTTGGTTGGGAGAACTATCTTTTATGGGTCAAACTTTAACTATTGGGTAAGAAACATTTGTATGGCCCTTCGCTTTGAGGAAAAAGAATATGTCCTAGATAGAGAGTTGAAGGTGATTGATGAACAAATTGCTACTCTCGAACAAATCGAGGAATACATGGTTCATGATTGGGACGTGACAAATGTGTCATGTGTAATGATTGCTACCATGACTGCTGAGCTGCAATAGTCCTATGAGGACTTCTGGCTCTTCGAAATGTACCAAGATTTGATGGAAAGGTACCATTAAAGTGTTCGGTAGGAGCGGTATGAGATCATTGCCTCCATGATCACAACTAAGATGAAGGATGGAGAGCCCATCATAGCCCACTTGCAAAAGATGTAGAGATATGTGGACTGCTTGCTGAAGTTAAATGTGAACTTCGATGAAGAGATAGCCATTGATATCATCCTACACTCATTTTCTTCTTTTTATGATCAGTTCAAAATGACCTATCTTATGAACACGTAGGAGGTCACTCTTAGCAAGCTTCAAGACCTTCTAAGAACTGCAGAAAGCAACTTGAAAGGCAAGTCAGTTGTACCTACTCCTACTACTGTTGTGGCCCCTATTCTGGAAATCGGACATGGTAAGGGAAGAAGAGAAAGACTCCTTCTAGGACTCTCAAGGGAAAGTCTCTTGATGGATACTCTTCCAGTGGGACCAAAGTTGGTTCAGCTAACCCATCGACCAATCTGAAGGATGCAAAGTGCTTCCATTGTCATGAAAAAGGGCACTGGAAATGAAGCTTCCCCAAATACTTGCAGGACATTAAGGGTGGGAAGATAAAGCCCACCTTCGTAGGCATTTACACTATTCTTTCTAATAACTCACCACATGCAAATTCTTGAGTCCTTGATATAGGTTGTGGATTTCACATTTGTTCTGATGTGCAGGGACTAAAAGGAAGTATGGATGTGGAGTATTGGAAGATAAACTTAATAATGGGAAATAGGAAAATGTCGCATGTCACCAAGATTGCAGTTTAGTCTTTATTGCTTAGTAGTGGGTTAGAATTGGAATTGAATAATTGTTGTTACTCATCAGAAATAGCGAGAAATTTTATTTCCTTTCACAGTTTGTATAAGCAAGGTTTTACCTTTTCGTTTAATAATGAAGTTAGTAGTATGAATGCTTATTATAATGGTACATTTTATTTTGAAGAACTACCTTGTGATGGTATATATGAAACTGTGATGGTTGTAGATAACTTAGGAAATAATGTGTTGAATATTGATTCCTCCAATGTTTTGGACAAGGCATGCTTATGGCATTATCATCTTGGATATGTCAACAAGAAGCGCATAGGCCAACTCCAAAAGGATGGAGTCTTGGAGTCATTTGAGTTGAAGTCAGATGACACTTGCGAATCTTGTTTGCTTCGAAAGACGACCAAGTCACCCTTCAATGGTACTTGTGAAAGGGGTGAAGGTTTGTTGGATCTCATACACACTAATGTGTGTGGACCCTTCAGAACCGCCACAAAGGGATGTTAACCGCTTCTATGTGACTTTTACTGATAATTATAGCAGATATGGCTATATCTACTTAATCAAGCATAAGTCAGAAACCTTTGAAAAGTTCAAAGAGTTTAAGTAAGAAGTGGAGAATCAATTGGGCAGGAAGATATAGATGATGTGATCCAATCAAGGAAGAGAGTATCTTAGTAATGAGTTCCTAGACTATCTTAAGGAATGTGGAATTGTTTCATAGTTGATGCCACCTAGGACATTGTGGTTGAATGGTCTGGCTGAGAGGCGCAATAGAACCTTATAAGTCGAGCTTCGTTACCTATCTCATTCTAGGGGTATGTCTTAGAGATTGTTGCCCATATCCTTAATCCAGTCCCTACTATGAAGGTTGCCAAAACACCTCACGAGATGTGGATAGGGAAGGTTCCCTCGTTGGATCACATCAAAGTTTGGGGTTGCGAGGAGTTTTTTAAGAAAATAAACTCATGAAAAGCTTGAACCTCGTAGTGAGCGATGTATTTTCATCGGCTACCCATAAAAGTCCTTTGGATATCTCTTATATAGACCAAGTAACAATGTTATCTTCATTGAGAGGAGAGGAGTCTTTTGAGAGAGATAACTCATGTGCTAAGAGGACAGTGGGAGTAAAATTTACCTTGAAGAGCTTCAAGAGGTACGTAATGAAGGAACATCAAACAATGGCATGAAACCCAAGGAGCAAACTCCTGTTGAACTGATTGACCAGTCCATACCTTTGAGACGTTCCAATAGAGTTAGTGTTATGCCTGTGTTATATGGTTTTCATATAACATTGGAGAGTGATACATTTATTAGTGCTAACACATTGATAAATCTAGATAAACCTAACAACTACAAGGAAGCCATGGCGGGCCCGATTCTATTAAATGGAAAGTGACAATGGACACCGAGATTCAGTCCATGTATGACAATCAAGTTTGGAACTTGGTTGAGAATGTACTGGGTCATAAGACAGTCGGGCGCAAATGGATCTTCAAGAAGAAGACCGACATGGTTGGGAAAGTACACACATATAAGGCATGATTGGTTGCAAAGGGCTTTACTCAAACTCAGGGAGTTGACTATGATGAGACCTTCTCACTAGTAGCGAAGATTAAATCTATAAGGGTTATGCTTGCCATAACCGCTTTTCTTAATGAAAAGTTGGCTGAAGATGCTTACATGAGTCAGCCAGAGGGTTTTGTCAATGCAAAGTACCCTAATAGAGTGTGTAAGCTTGAGAAATCCATTTATGGACTGAAACAAGCATCCCGTAGATGGAATCTTTTTTTTGATGAGAAAGTCAAAGAGTTTGGATTTTTGAGAAGCAAGGATGATTCATGCATATATGTCAAAGTCAGTAAGAGTATAGTTAGCTTTCTGGTGTTGTATGTGGATGACATACTTCTCATAAGAAACGACATTCCAACCTTGCCGGAAATTAAGTCCTTGCATGGGGAGTGTTTCGCTATAAAGGACCTTGGATAAGTTGCCTATATTCTAGGGATAAGGATATTGAGAAACAGGAGTAAAAGACTAATAGGACATAACCAAAGTACCTACTTGGACAAGGTGTTGAAACGTTTCAGCATGGAGAACTCCAAGAAAGGTGACTTACCTATCCAAAGCAATACCAAACTGAGTAAGACTCAGAGTCCTAGTGTAGAGGTTGAGATAGTGGAGATGAGTCGAGTACCATATGCTTCCGCAGTTGGCTCGATCATGTATACAATGACTTGTACTCGCCCTGATGTGGCCTTTGCTTTGAGCATTGTCAACAGATATCAAGGGAATCCTAGTAGAGCTCACTGGACTGCAGATAAGAACATTCTTAAGTACCTGTGGAGGACTAAGGATTGGATTCTTATCCTTAGTGGGAGTGATGACTAAAGAGTGACACGTTATTGTGATGCTAATTCTCAGACCGACAGAGATAATTTACGCTCTCAATCGGGTTGGGTGTTTACCCTAAATGGAGGAGTAGTAACATGGAAAAGTTCTAAGCAAGAGACTGTAGCTGATTCAATGTGTGAGTACATTGCAGCAAGTGAAGCATCGAAATAGGCGATATGGTTGAAGAACTTCATCGAAGAACTTGGAGTTGTACCATCCATAAAGAAATTTGTGGAGATTTTTTTCCATAATGAAGGGGTGGTTGCCTTAACCAAGGAACCTAGAGATCATGGTAGATCCAGGCGTATCGACAGAAAGTACCACTGCATAAGACATCAACTAGAAGAAGGACACCTCGTGGTGAAGAGGATATCGTCAGAGGACAACCCAGCAGATCCCCTTACGAAGGGACTAAGTAGGGTTAAGCACTCGCAACATGCAAGGGGCATTAGGCTAACGGACGATATTAGTTTTAGTGATTAGATAAATGTTTGAAACTTGTAATAGCTAAATTGTAGTTGACATTTGAAGATTAAATAAAAGGAATTTTATTTATAAGTAAAGTTACTGTCTTGTGTTAATTATTTACTCTTGTTTCACCTTTGCATGTTTTGACTTCTAGAATAATAAGATTATTCAAACTATCTACGGTCGATCATACTTAAGAAGTAGGTTATGAGGCTAGATTGTTATGAGTTAGCTTGTAGATTGTCTAAGGCGTTAGACATAGCAAAAGTTTTCTACACCATTCATGAGTGCTCCTGAAATAAGATTTGAGTATTGGATTAAACCCATGCTCACCTAAATCATTTCATGGAATTTATCACGAGTAATTGTGAGACGATAATATCATATAATCTTCAAACCAAGATATATGAGTTGTTGACTGCGATTTAGTTGTGCATTGATGATACGAAAACACAACAGTAACTTGGTGTTCTAAAGTGTATCATTGTGCATGATCTATTGAGTAGTTAGTACAAGCATATAATGTTGAGGTTTATCTATTCCTTTTATCCTAAGAGTATTAAAAGCAAGATCTTGGGCCCCTAGATGATTTTTTTACTTATGTGTTGGGCCCGATCATAACTAAATTGATGTGTTCGGTTATGTTCTATGTCAAACAAATCGGAAATTGGGAAACAAACTGCAGGACAATAAGTATGACTATGTTCCATGTATTTGTTCTCATGATATCATGAAGAACAGAGGAATATATGATCCCTTATCTAAAGGACACGTCACTGACTGGGTCAGAGTAGACAACAGCTTTTGAAAGCTACGATTACTAAGTTGGATCCTTAAGTCGCATTGGCAGCTATAGTTATTAGACTTATCCAAGTGGGAGACTGTTGGTTTTGGTGTCTAATCCCATAACTATAAGTAGGATGTACTTGACCCGATTGTAGCATGGTCCTATTGTGTTGCCTTCACCAGTGCAATTCGATAGGATGAAGTTTTGAGAATAAGGCTATTTGTGATTTATTAATATATTATAAGTATAATATATTAATTGAGGAATCATATTATTTAATTAGTACTGATCAAGAATTAATTTGGAATTAATTTAGTGATCAAAAGAGACTAATTAAATATACAGGGACTGATTAAGTAAATAAATGATTCTTATAGTGTGGGCCAAAGATCCATGGTTAATTAGGATGGGCTAAACCAATGTGATAGTCCATGGAGGTTTAACCCATGGAGCCTAAGTAATATGAAAGGTCATGGTGCATTAGGCTAAAAGTTGTAACCCTAGCATTTTTTACACTGTAAAAAGAATCCCCTAGAGCCAAAATCGGTTACACATATCATTCTAAGAGTTTGATATTGATTTTGTGCTAACTAGCTTATTCTCTCAAGCCTCCTCTTGCATTTGGTGTTTATGACACATTAGAGGCATCATTCTTGAGGTGCTAAAGCTTTCAAAGGCCAAGAACTACAACTACATCAAGAGGTATTCATCTAACTATGAGTTTTGTATTGTATATCTCCATGTATGCTAGTTAGGATGTATGCTTTGAAAAATGAAAATGCATGTATAATTAGGGAAAACATAGATCCAAAGCATCTAGGGTTGCATGTGAACCATAGGAGTGTTAAAATGCTTAAAACCCAACAAGACCTTCCATACAATACCCCTGAACCGATCTCGACCAAAATCCAGAATAACAACCGAACACTTGGGATCCGCTAAACGAGATACCACCCATCACTAATCCACTAATGATTAATGGCATGCAAATGGCATATAACAATTCTTGAAGATATAACCCAAACATAAACAGAGAAATAAACCAAAAATAATGCTTACCCAAAACGATACAAAATCCCAAGCAAGATAAACACGAATAACAACAAATGAAGGCAAAATATAACATACCCGCAATATTGTCTGAAGAAACCTTGAATCCCTCTTCCTGCCGAAGTACCTATAATGAAACCTGAGCTACCCTAACCACTAAACAAGGACAATTTGCCCTGATATGAATAGGCTGATGACAACGATGGCATAAGTCTACTTCTACTATGCATTCTTGATGGTTATGAACCTACCATCCTCACCTGCCACACTTAGATCTGTTGTGTACATCCTAATGTGCCCCTTCATCATTCGTGCAACCACCACGACCCCTTGGGTCTCTGACACTGGCTATGGCAGCGTCTAATTGCTCAGATCATCAATCAAGACCTGGAGTCTGTTTTATCTTCCCTAGCTACCTATATAAACCAATCTCCTGCTCTATGGTTACCCCGACCACCCATCGACTGCCTGAATAAATGAGGCCCGATGCTCGAACATGGTGAGCACTCTATTAGTGACATGCCTAATGATATCGGGTAACTCCTCACATAGGATTCGCGAAACCTCTGTGGAAATCTAATCATGTGGTTGACTCCCCTGAAGACATGGTGCATAACCCACCTCTAATCCTATGTGATAAGTGCTAGCTATAGGATCCTTCTTCCTGAGGGATCCTAGGGATCCACAAGCCTTGGTCTCCAGATGAGCCCCTAACCGCCCCGCTACAATCTTGGTCCGAATGTCCCCAAGAAGACTATCCAGTAGCTCTAAAATCCCATCCTTAACTAAACCAAAAGATCACAAGAGTCTGCACGAAAATACTGCGAGTAATCTCTGATGAGATAAACTCCTGCATCTGCTCGCTAATCGGCTTAGTACCTGCACCTGATCTGGAACCGATACCAGAACCTCTTCCCTGAGTGCTCATCACCAAACTGAAATACAACATGCCAAAGATCAGAACATGCCCAAAAATTCCTCCTCCCAAGCTTCTTAGATTCTCCAAGACTCTCCCCGTTTCAAGTATGGATCATGCGCTTTCAATAGTATGAGGCCAATACTACTTTTTGCACCTATCCATACTTTCCTTAGGAATCATGTCGAATCCTCTAAGTCACCCTCTCAAACCGGTGCACCAAAAACTCACTAAACATTGCCACTAAACCCACTAAAGCATATCCTAGAACGGTTGGATTCAAACGAGAGTTGTGTAATAGGGCCAAATCCATCACTCTGAGATTATGCAACTTGTGCAACATGTGACTTAACATATTCACTTAGTAGTTGTTCCCCACCACTAAGAGTCCACAAAGCACAAAACAAGCAGCATTCAGACAATGGAAAATCTAACCAGCATACACTAATCAAGCCATTCTATCCACTTATCTTAGATTCATACTAGCATGCAGTTCTAAAGTCATACAATTAGGCATATAAAAGCATCTCTCCTATCATATAATAATGAGTAGATCATTGGCCCTAATCTAGCATGTAATTCTCATAATCATATCATATATCATAACAACTATGTATTGGTATTTTAGGAACCACTTACTTGAGCTCGACTGATTGCATGAATCATACCCCCTTTCTTTAATTAAAAAACCTTTTTAAAAAAACTTCTACTTTATGAAAATTATCACCAAGCCCTCAGTTTGAGTCCAGGCATACCTGAGAGTTTGCTCGAATCCCTCAAACCAAGGCTATGATACCAAATTGTAATGTCCTAAAAATCATAGGGTAAAATTTTCATTTTTAATATAATTAAAACACTCATTTATCATTTATTCAAACATTTAGAAGTATTTCAAAATATAAACAATTATCAGAGTTCATTCCTAAAATCATAAATTATGGAAAACAAAGTTGTAAGCGTTGTGATCAAGCCAGGTCCTTCCCTTTTGGAACCGGAAGTACCTGAAACCATAAACCACAAACTAAAAGCATAAAGCTTAGTGAGTTCCCTAAATACAACATACCATACATAACAAATATACTACCAAACATATCCGGGTGCTGGCATACCCCTTCAGTCTATTTTAACTGGATATTGTCGAGCATATCTGGATGCTAGACCTGCCCCTTCGGTCTATTTCAACCAGATATTGCCGAACATATTTAAGTGCTCGACCTGCCCCTTCGGTCTATTTCAACTGGATACCGGGTCTATTTCACCCCTACCACTACTACACAATATCATATATAATTCACATAATAATCAAACAATACATGAACAATCGATAATTATAACAAAGACAATAATCATTCTATACCATAACTAGTGGATCGGCCTTGGTGCCTTCGACCCACGAACTCTACGAATAGAGACTCGCCTCGATAGTTGAACCCACAAAAAATCTCTGACTGCAGATCCACTAGAATCCTCGCACTAATAAACATGAAAACATTCAATTAACATTTCGATTCCAATATCCAATCCAATAATCCATATGTGGGGTAAAAAGACCATTTTACCCCTCACCTAGTTTAGTCCAGGACTAAGGACCAAACTCACAATCAAAGGCTCACATACCAAATACTCATCTAAAGCCCACTTATGGCCCAATTTTGCAAATTGGGCCCAAACCCTTACATGGGCCTTACCCTAAAGCCCACTAACTTTCCCCCAAACCTAACACTTGTCTACAGATAGCCCAACAAAGCCCAAGCAATCCAAGCCCAAACGATAGCCCAAACCCAAAATGACACCATAAGGCCCAGTAAGGCCCAAATATCCAAATTGGGCCCAAACCCATCATGGGCCTAACCCGAAAAGGGCCAACATCCAAAAAGGCTCAAAATAACCAATGGTCAAACCTGATCAAACTTCTAGTTAACACTCCATGGAAAACAATTCAACAAAACAAGAAAATCTCAACAGGTCGAGTACGTCCCGCGCACTCAGCTGGTACGCCCAACGTACACCCTTTGGGGACAGTACGCACAACGTACCAGATGGGTTCCCCTAACGTACTCCCCTGAACCCCAATCTTCCCCATTAAGAACTTAACCACTTTAGTCCTTGCTTTAAATTCTCAAATCTACTTCCCATAGATGACTTATCATGTCAAGTTGGCAACTTTACTTGCATGCATGGCTTAATGGGACTCTAGAGCTCAAAAGAGCTTAATGAACGGTCTTAACACATGTATGAGTCCAAATAAACCATAAAGATCACATTTTTATGCCTTTAGGACACCTAAAACGTCCAGATCTACAAGATCAAGCCTCTGAAACAACCTTAGCTCACAAGGACCAATCAAAGGGGATAAAATGACCATAATCAAACTCAAAAGAAGATCTAACTAAGGAGATGACAAGATCAAAGCTTTTTACCTTCAACAGATTGCAAAAGATGGAAAACCTCTGCATTCACAAGCTCCTTTCCAGGTGGTGATTCTTCAACAAGCTCCAAGCTCTTTAATGTACACAAAATACTCCAAGATCCTTCATAATGTCTTAAAAGATCCAAGATAAAGGTTAAGGGTCAAATTCTAGGGTTTAGGAGGCTTAGAGGTTGATAAAAGATGAGGCTCATGAAAGAAATGAGGTTTAAATACGGCCAAGGACCAAAAATTAGGGTTTTATGGCTGAAGGGAGTATGCCCTGCGTACCCTTTAGTAGTTAGTATGTCTGGCGTACTCAAGGCCCACCACGACCATTTAGCTCGGTATGCTCCACGTACACATCTAGTACGCCTCGCGTACTAGATGGCCCTCTAAACTCCAAAACTTCATTCGGCTCTAACTCCTTCGTCCCAAGTCCGTTTCCAACGAACATTATATCTACGGAAAGGTGAGGAGAAGCCCTACACTTCTAACAAATCATAATTACCTTAAAACTTCCTGAACAAAAACAAAAAATTCAAAAAGGCCCGAACTAATAAATTAAGATTATACCCTTGGGCTCCGAAACATCAGCGAACACTCGGATCACTTAAACTATAGCACCCACATCCCAAAAGAGCCAAATCTTTTCTTCCCCAAGGTCCTAAACGTCATGATAACTGATGATTGGGCCATAACCCTGCATAATGAAGCAATTTGAAACCGAGTGTTACAAATAAATCATAAATCAAAAACAACATTAAAAAATACAACACAAGACAAAACCATTTAAAACCTAAAAACAAAAAAAATATATATATGAGGAAAATTATATTTTTTGACCTAAATTATTAATCTACAGTACCATCGTATATATGATCTGCCAAGTCTTCTCGAAGTTGCTTGTGTTTTCGTTGGCCTTGAATGTCAACGAATCTATGTAACTATTCTACTGTCCCTGGTTGAAACTGAATGTGTATTGGTTTTGTAGGTGAATACTCCATAATTTTTTGTCTTTTATCTTCAATCACAATGTTATACATTATGATACATGCACACATAACAGTGTTCTAAAAGGCGCGCCATGATGTGCGCCAAGGCGTGCCATGGCGTGAGGCATGGATTCACCGTTACAAAAGCCTCATAACATTGTTATTAGGGATGACACATGGCAAGGCGTGATATGGCATTCCATGACGCGTTATGGCACGTGTTTTTTCGTTTGAGATACGTTTTTTTTCTCTTTGTTATGTCTTTTCTAATCGGAGATACAAGTATTATGTTTTTTTGTTAACTTTTTGTTATTAGTTATTGATATAACACTTTTAAAAAGTTGTTATATTTGATATAAATTTATATTTATGTGGTAATATTATTATAAATTAATACCAAATCGCTGCATTACATCACGCCTTGAAAAATGCCATGGCTCGTAAAGTTTGAGGCTTTGTCTTGCCGGCACACCATCCCTAATGCCATTTAGAACCTTGATACATAATATCTCGTAGAGTGTCCAACTCATATGGTCGTGATGCATGTTCAACTATATGTTATTTTATTTTCAAAACTCCAAAAGCATGTTCTACATCTTTACATGCTATTTCTTGTCTTCTTTTGAAACATTTGTCTCTTAGTTCTATCAGGTGTCGAAAGGCCTTCACAAAAGTGGAATATGGTGGATATATTACATCCGTGAGTTAATACCCAAACATATACTCATGACCATTCACTGCAAAACGAGCATCCAGTTCCTTTCCTGTCAGAAGGTCCTGAAATATTGGTGACTGACCAAGAACGTTTACATCGTTGTTAGAACCCACAACTCCAAAAAAAACATGTCAAATCCATAAGTCTTGTGAAGCAACAACCTCTAATACCAACGAATGCGATCCACGATGACCACTTGTGTATTGACCTTTCCATGCTACAGTACAAATTCTCTATATCCATCTGTGCAAATCAATGCTTCCAAGCCTACCTGGAAAACCATGTCATTCTTCATGTACCGCATATAGTTGTTGCATGTCATTCAATGAAGGTTTGCACAAGTATTTGCACCAAAAGTTTTGACAACACCTCTCGCTAATCTATACAAACTTTCTCGTGCAGTTCACTCCGATAGTCGGTTATAGTCATCAATTGAATCGGGTGACTCCTCTATAGCCATAAGCTCAATTGCAGCAACACATTTTTGCAACCCTGTAAAACCTCGTTTACCTCTCGCATCATACCTCATTTGGAAAAATTCATACCTAAAGATATATTTGTGTAATTATGTTATGTAAAAAACAATTATCTAAAAAGTGTATTTTCGATACCTGCTTTCTAATGCATTGGCTATCCGTTAAAACATATTTTTTTTTGCAAACAAAACCTTCTTTTGAAATCGCTAGGTTGGTAGACACAATTATCCGCAAAATAATCGTGTACTAGACGCCTATGCCCTTCTTCACGATCTCTGTTTGATGCCACACGCATTGTTACTAGTAGAGCTAGCTCTAGCGATAGCATGTCCGTAGAATGTCGATACATCATACTCATGAATATTTGATCGTTGTATGGATGGACTGGATCAAAATAATTCATTTTTTTGTAAATAGAAAAATATAAAAGATAATGAACTTGATAGAAATGTGTATTTGAGAGACTTTGATGAATTTTGTATGTAAATATTTGAAGTTAAAACGTGTGTATGTGTGTGTGTGTGTGTGTGTGTGTGTATATATATATATATATATATAGGAATTAAAATGATTTTTGTAAGTCATGACCGTTCCACAACGGTCGAAAAATTGACCGTTTGCGCGTTTCGTCTCGTTGCCACCCAAACGTCGAATAATGTAACGCCACTTAACGCCTACCAGGGGTGGTGTAGCCGGTGTTATAACGCCCTTTTTTCCATGTCGGATTAACGCGATACCCCGTTGTCCGCTCCCACCCGTCTAAGACGAGATGCTTTCCTCCATTGGCGCTGTTACTTCGGCCGTCGCTGCATCTTCAGCCGGAAGTTAGCACCACAAATACAACTCAAGCACGTATTCACGAGCTCCAATAGTTAGCAATAAATTATTCACATCCAATTTTGTTCCTATGTGATCTTATTAACGATTTCCTCCATCTTCGTTTTGTTGTTGGTGTGAGTTTTCTTTGTGGCTTTTGGTCAAGTTTATTAGTTTTTGCAAATCTTGTATCCATGTTTATGTTTCACATCCAATTTTAGTCCCTCTGTAATCTTATCGACGTGCATTTACATAAGATCCCTTTGTTTCTATGTACATATCATACCTCTTTAATGCAATCAAATCCATTAAAATGACATGGGCAGGAGATGAAGCAGTTATGTTGGGTGTTGCTGCTACTGTGACACACATAATTTTTTGACACACAAGGTACTTTGTTAAAAATCGTGCACCCTTTTTATCATTCATCTCCAATAAATGGTTGCATGTAACCACATGTACGTGCAAGTGGCCGTTATACAAAAGTCAACCTGACCAACCGAATTGACAAAGACTTCCGGCTTTGAATGGAGCTGCTTATAAACTGTAACATCCCAAGATATTGTAGGTATTTCCAAACCCTCTTCTATAATTACTTTGTCAATTATAGCCCTTAGGGTTTAGAATGTAGATCAAAGACAAGTTTAAGGGCCAAGTTTGCAATTTGGACCAAAAAAGGAGGATACGATGTGCGTACATAGGAGTACGCTAAGTATATAAGGGTCCACCTTAGTACTCTTGACGTACACTTGTGTACGCTAGGCGTACTAGCGTTAGGGATGAAAACCCTAATAATTAGGGTTTGGGGCCTATAAAAGCAACATGATGTGCCCCCACACCTCTTTTACCTCAATCTCCATAGATCAACTCGTCTATCTCAAACCCTAGCCTCCCCTTTGTCTGTTAAGCTCATTTTTGTGTGTTCTTGAGGGACTTAGGAGGAAACCATTGCATCAAAGAGTTGAAGGAACATATAAAGCTTGTAGATCTGAAGTTAGCTTGTGCACAAGAAGCTCCAGAAGGTATAAAGTTCTAAACTTTATGCTTATATGATTAGATCTCTCCATTTTGCTTTAAAAGACCCATTTCTTGTCCCAAAAACCACAAGGTGGTGCATGTTGTGTTTTGAATGAAAATGATTGTCCTTTTGGACTCTTGAAGGGACCTTGAGTGATAAAAATGAGGTCCCATTAGTTGATTGAGTCCCATGCATGGAGGAATAAGGTCTTAATGGATTAAGACCAAGCATTTAGAACTTTCTGGATGTCCAAAGTGGTAAAGTTCACGACTTCATGGATCTTAGACATGTTAGGTCTTTGGATCTGACATTTGGGCTTAAGTGCTTAAGCCATTAAGCACTTAATGAGATTTTGGCAAATCGCCCAGTACGTCCAGCATAAATCCAGTACACCCAGCATACTGGGTCAACCACCCCGATGGTGGTCAATGTTGGATGAGTTCGCCCCACGTACCAGATGAGTATGCCCCGCGTACATCCTCTGTTTGGGTTTTGTCAAATAGGCTTCAAGTTTTGGGATGCTTATGGACTAAATGGAATTGGGCCTTTGCTGGACTTTGTAAATAAAATAATTTGCACCAGGTAGTGATAGTGGATCATGGGTTGGGGCCAATTAGGAGGTTGGGCCCAATTTGATAAATTGGGCCAATAATGGGCTTTTATATGGACTTTCAAGTCAAGGATTGGGTATTTGGGCCTTAGCCTAATAACGTAAGTGGACTTAATGAATGGTGTGGACTAGGGATGAGATTTAGAACCGGAAAACCGGACCGGAACCGGAACCGAACCGGAACCGGACCCGTTAGAACCGGAATATATAGAACTGGGTCCGGTTCCGGGTTTAAAAATTGGCTTTATCCGGGTTCCGGGTAATCTGGGTTTGGGTCCATTGGGTCCGGGTAAACCGGGTCTAAAATCCGGAACCGGTTTTTGGAACCGGAACCACTTTTAGGGCCGGAACCACTTTTTGTGAAACGTTTACAAGATGTATATCTTATTTGTTTCAACTCCAATTGACATACGGTTTTTTCCAACATGTAGTTTAGAGTTTGTACATGATTCTAGACTATAAATTTTTCATTTTTAGTTTTATATTCATTGACTTACAGTCCTCAAAAGTTGAGATACCAAAGCTGAAAGTTTTTAGTTTTTTAGTTTTTTTGTATTCGGTGAAAGTTTTAAAGCATGCATATCTAATTCGTTTGAAGTCGGATTAACATGTGGTTTTTTTTCAACTTCTAGTTTACAGTTTGTGCATGAGTTTAGACTATAATTTTGTCATTTTTGGTTTAACATTCAATGATTTACAGTCCTCCGAAGTTGGGATATCAAAACTGAAAATGTTTTTGTACTTTGTATTATGTGAAAATATTAACACAGGTATATCTCATTCGTTTAAATTCGGATTGACATGCGGGTTTTTCCAGAGTGTATTTTAGACTTTGTACATGATTTTGGACTCTAATTTTGTTAATTGTGGTTTCGTATTCAATAAGTTACAGCCCCCCAAAGTGGAGATATCAATATGAAAATTTTCAAAGTTCAACCCACTAAGTTGTAAGTAATTACCAAAAATTCCGGTTTTTTCGGGTTTTTCGGGTCTAAACCCACTTTATCCGGTTCCAACCTACCCACTTTGATGTTTCCGGGTTTTCCGGTTCTAGACCCACTTTACCCGGAACCATACCCGGAACCGAACCGGAACCGGTTCCTATATACCGGTCCGGTTTCCGGTTCTATAAAATCCCGTTAACCGGTTCCGGGTTTTCCGGGTCCGGGTTTGGACCCACTTTCATCCCTAGTGTGGACATTTAGTCAAGAAGGATATTTTGGGTAATAACTTTGGGTGTTTATTGTGTAATAGTTTGGGATTCCCGGTGAAACAAAAGTCAGAGATTTGCAGTATTTCAGCACTACTAGCGAGGTGAGTTATTGTCACACCCCAAAACCGAGAACGACGGAAACGTTCTGGGGCGGAGGATGTCATGTAATGTATCACAACAAATGTAAAGTAGTAAATAAGCAACAACATCACCCATTGCATTAATAGTATAATTTTGATTACAAGTGTGTTCTTTCATAGTACAAGACAACATGATAACTAATACAAATGAAAGAAGAGTCTTGACTACTCCGTCTTCTCTAAAACCTGGTCATCATACCTGTCTGCCGGTGACCTGAGAATACAAGTTATTTTGAAAGAGTAGATCAGCATTTAAGCTGGTGAGTTCATAAGTATTTTAATGTTATTGCTTTGAAAAGTTGTTATGAAAGACTGGTGAATGTTTGATGAAACGTTTAGTATAAGTATGAAAACCCTAGAAAATCCCATATTTCCTACTAGTAAAAAAAAAGTAGTCTTCTACCAGGACCCAAATGTTTTGGAAGTAGTCTTTAACCAAGACCTGGCTGTTTTGAAAGTACGCATTACTTGAAAATGTGATGGTTTTTCCCTGTTTAACTATTATTATAAAACTATAAAAGTAATAATAATATAATAACTTATGTTGTATCCTTGGGTACTAAGATACACACGACGTGGAAACTCGCCGTAAATAGTTCGACCGTAGACATCCGTAGATGTGCATTTACCTTTGTTGCTAACAGTCGGGTTTAGGAATAGTTAGTCCCTTAAGTATACCTGTAATGGTATCAACCGAAAACATCCGTAGATGTTCATTTACCTCTGTAGCTAACAGTGGTTCTAGGAACGGTTAGTCCCACAAAGTATCCTTTGGTACTAGGATATAAAGTCCAATCTATCTCGTCGATGATGTGATTGTATCACAAGGTAAAGATAAGAAGGAGAACTATATAACAGTATCTACGCATATAATATGCAATAGTAACTCATCATATATTATCTATGTAAATGTACTCATCTAAACGTATCTATGTAAACGTATTCATGTAAGTGGAAATCTCTGTAAACGTATCCCTAAATATATATATCCATGTAAGAGGAATCTCTGAAAGAGTATCCCTTCATATAGCATGTAGTCTAGACTCATGAATGAACTGACTCTGGTATAATTTCTTGTAATAGGGATAAAGTCTTGTATACCCTAAACTATTCCTATAATAGTTTACTAGAATGTAATTGATGAGTGTCCAAGTAAGTTTGTACACCCATCCTACTTAAGAGTGTCGAAACTGAAATAACTGATGGAACATTTATGACTATATATGTACACATGATATATATATATATATATATATATATATATATATATAACTAATATTTAAACGACCTTCGGACGAGTACCCGATATCCCACCAGACCACATCCAAATCGAGGAAAAAGAAACAGGGTGGATAGCCTTCCTAAGTCTTTTAAACATTTCTTATATAACTATACATATAGAGACATGCAATTTATAATATAAATGCATAAAAGAAGTTTTGTAAAAACCTTTGAATAGTATAGTAAATAAGAATTTATGACATGATGTCAGTTTATAAATCGGTTCGAAAGACCGTTTGACAAAATAATTTAAGTGTGAGAAAACCTTTGTTTGAAAGCGCAACTATATAGATTCAAAAGGAACCTACAGTTTGTAAGACAGTTTCTAAAAAGTGTTTCAACATGTAAAAATGTTTGTGAAAACTATTTGAAGTAATATGTTTAGTAAAACTGCTAAACTTGTAGTAAATCTATTTGTATACTAGTTATAAATCCCATATGATTGATTTATTAACAAGTATCCCAAAATATTGATGTTTTACGTGCCAAAATAATTGTATGTTTGTAGTACCAAAGATGGACACATATACATATAGTATAAGCAGAGTGTTTGATTTATATATATAACAATACTTTTCATTTCAAAAGAATATGGTGTTATCGTGATATATTTTTCATACGAAAGTTTCCCTATAATTGTTGTAAATCACATATGATTCCGTTGATGAAAAGCGTATAATGAACTTTATTATGTAACACACAACAATAATCGAGTATTTAACTTGTATTCCCCCCCCCCCCTAAAAGCATATAAAAGTATTTATAAAACATTTAAAATTGTAGTTTATAGGGGTGTGAACTCACTTGATTGATTGAAGAAAGCGTAACGAAAACCGAGCAGAACTTCTACTCGAGAAAGCGGATCTCTCGAGATTCTCGGGAAATCTTGGGAGTCTCGGGAGTGTAAAACTTTCTTCCCACCTTGGATATGAAAACCGGGCCTTTGGGATGACCCTAAGGGTTGAAACGCAGAGCTTCGGCGCGAGAAAGGAAGGAAATTAGCAAATTTGGCCGGCACCCTCGCATCTCTATTTATAGGGGTTTGAGAGGTTTCGTTACGCGGGGTGTACTAGAGTACGCGCTGCGTACTCATGTGTCATGCATGAGCGCATCCTCGGTCAAAACATTGGAGCGACGTGGACGAACCGGAGCCTAGCATCCGAGTACACTGGGCGTACGACAGTACGCTGGGCGTACGATGGATCGGACCGCTGACTCGTTCTTCGGATAATACCGGGTTTTAATTAAATTTATATTTTAATTAGTTAGCAAACTTCAAAAATTCATATCTTTCTCATACGAACTCCGTTTTCGACGTTCTTTATAACCACGCGAAGGTGAGACTACGATCTACAACTTTTGTTTAGACTCTGTCGGCTAGTTTTGAATTTATTTTTAATATTATATTTTTAATAGGCCGAGACACGATAAGTCCGTTAAAATTCCATAACTTCTTCATCTGACGTCTGTTTTCGTCAGACTTTTTACCGTTGCGCTAGTATTGTTGAGCCCTTCGATTCTCATTTAGATTGTGTCGGCCAAAAGTCTCTCGATCTCTATTTCGAGTTTTTAGCTATCTACTGTTATATCTGTAACTTAGAAAAATCACAACTTCCTCATACGAAGTCAGATTTGGATGTTCTTTTTATGTACGTTTACGTTTTGATGATATCTAAAACTTTCATTTAGATACCTATGGCCAAAAACTATTGTATTGAAACTTCAAATTTTACGTCTATTAGTATTGCCGAGTTTGCCGAGAATCTCCGGTTGGTCATAACTTCTTCGTTATAACTCGGATTTTAGGGGTCTTTATATGTATGAAAACCTTGACACGATTCCTACTACTTTATTTAACCCAAATAAGATTCTAGGAAAGTTCAATTTTTATATATATTTCATTGGTGTTACATTTCATTGTCTCGAAATATCGGGTTGTCACATCATCCCCCCGTTAGAGGGAATTTCGTCCCGAAATTAGAGTTTAAGCAGAATTGATACTACGCTACGGATAGAAGTTTAATTTGATCTTTGCGTTCCTAAGTGAATTCAAATCCTCGCATGGCCTTCCAGTTAACCTTTCACTATCGGGGAATGACTTTGTTTCTTTCGTTTGCCTTACTGGTGTGATAACTCTTCTTGGTCGAATGCATGTTGGATGTTTTGTGGACTGTGAAATTAGTACACCTTGTACCCTACAAGTAGTGTCTCCAGATCTTCAGAGCAATTATCATTGCTCCTGACTCAAGATCATGTGTTGTATAGTTAACTTCCTTTGTCTTAAGCTGTTTTGAGGTATAGGCAGTGACCTTTCCTCTTGCATAAGAACACAACCTAGTCGTACTGATTATAAAGTCAAAACCTTGTGGTCGATTAGATGTAGTGAAGATCTAAAAGTAAGTATGATTACTCATGAATTTAGGAAAAGGATAGGTACTTTTGTTCTATATGTCTTCCTTGTCCCGATCGGCGGAAAGGGCATGTGTTTGGCTTCTAAATTTATTTGCATGGCAGCATGTTCACTCGTAGTCTTAAGTAGTCTCCGTCCTCAAGTTCATAGTAGAACCCATACCAGGTTCATCAATCACAGTCTCGGGTATACGGGCCGTATATAAATAAGCTTGAAACTGTGGGTCTTTGGATTGAACTTGATGTACTGCATGAGTGGTACTTCGGGGCGGTTTGTTGAATTTTTCTTCGGAAAGGATGAGAAACAATAAGTGCTCTATGCACGAGTACTTTGGTGTTCTGGAATGACGGCTTTGCTAGAAAGACGATTTCGGAGGAAGAGATGTACGTATGAAGCTGTTTTTGTGAGGATCAAATTGAATCAAGTCGTATGATAATGTTGGAATCATAAGGAAACTTAAAGACACTAGGTTTGAACTTAAGACGTTTACAGACAATACACAACCGTGCAACCATCAACAGAGTTACAACACTTTAGACTACTATAAGACTATTGTTGTGAATAAGGTATACTACAAAAGGTAAGTATACGCAGTACGAGCATCCCTATACCGATGGGATCCCGCAAAAGATAAGATTCTAGTTGCACTAGTTTTAAACATGTTTTTAAAAAGACATACATAATACTGACGACTAGAAGTGAACCTATACTATAGTAGGGGTCCTTCGTTGCTTCTTTCCATTCTGAGGTCAAACTCCTCCAGATTCACCGTCGTCCTTCTCTGTTGGACAATCCCTCTTGAAGTATCCCATTACGCCACATAGATGGCATATTCGAGAGATTTTGACATTGGTGTTTGAAGTAATGTGTTGGGTCCGAGTCTGGCAGCAATTGGTAGTATGTCCGTTCTTGTTTCATTTAAAGCAGTGTAACGGACGACAACCACCCAGATGATGGAACATTTATGACTATATATGTACACATGATATATATATATATATATATATATATATATATATATATATATATATATAACTAATATTTAAACGACCTTCGGATAAGTACTCGATATCCCACCAGACCACATCCAAATCGAGGAAAAGGAAACAGGGTGGATAGCCTTCCTAAGTCTTTTAAACATTTCTTATATAACTATACATATAGAGACATGCAATTTATAATATAAATGCATAAAAGAAGTTTTGTAAAAACCTTTGAATAGTTTAATAAATAAGAATTTATGACGTGATGTCAGTTTATAAATCGGTTCGAAAGACCGTTTGACAAAATAATTTAAGTGTGAGAAAACCTTTGTTTGAAAGCGCAACTATATAGATTCAAAAGGAACCTACAGTTTGTAAGACAGTTTCTAAAAAATGTTTCAACATGTAAAAACGTTTGTGAAAACTATTTGAAGTAATATGTTTAGTAAAACTGCTAAACTTGTAGTAAATCTATTTGTATACTAGTTATAAATCCCATATGATTGATTTATTAACAACAAGTATCCCAAAATATTGATGTTTTTCGTGTCAAAATAATTGTATGTTTGTAGTACCAAAGATGGAAACATATACATATAGTATAAGCAGAGTGTTTGATTTATATATATAACAACACTTTTCATTTCAAAAGAATATGATGTTATCGTGATATATTTTTCATACAAAAGTTTCCCTATAATTGCTATAAATCACATATGATTCCGTTGATGAAAAGCGTATAATGAACTTTATTATGTAACACACGACAATAATCGAGTATTTAACTTATATCCTCCCCCCCCCCCCTTAAAAGCATATAAAAGTATTTATAAAACATTTAAAATTGTAGTTTATAAGAGTATGAACTCACTTGATTGATTGAAGAAAGCGTGACGAAAACCGAGCAGAACTTCTACTCGAGAAAGCGGATCTCTCGAGATTCTCGGGAAATCTCGGGAGTCTCGGGAGTGTAAAACTTTCTTCCCACCTTGGATATGAAAATCAGGCCTTTGGGATGACCCCGAGGGTTGAAACGCAGAGCTTCGGCGCGAGAAAGGAAGGAAATTAGCAAATTTGGCCGGCACCCTCGCATCTCTATTTATAGGGGTTTGAGAGGTTTCGTTACGCGGGGCGTACTAGAGTACGCGCTGCGTACTCATGGGTCATGCATGAGCGCATCCTCGGTCAAAACATTGGAGCGACGTGGACGAACCAGAGCCTAGCATCTGAGTACGCTGGGCGTACGATGGATCGGACCGCTGACTCGTTCTTCGGATAATACCGGGTTTTAATTAAATTTATATTTTAATTAGTTAGCAAACTTCAAAAATTCATATCTTTCTCATACGAACTCCGTTTTCGACGTTCTTTATAACCACGCGAAGGTGAGACTACGATCTACAACTTTTGTTTAGACTCTGTCGGCTAGTTTTTAATTTATTTTTAATATTATATTTTTAATAGGCCGAGACATGATAAGTCCGTTAAAATTCCATAACTTTTTCATCCGACGTCTGTTTTTGTCAGACTTTTTACCGTGCGCTAGTATTGTTGAGCCCTTCGATTCTCATTTAGATTGTGTCGGCCAAAAGTCTCTCAATCTCTATTTCGAGTTTTTAGCTGTCTACTGTTATATCTGTAACTTAGAAAAATCACAACTTCCTCATACGAAGTCAGATTTGGACGTTCTTTTTATGTACGTTTACGTTTTGATGATATCTAAACCTTTCATTTAGATACCTAAGGCCAAAAACTATTGTATTGAAACTTCACATTTTACGTCTATCAGTATTGCCGGTTTTGCCGAGAATCTCCGGTTGGTCATAACTTCTTCGTTATAACTCGAATTTTAGGGTTCTTTATATGTATGAAAACCTTGACACGATTCCTACTACTTTATTTAACCTAAATAAGATTCTAGGAAAGTTCAATTTTTATCTATATTTGACTGGTGTTACATTTCATTGTCTCGAAATATCGGGTTGTCACAGTTATCCTCACTATATCAATAGGGTCTAAGGCACCAAGGCCGATCCTTTACGGTTTGTATCCGGTTATGGCATGATATGTTTATT
The DNA here is from genome assembly GCF_052625555.1 of Lactuca saligna. Classification (NCBI taxonomy): domain Eukaryota; kingdom Viridiplantae; phylum Streptophyta; class Magnoliopsida; order Asterales; family Asteraceae; genus Lactuca; species Lactuca saligna. The sequence goes on along the minus strand of NC_136423.1, from coordinate 58,386,762 downwards.
GATTACATCCTGGTAGTTAGGATGGTGATATGCTTATGCGTAGTGACCTGGTTAGGTCAGTGTCCTAGTTATAAGATGATGCTATGTTAGGGACCGGTTAGGTCTGTATCCCGGTTATTGGGATGTTTCTATGCTTAGTGATCTGTTAGATTAGTTTGACTGTTACATGATATGAGCTATCATATGATATTTTTGTATACATGTTTGTTTGATTGGGGTTTGGGTTGAGGCGGTCCTGCTTCGTGCTGTAGGCCAACATACCCGGTGAGCGGTCCGGATAAGTTGTAGCCCCTGCGAGGCGGTCCAGTCATGTTGAAGGCTCACGAGCGGTCGAGATAGGCTATAGGCCTTGCGAGGAGGTCCAGTCAAGCTGAAGGCTCGCTAAGCTTTTGGGCTTACATTTTCAGTTTGTTGTTTCAGGTACTTCTGGTGATCGAGGGAAGGCGAATGCCTGATCGTACCACTCGTCCTGCTGTTATGATTTTTATTATTTGATTCTGGGATACTCTAATAATTATTATTTTGAAAACAAACTATCTAATGTTTAATGGTATTAATTGTTTTGAAAAAGTTTAAAATTTGCTTAAAATTTATGGGTGTTACATAAACAGATTGAATGTGAGCCCTACATGATATAGTTTTTTCTAACTCACTCGATTTGGTCCGCCCAAACCCAAACAAGTAGAGGAATTGTAGACACCTCTTCTTACTGCAGTTTTTGTCTACTCCCATTTGTATGTTACTTCAAAATCTTGTTGGGGGTATGGTATTCTATATTGTAATGCATTTTGTAAGCTTCCAGACAACAATTTTTCTGCCAATGAGATATGGTTTTAAGTTTTAACTCTTTGTAAGCAGATTTGGTCAGAGCCTGAAATAGCTAGCTTGAGAATTCTTTGTCTTGGCAAAATATTCAATTGGTCGAACTGCTTAACATTGCAAAGAAAAAATGGGGGCATAAAATATTTATGTTTATAAATTAATAAATTAATGTATCATTTTCGTGCGTGTTTTGCAAACGCTTGGAGTTTCCAGATCTATCCCTCTCTCTCTTTCTCTCATATATATATATATATATATATATATATATATATATATATATATATATATATATAGAGAGAGAGAGAGAGAGAGAGAGAAAGAGAGGTTCAAATGTTTTTAGCAACTATTGTGTGCATGAATGCACCAATAGGAATTTAGGAATAATTAAATAATTAAAAAATTGTAATAAGGGTAATTATGTAACCTTAGCATGCTAATTAAAATAAAATTCCTTAATTCATGGAAATTACCATAAAAATTTGTTTGACCAACTATTTAACCCTAGCCTTGTATATCATACGTAATATGTCTCCTCCAATTTTCTTATGGACGAATGAATATCGTCTGATAAAAAGAGGTAGTCAAACCTCTTGCTGCAAATTTGTTTCCCCATTCCATTGATTAAGAAGATGTTATTCTCGGTGGATCCATCTCCAATCGAAGCTAGCTTCAACATCGAGGCAATTTTGGAGTCACAAGAAGCCGATGTATGTTTCTGCATCATTGCTACAGTTCCTTCGATGATCGGTTCTCTAGAGCTTTTCCAGATCGAGCAAACTTCGTATGCCCTTATTTATCTGGTAACAACTCTTCAATTCTCATGAATTATGGTTTGTTAACTTGTGATTCAAATTATCTATTTCTATTGTTCGCTGAATTAGATGGTTAAGTAAAGGAAAACCTAACGTGTTCAAAAGGAACGAGCTATGCACATAAGGTGCTCGACTAAATTCCTGAAAGAAGGACCAACTTGTTGTCTCAGTGAACTGTTAGTGGAATTTAAAATATTCCGATTTGCACACCAACTGTTTGTTAAAATGTCTCAGTGAACTTCAGTTACTTATTCTAAAATTTATTCTTTCTTGCTTAACGAGTCACTTTCAGTTAGAAGGAAGCATAGAAAAAGATGTTAGTTCGTATGGTTCCAGCTCTTGTATTAGGGTCTTATAATGTAAGTAACATTCTTTATTCATGTGTTTAAGTTGATGAGTTTCAATTTCTTTTATGTGGATGCTCTTCTTTCTTACAAAATAATGTTTTCAAATCTTATATGAAAACCACATTTCTATGCTTTAATGGGTCTGCCATATATTTTTTTTCTTTCAGTTATGGAATACAATTCTAGGTTGTGTGTGCCTTTTTATTTTTCATCAACACAAATTAACTTACTCTTTGAACCGTGTGGTATGCATTCTAAATCATGTTGCTAGAAATTATGTTTATAGGTAAACTATTGCAAGTAAATCAAATATGGTTTTTGGCTTGTCTGATGATAATGTCTAACAAGTGTTTGTTCAAACGTCTGAAAGAGAATTTAAAGAATTTAACCTTGTGGTATGCATTCTGTCAGAATTACTAGCAGTAAATACAATACCTTTGAATGTATTCTATATATTGTATCAGAATGTATTCTACCAGAATAAAATCGATGTATTTTGCCAAAATCTATTATATGTAGTATGTCATATTCTATGTATACTACCAGAATATATTAAGTGATAGTTAATTGCAAGTAACATGTTTTTAACAATTATTAGTTTTTGTTGTATTTGTGATAGGAATGGCTAGAAGAAGGCATTGAAGACCTTGATATTCTTCTAGAATATGTATAATTATATTAAAATGTATAAAGATTTTAGTCTATAAGAATATGTATGAATTTGTATTTAAGTTCAGATGTATAAGAATATATTAGAATGTTTGTTATTTTTCAACATCTGATTCAAAAATTTTATTTTTCTTCAATAATATTCTATTAGAATAAAATTCAGAAAGAGCATCATTCTAACAATATAATATTCTATTAGAATAAAATTCTGAAAGACCATCATTCTAATAAAAAAATATTCTGACAGAATAAAAACGGTAAAAATTTGAAATTGAATTAATTAAAAAATTCATATTTTTTTAAATTAGGAGAATTAATCATCCCTAAAAATCCGAAAATTTCCTTTTATAAATGTAGTTAATTGTCCAGATTACTCTTTTGCTTAAAATTGTATGATTATATGCTACATGTTACCTCATTGTAATATCATACACCCTCAAATCATGTCTATTGATTAATTTCATCAATTGATCCAGATCTGTGCATTCTGGCACACAATACTTATTAAAAGCAAAATAACCTAAACATATATATATATATATATATATATATATATATATATATATATATATATATATATATATATATATATATATATATATATATATATATATATATATATATATACACACGTGTACAATTGTTAATGAACTATTTTTTTTCTTGTGGATGGATAACAAAATTAATGAAAAAAATGAGCTCCCATATATTAATCCAATAGAAATATTAGATTTTCTCTTGGAAAAATAAATAAATAGCAAGAACTAAGAACTAAGAACTAACGATACGATTCTAGAGTTTTGAAAAAGGATGTTTTTGAAAAAATATTTTACTGATGATATGTTTTAAAAATATTTACAAGGTGATTTAAGTATTTAGTAAAAAAATGGGTAAATTATATGAATGGTCCCTATGGTTTAGGATAATTTGTGCATTTGATCCTTAACTTATTTTAACTCGTAAGGTCTCTCCTGTTTGTTTTTGTTACGCGTTTGGTCATTGTCTTATTTAAAAAGACTATTTTATCATTGATTTTTTAATTTATTTAAATAACATACCCCAACCCCACCTCTTATATTATCTTATATTCAATCATTTTTTTATATTTAAATAATAATATTTTTAGGTAAATTAAGACCAAATGTATAACAAAAACAAATGTAAAGATCTTTTAAGTAAAAAATATAATTTATAAATCTTGTGACAAAAAAAAATTTAAGAACCAAACCTAATTATTCCTATAAGGGAAAATGACGTATAGGCCCTATAATGTTTCTAGGGTTGACCCATTTAGCCAGTTAACTTATTTTGTGGCTTAATAAGGGAACGAGTTATTTGTTACCTAGCAATATAGTCCCTTTTAACTATTGTAGTCGGTTAACGTTGCCACATAAACCTAGCCTAACACGTAAGCGATGACATGGCAAGAAGTTAAATCGTCCAAGAACGGCAACGACGTCGTATTGAAGGCGAATCGTAAGGAGCAAGGATCGACAGTTCTAGCACCTCCATATAAAATGAAGACTTCGTTGACCTAAAAGGGCACATCTGCAAACTTCATTACCCCAATCTCGTCTCTGAGTTTACTCCAAAATGGCTTCGAGCGGACGTGCAGAACACAGCTGGTCTCCAAATTACAACTGTCACATGGATGAGAATCATTCGAATGGTGTAACCAATGAAGACATGGCCATCAGTCTACTGCAAACCCAGATGGAAGTGTCTCTTATACGGGAGGACTTCCAAGACCAGTTGCATGAGCTCCGTCAGGCAGTTAATCGACACTTAGATGCCATGAACCTTAAGTTCAATGACGTTCGCGTTGGTCAGATGGATATCTCACATATGGTTGTTGATCTTAAAAATCATCTCGTTTCTCTGCAAGGAGCATGTGTGAAGATGGTCTTCAAGGACAACAAACGTAAGAAGTTGATGTCTTGTGTTGGGATTTTTGGTGTTGTTTGTGCGTCTGTGGTGACGTATTTGGTGTTTAAGTAAAAAAAATGTTGTGTAGGTTGAAGCATTTCACTCCTAGGTTTGTGTTTTGGTGTGTTGCCTATGTTGTTTAGTGTCAATATTAGTAGTATATTTTTTGTGGGTTGCTGGTATTAGTTTGTGATGTTGGTCTGTAGATTTGGTGGTGGTGTTGCTGGGCTGCTGATTTGTCATTGTTTTTTAATGAAGTTTTTTGTCGATGATCTCTGTAATATGTTATTGAATAGCAGAAAGCAATGTAAACAAACCCATGGGTGAAATGTGTTTTAATATGTTATTATTAAAAAAACGAATTTGTCTTTCACCTGTATCTGTATGTGTGCATGAAAGAAAGAAACATTTGGGTATTATATATGTTTCATCAATTGGGACGACACCACAAGACAAAGCAAAATGAATTTACCTTCTTTATGCGCATAGACAGGGACCACAAATGGTGCAGTTTGGGAAAAGGGACAAAAAATACCTTTGCACACGATTGAACCATATTTGCTTGTCTGCAAACCTTTTTTGAAAAAAAAAAGGGAATAAAGTTTTCTAAAGATAGCCTTTTCATGTTGAATGGATTAAGTCACAAGTCCCTATTTTTTACAATGACTTAATTACCCCTGCATGAAAAATGGTCAATTTACTTTGTAATGACTTAATTACCCCTGCATCCAAAATGGCCAATTTACTTTGTAATGACTTAATTACCCCCACATCCAAAAATGGTTTTAATTTCTAATGATTAAAATGCCCTCACATCCAAAATGCTAGATTTAATTTCTAATGACTAAAATGCCCCCACAACCAAAATGGTCAATTTAAATAGTAATAACTCAAATACCCCCACATCATAAATGGTCAGTTTACTTTGTGTTTGGCTAAAATGCCCATAATACCCCTAAATATTCGTAGTACACCATAAAAGAACATATAAAGATAATTTGTTTACTGTAACACACATTCACTACAAATAACAAACAACTACTTAATCCAAGTCCATGGCCGTTGCAACACTGCTACCTTCACCTCCTACATTTTTTGCAAGCTTCAGTTTAATGATTCGTTCTGACTTTTTTCGCATTTTAGGTGGTTTACCATGCTTAACTCGAGCATTGACATTCACCCCTTCATCCCGTCCATTGACTCCCACCATTCGCTCTTCATCTCTAGGCCTATCCAAAGCATCAGTAGCATCTACGATTACCTCATCATCCCCTACTCCTGTGGCAACGTTTACAGACTCTTGCGTAGGTATAGTTTTTTGTTTCTTTGTTCCATTTTGTTTGGATGTTCCTACACCTTTACTACAAGTAGCCTTGTTGTGTCCTTTCTCCTTGCATATCCTGCAAGAAACTTTCTTCCCTGCCTTGCAAACGGTATGTTTTCCCATCCGTTCAGAAGCATCTCTTCTTCTCTTTATGGTTGGCCTTCCTGGCATACGTCTTTTCAATGGAGGCAAAGGGGGTATCAAGTCAGTAGAAGGCCACATATTTTTTCCATTCATCCCATGGATTGGTTGTTTGTAAGTATTATGGTATAATGCAACCAAGTACATTGGATCTACATATGGACCGTCAGGTGTCAAATTTAAGTAGGCTAAGGTGGCAACTGAGTGTACGCAACCATATCCATTAAGTTGCCATAGCCTGCAGCTGCATTCCTTTTTTTTCAACATCCACAATAAATGCCTCGTCCATCTTCCTTGCCTCAAACTTCATCCCCCCACAAGAAATGACATGCCAATGCCTACATATACAGATGAAAACCGCAAATATCATGAGATGTGAAGAGTAAAGGACTAATGTAATTGGATAACTGTACAAACCTTTGCTCAGTTTGGAGCATATTCAACCGTATTATGATGTTTGGAAAAACAGAATAAGCATTCCATCCTTGTCCGGTTAGTTTCATAGTCACCATCCTTTGCATCACATATGTACGAATGTCCTCTAACATGCTTATTATTGGTTTCTTCTGGGCATCCAAAATCACACTATTAAAACTCTCTGAAAAACCATTCTTTATTGACTCACAAGAATTATGAACTCTGAAAAAAGCCAAAGACCAAGTCTTTGGATCTCTAGCCATAAGATGCACAACTGCTTCCGGATTTAATTTTCCAATCTCTTTCATAACTACATTAAATTGTGCTTCAGTTGTTGCCTTACTTGCTTTCCAAAACAGATTTTCAAACTTGGATCCACTAAATCTCTTTCTAAAATTTGCATAGATATGTCTAACACACTGCCTATGTTCAGCTGCTGGAAATACTTCCTTTACTGCCTCAATCAAACCTAGGCCTGGCAATCGTGTCGTGTTCGGGTTGGCGTGTCGCGGGTTAGCGGGTTGGCGGGTCAAAATATGCCAACCCAAACACGACCCATTTAACTATACAGGTCACGGGTTGGTGGGTCACGAGTTGACGGGTTTGGAACATAAACCCATATATGACCCACCAACCCATTTATTTATACGGGTTCACAAGTTGGCGGGTTCATGGGTCAGATTTGGGTTCGTGGGTCCAAATTTTAGATATTTAAGTCTAAAACATCCAAATGAAAATTAAAAACATTCATAGAAACATGTTACAGACTTAGCCTTATAGGTTATGACTTAAGACCTTAGACCATCCATCACGAGTAATAATGTCAAAACAATCAAATGGTCTATGAATAAATTGTATATATTATATAATACTTATTAAATATTAATACTTGATACATAAATACATTTAAAAATATAATTTTTTTTATTAAGAATATAAACGGGTTGGCGGGTCAACCCGTTTATTTTTTGAGAAACCTATATATGACCCGTTTAATAAACGGGTTGGCGGGTTGACGGGTTAGCGGGTTGGCAGGTTGAAAAACTCAACCCAAACCCATTTATTTCGTGTCGTGTCGCGGGTCGTGTCGAGAATTGTCAGCCCTAATCAAACCCTACATAAGTCACATTAATGTTTGAAATTCGAATAGCAATAACTAAATTTAAAACATGCAATAGTTTTGAACCATACCTTGTGTTGATCCGAAATTAGAACCAAACTGTTACCATCATTCCAACATTGCAAATCTTCTGAAAGAGTTTCTAAGAACCATTTCCAAATCTCTTTGTTTTCCACAGAAACAACTGCCCAAGCAATTAGGAATATTCCATTGTTAGCATCTCTACCCACAGCACAAAGTAACTCCCCTTGACAAAAAGTTTTCAGAAAACAACCATCCAGGTTAATGATCCTCCCCTCCATCCCTCTTTTACTGAAGCAAAACATATGTATATTTTGCTGAAATAATTCTTACCATCAGGCATTGAATCAACACAAATTTTAACTGTGGATCCAGGATTTGATCTTTTAATCTCCTCACCATATGACCATAATCTTCCATAATTCTTAGCTATTGTCCCTTCAACTAGACTCAATGCATACTTCTTGGCTCTCCTACACTGACTCAAACTCACGTTAATCCCAAAATCTATTTTTACCTCCTCTCTAAGCATTCGGATGCTCATCTTTTGATTGTTATAAAATTGGTGCTTAAAGTGGGTCCCTATCCATTTGTAAGTCACAATTGATCCGAATTTGAAATTCTTTGCACAATTATGCTCACCGATAAGAGATTTTATCTGGAAAGACTTATCTTCACTCATCCAAGAACCCCAAAGCCTAAAAGTACATTTGCCATCACAACATTTGACAAGTAATCGTCTAGTATCATTCTTAACAAAACATAATTGATAACCATTCGCGACAGCATAGTTACAAAGCATGTGTTTCAATTGCTTAGGACTCTCAAACCTCATACCTAAAACAGGTTCCTGCTCCTTCCAATTGAGCTTATCATTGAAAATGTTTGGCAATTCGGGATAAACATCTTCATTGTCACCCATGTCTTCTTCGAAAAACTCACCTGCACCTGCTTTCTCACCCATCTCTACCTGACTCTCATTACCCTTTATAAAAAAATGAGGCTTCTGATGGTCATCCTCATCGCCATCGACATCCTCATCCTCGTCGTCATCATCATCGCCATTCTGTACCTCATCGTTCGTGTCACTGTCACCCACATCCCGATACCCTGGTGCAACTTCCTTAACCAGTCCTGCACCATCAAGTACTTCTTCCTCAACGTTACCAACAAACTCGTCTTTGTGTTCATCCAACCATTCCTGTATGTTACTATCCCCAAAATGGTCTACATACATAGGGAGTATAACACCACATTCATATGCAATTTCAATGAAGTCGTAATAATCGGGGTCATTGCAAATTAGAGTCAAACCTTTTGGGAAATCAATATCAGGTTGGCAGTAATAGAGCTTCTCACACTTTTCCCCAGTGAACCTTTCGATGAACGCGACACACCCATCCTTGTCCATTCCTGCGAAATCAATGTCCGAAAACCTCTGAGTAATTCCACAGGTGTAGCGTATGGGGTTTCTGGCGAACATTCCTTAGAAGTGGACATCTACTCGTAAGAATACGGGTTTCATGCTTGAGGATTCAGAAGCAGCTCACGAAAAAGGGTTTACCGATGAAGTGTTGAACAGTGGATGTAAAAGGGCTCTTTTATAAAGCATATACAAACATTACGAAGGAGGCGACTAATTAATGACATGACATTAGATGAAAGTCACAGTCAACATCCGATGTGGTGTTAGTAGAAGGAGGTGGACTTAAAATGACCGGCTAAACCCTTCAAAATTGAAATAAGAACTTAATCGACCCAACAAATACTAATTCGTTCCCTTGTTAAATCACAAAATAAATTAACCCGGGTCAACCTAGGAACATTATAGGCCTGTACCTCATTTTCCCTTCCTATAATTTAGTGGTAAAAAAAAGAGGCGTGCCCTCCTCTAATGTTTACTGAACGAACGCACCACCACAACGGGAAGAAATACGAAATCACCCCATCAACTCCATCTCCGGCCACAGTTCCAACTGGCCGCTCCACCTCCAGCGACGACATAAGGCGGCGACTTCTTCTCCGGCCACTCCTCCAGCCGGCGATTGCATATCTGGTTTGATTTTCAACTTAATCTCAGCTTAGCTTATAATGCTTCAATCTTCAATTTATGCCTTTTTTTAGGCTTATTAAATACATATTTTTGAAATTTCATCTTCATTTTACTAGATTCTCACTTGATTAAGTTACAATTTTGAAGTTTCTTGTCTGCATTTGTGAGTTACTGTCGAAATTTACATTGACTATATTAAGTGCTTGAAATTTACATTGATTAGGTTAGATTTATGAATTATATCATGTGTGGGTTATAACAAGCTGAGGTTAGGCTTCAATGTTGTCTGTTTCCGATTCCTGAGTTGTTTTCTTATTTCTGAGTTTCTACACAATCTAATTTCTGAGTTGTTTTCTGATTATAATTGATGGTTGGGTTATAAAAAGCCATTGTTCGTTTACATTCAAATAAATTAATGGTTATAACACAAATTTATTTTGATGGGTTTTTACTTGAAGTTTTGTTATGCCTTTCTTCCTTCATGTAGGTATAACACTTTAGTGTCATCAATTCAATAATGAGAAAACGAACAAAAGCTGCTGAATTTGCACATGGAGATGAAGCATCGAACCCAAAATCTTTTCAAGAAGATAGAAATCAATTTTCATCATCCAAGAAAATCTTTTTAATTTGTTTACTTTTCAGAATCACAAATTCTTTATTTGTGCAAACATATTTCAACCCAGATGAACACTGGCAAGCTCTTGAAGTTGCACATAGAATTACATTTGGGTATTGTCTATTTCTTTCATTTGACTTTATATATGTTTTTTTTTTTTTTTTTTTTTTTTTTTTTTTTTTTTTTGTATAAAATATAAATATTCAACTTTATTTATTAATTGACAGATATGGACATTTAACATGGGAGTGGACAAAAGGGATTCGAAGCTATTTGCATCCAATGATATTTGCAGTTCTATATAAAGTTCTTTCACTTTTACATCTTGATACTCCGTTGTTCATGGTAAAATACTTTTCTTTATTGAGATTCATACATGTTCATCTTATGTAAAAAAGATAATTTACTTTTCTACCCTTTTCATAGATCAAAGCTCCAAGACTATTTCAATCTTTGTTGTCTGCCTTTGGTGATCTCTACTTGTTCAAACTCTCTCATGTCCTGTATGGTGGCCATGTTGCCAATTGGGCTGTATCCTTTTGTGTCACATGCTTTTTATATTTAGGTTAATTTTCAAGCCTTGTTGTCCTGTATCTATGCAAAAGACGAAAATGCCCTTCTCCTTACCATTGAAATTTCTGTATTGTGTCCATGTTGCTCAATGGGCTGTATCATTTTGTGTCACATGCTCTTTATATTTAGGTTAATCTGCAAGCCTTGGTGTCCATTGTTTATGCAAAAGACGAAAATGCCCTTCTCCTTACCATTGAAATTTCTGTATTGTGTCCATGTTGTCCATTGGGCTGTATCCTTTTCTGTCACATCCTCTTTATATTTAGGTTAATTCTCAAGCCTTGTTGTCCTATATCTATGCAAAAGACGAAAATGCCCTTCTCCTTTACCATTAAAATTTCTGTCTTGTGTCCATGTTGTCCATTGGGCTGTATCCTTTTGTGTCACATCCTCTTCATATTTAGGTTAATCTTCAAGCCTTGGTGTCCATTGTTTACGCAAAAGACGAAAATGCCCTTCTTCTTGTATCTTTCGCTTAACTTTATTTCAGCTTTTTGCACAGTTAACAAACTGGTTTATGTTTTACTGTATCACACGAACATTATCAAATAGTTTGGAGACTGTTCTTACAGTTGTTAGTCTCTACTACTGGCCCAGTTTAAGGAGCCATTTGACCAAAATGCCCCCAGGTTCTAGAACCTACGCTCTGCTTGCAGCTGCTTTAGCCTGTGCCATTCGTCCAACAAGTGCTATCATTTGGGTTTATGTTGGAATTACCGAGCTTTTTGGCTCCCACAATAAGCTCAAATTCATTTTTCTTCAAGTTGTGCCAATTGGGTAAGCCTTAAATACAAGAAATAAAAATATATTTTCATTCATTTGTTTAATGCTAAATACATTAAATAGCAACTTACTTTCATACATGTGTATATTGTAGTGTGTATGCTGTAGTATCCTTCTTTCCATTTTATTATGCATTCACTTAAGCAAAGCTTTATAGAAAAGGGTAAGATGGGAAATCAGCATAATGGGGGAATCTCTTGTAGTACAAGGGTATTTTGGGCATTTTAGGTATAATTTCTGTCAGCCTACAAGTAGTAACAATAATTAAGGATAAGTATCTTTCTGTAATGATTGTTGCTATTTCTTGCATTTAGCCCTAAGATTAACATGCATAGATTTGCTTAAATTGTTATGTTTCTGACTTTTTTTTTTTAATTTTTTTTAATTAGGTCTGTTGTGCTTGGATTGACATTGATATTGGATAGATTGATGTATGGTTCATGGGTTTTAGTGCCTTTAAACTTTTTAAAGTTTAATTTTTTTTCATCTGGAGGTGACTATTATGGAACTCACCCATGGCACTGGTATTTCACCCAGGGATTTACAGTTATGATATTTACTTTTTTACCCTTTATGGTGGTTGGCATCATTCAGTCTAAAAACTGGAAGCTTTCTGGACTCATTTTGTGGGTTTTAGCCCTTTATAGTGTATTAGGCCACAAAGAATTCAGGTATGCATTCTTACAGAGTAAAATCCATATTTCCTATTTTTTATAAAGTTTTTGGTTTGCTACATTCCTTAGGAATTGGTTGGAATTGGAATTCAGTTTGGAACTTTGAATCCTCTCTTACTTGTGTAAATGACTAAAATACCCTTTATGCCTTACTATTAACATTATAGTATGCATTTTGCCCTTCAAGAAAACCTTTGTTTCATAATTTTTTTTTGTTTGGTGATAAGTTTATGTTTACTGTATAATCTAGATTCCTTCCATATACTGGCATTCAGTTTCAAATATGCTCCTTTATTTGTTAAAATGACTAAAATACCCTTTTATGCACTACTATTAACATTATAGTATTTATTTTTCCCTTCAAGAAAACATTTGTTTCATAATTTTTTTTGTTTGGTGATAAATTTATGTTTACTGTATAATCTAGATTCCTTCCATAGACTTGAATTCAGTTTGAATCCTCCCGTGTTTGTGTAAATGACTAAAATACCCTTTTATTATGTATTTTGCCTTTCAAGAAAACATTTTTTTCATATTTTTTTTTTTGTCTGGGGATAAATTTATGCTTTACTGTATAATCTAGATTCCTTCCGTGGACTGGAATTCAGCTTGAATCCTCCCTTATTTTTTTAAATGACTAAAATACCCTCTTATATAATATGCACTTTGCCTTTCAAGAAAACATTTGTTTCATAGTTTTTTTTGTTTGTTGATAAATTTATGTTAACTGTGTAATCTATTCCATAGCCTGGAATTCAGTTCAAATCCTCCCTTATTTATGAAAATGACTAAAATACCCTTTTATGCGCTACTATTAACATCATAGTACGTATTTTGCCTTTCAACAAAACATCTGTTTCATAATCTGTTGATAAATTTATCTTTACTATATAATTTATTTTTTTCACCTAAAAATAGCTTTAAAAGTTCAACCCATTAATTTACTAAAAGGGGAAATATACAAATTCATTTCCATTTTAAAAGATTCCAAATCCTTCAAATTCCAATTCCAATTCCTCCCAATACCAAACACTCCAGTTCTTGCATTTTTCACAAGAACAAACATTCTTTTCACAATAAAAACAAATTAGAAAACTTTATTACTATCTTTTTTTATTTTTTTATTTACAATAAAAACTCATCTTCTAAAACAAAGTAAAACTAACAGGTTTGTTCTCCCTGTGCTTCCACTAGCTTTACTATTCTCTGGTTATTCATTAGCCAATTTAAGCCAACAACATTCATCCAATAAAAAAAGCAAAAACAAAAATAAAAGCTTCTGGAAGATAAAAGCAGCAGCTTCTTTCTTACTTGTCACAAACATCCCCATGGCTCTTTACATGAGTATGATTCATCAGGTATACATCACCTTCTTTAAAATCCCCAAATTGCCCTTCCACTAAACTTACACTAAAAAATTAATATCCAGAGAGGAACTGAGGATGTGATGAATTATTTAGCAAAAGAAGCTAATCATGGAAATGTGAAAACCATTTTATTCCTAATGCCATGTCATTCTACTCCCTTCTATTCAACTTTGCATCAAAATCTTCCTATGCGTTTCTTGGATTGTTCACCAAGGTATACACATTACCACTATTTCTTTATAAAACTCAACTTACACAAAATAGCAATGTAACTAATTTCCAGGGTATTTTCGTAATTTGCTATCAGCGAAATTAAGGGAATCCAAGATGAGTCCGACCGCTTCGTAATGGATCCAATTGGTTTCGTGTCACAATATGCAAAAAACTGGGCACCACCAAGTCATATTGTGCTATTTGATACCGAAGAGAAATATATTAAAGACTTCCTTTTCTCACATTCTTTCAAAGAGGTACACTTGTTTATATTAATTAAATTACTGAAATTGTCCCTATGGTTTGGTCAAAATTGCACGTTTGGTCCGTAACTTTTATTTTGCACTCGGATGGTCCCTGGGTTTGATTTTGTTGCGTTTTTCGTTCCTTACATAAAGTTAGGGACCAAACGTGCAATTTTGACCAAACCATAAGGACGAAAAACGCAACAAAATCAAACCAAAGGGACGATCCGACTGAAAAAAAAAAAAAAAAAAAAACTAGGGACCAAACGTGCAATTTTGATAATCATTTCATTTTATTCACATAGGGATTCCAAACGTGCAATTTTTAAAATAATTTAATTATTTAAACCAAAATTTGTGTTGTGATTTTTAGATAAAAAGATTCTTTCATGCTCATTTCAAGGTGGATCGAGATCTTCAAGCATCAGTTGTTGTGTATGCTCATTTAGATGAGTGATGTTTTGTGTTTATTTTAACCTTATTACAAGAAAGCCTAATTTGTTGAGTATTATTGATTAGCCTTACTTTACATTTTCATAATAGACTTTCATGTTTTGTTAAAATTTTGTTGTTGACACGTATGTCATGTATAAAAGAGGTGAATGAGGTTTTTAGTTGTTGATATTTAGAAGACTTGTTCATTTAGTTGAAACAAAATGACACATGGAAGCCCTATGTGAATAAAGCGAAATGTTTAAGACTTTAGACTTAAAATTGAGCAATAAATGAACTTTCCAAAAACTTACATCATAATAATTATAAGGGTTTAGGTTATTTTTTGTCACTTAACTTTTGGTTTTGTATTTATTTAATCACTTTAACTCTTTTTAAGTTTTAAAAGGTCATCAAATTTTGAACTTTATGCTCATTTAATCACTTAACTTTTGGTTTGGTAATTTAACTTTTAGATTTGTGCTCTTTTAGTCACCTAACTTTTAAAATTGTGCTCATTTAGTCACTAAACTTTTGAATTTTTTTAAAAGTTTAGTGATTAAATGGACAATTTTAATTGTTAGGTGATTAAATGTGACAAAACCAAAAGTTAAGTGACTAAATGAGCATAAAACCAAAAGTTTGATGACCTTTTAAAATTTAAAAAAAATTAACTGACCAAATGAGCATAAAACCAAAATTTAAGTGACCAAAAATGATCTAAACCTTAATTTTAAACATAATAGTTTTTTATTTCTATTTTTTTTATAGTCAATACCATAGGACTAGGATGTTAAGATGGTATTTTATTTATTTATTTATTATTATTATTTTTTTATAGTTTTCTAAACCATAAGAAATTCATTATTTCTACTAAAGAAATCCTATGCATAGCCTAAATGATTATGGATGTTTGTGGAAATCGAGCCTAAATTTTTTGACTATTTAACTAAAATCAAGCAATGCAGATCAGAAAAAGCCTAATAAAGCATCTAAACTTCTTTAATTTATATCATATCGTGATATTTATGTTTGTCCCATTTGTGATCTTTTACATCAATGGCAAGTCGAATGAGGAGTAGCTTTGCATAAAGCATGGGGATTATTATGTAACCATTTTTGGAGATAATCCCAATTTGATCTTGAAACAAAACTCTTATATGTTTTTGCTACACGCATGACAAGAGTCCAAGACGATAACAATCAATTAAGATGTTTATGATTATTTTGTGCTTTTCTTCTTTTTTGTGTTTGTATTAGACAAATGTTATAAATGTTAGGCATTAATTACATGTTTATATTCTAGAGGGATCATAGTGTAAATATATCGATTATTTTGTGCTTTTCTTCTTTTTTGTGTTTGTGCTTTTCTTCTCTTTTCTCTTGTCGATTAGTACACATTGACATCAGCCAATACAATGACGTCTCTCGCAACATTCACTACTTCCGAGAAAACAACCCACAACTCTCATAAATTTGCCTTTACTTTGTCCCTAAACAACTATGGCTACTGGAAAGCTATGTTACAACCCTTTCTGGTTACAAACAACCTGTTCGGGTATGTTGATGGCACCATACAGTGCCCACCAGCCACCATCGTGTCTACCACCCCTATAGGAAAAGAAGGCGACACTATGATCACATCCACATCTACCACAAACCCTTGTTACAATACATGGGTCTCTAATGATGCGCATGTTCGAATGCTTATTCTATCCACCATCTTTGAGACGTCTTTTTAGCATGTTCAAGGTGATACATCACATGATCTTTGGTTGTCTTTAGAAAGCGCTTATGCTCCTCATACTTCTTCTCATGAATATACTCTTAAAACCCAACTTCTGAAAATCACAATGAAAGAAGATGAGTCCTCATCTGCTTACTTAACCCGTGCACAAGAGTATTCTAATGCTCTTGCTAATATTGGCGAACTAGTTAAAGAAAAGGACCTTGTCATGTTGGTTATCTCTGGCTTAAGAGAAGAATACAATGGCTTGAAATCTACGCTTTTAGCAAGTCAGTCTCCAACAAACTTTGCTGAACTTCATGGTCTACTGTCCGACCATGACTACATGATCACAAAGACCTCCAGAGTGGTGCCACCAGCCCAAGCATTCACCACCACCACTAGACAGCCCAGTTCCATGGCTGTTGGTTCGTCTCTATCACAAGATGAAACAATCCAAGCTGTTCAAAAGCTTGCACAACAGCTGGGGTAACAGCTCCAACCAACTAATTCAACATCAACTCAAGCTTTTTACACAAATCGATCAGGAAACAATCGCAATAGCCGATTAACAAACAACCGTGGGCGTGGTAGCTACAACAATCGTCCACAAGGAGGAGGTAATAGAAACCAATTTAGTTAGTATTGGGTATGTTCCGTCTCAATGCCCTAATCGAGATCCCTCCACCATACGTATGAGATAACAACAACCATCCGCTAATTTTGTAGATTATCGATCCCGGGCCTCCTCTACCTGGGTCATTGATACTGGGTCTTGTCATCATGTTACATCTGATCTCTCGAGCTTTGATCACTCCGAGGCATACCATGGTAATGATAACTTACATGTTGGCAAGGGTAAAGGTTTACCCATTCTCCATATTGGCTCCTATAAACTCTATTCTCCTAATAAAACTTTTCATCTCTCATAAATTCTTCATGTTCCAGAAATCAAACAAAACCTTCTTTCTATTCAAAAATTCTGCGATGATAATAATGTTTATTTTGAATTTCACATTTCCTTTTTTGCCGTGAAGGACGAGAATACTCACACTACCCTCCTCACGGGTCCAAGTAGTGGCAACCTGAACTCCTTCCACCTTCTGAAGTTGCAGTCTACCTCGTCTAAAGTTGCTTTCTCCGTTACCCGTGCTTCTTCCATCACTTGGCATCAACGACTTGGACATCCCCATCCACAGCTATTGAAGTCAATGATTTCTAGATATAGTTTACCTTTATCAAACAATTTTGTCAATTCACATTGTGATTCTTGTTCTATTGGAAAATCTTCAAAACTTCATCTATCATCTTCTAATTATAAAATTTCTCATATTTTAGATTTACTCTTTTGTGATGATTGGGGACGAGCCCCTGTTACTTCTTTTGAAGACCATCGATATTTCTTACTATGTGTTGATCATTTTTCTAGTTTTATGTGGATTTTTTCCCTTAAAATCCAAATCTGATGTCTTTAGTACTTTCCAACAGTTTCTTCTTACTATAGAACGATAATTTCAAACCAAACTAAAATCTGTTCAAACTGATTGGGGAGGTGAATTTCGAAACCTCTCTAAGTTTTTCTCATATCTTGTCTTGTCCTCGCACCAGCGAACAAAATGGCGTTGTTGAGTGTCTTCACCATCATGTGGTCGAAACCGGCCTCACTCTTCTTGCTCAATCCGGTGTTCCATAACGATTTTGGCATTATGCTTTTGACATAGCTGTCTATCTCATAAATCATATGCCTTCTAGAACCAACTCCAATATCTCACCTTTAGAACATGTTTTCAAACACAAACCTGATTTTTCCTTTCTTCGTGTGTTCGGTTGTCGATGTTATCCACATCTCCGTCCGTATAACAAGCATAAAATGGATTTCAGATCTCTTCCGTGCATTTTCTTGGATATAACACCTCTCACCATGGTTATCAGTGCTTTGACCCTCTTTTCGAACGCCTTTATATCGCTCGTCATGTTCGTTTTCATGAACAATTATTCCCTTACCAAATTAGCCCCCCATCTCCACCCACATCTTCCTTCGATCCTTATACATCCTCTTATCCTACTCCTGGACCTGACATATCCAAGCCTTCCAATACACCCCTTACACCTCCTACATCACCTACACCATCTCCTTCCAATACATCCCCTACACCTCCTACATCACCTACACCATCTCCTGCATCATCTTCTTCCCCTACATCTCCACACGAACCTCCTCTTTCGCCTCTCCTTTATACATTTGCATGACACCCTAAAACTACCATCACCTCTCAACCAGAAAACACCACATCTCAACAAGCAAATTCTACCTCCCAACCCGACATTTCCTCCTCTCTACCTCGTCCTCGTCCCTCTAAGTTGCGTCCTAATCCTAAACCCTCTCAACCATATAATCTTGCCTCCTATCGTACTACTACCGTTCCTACCAAACCAACCACCTTTAACGTTGCTAACAAATCGCCTTAATGGAGTCAGGCCATGGCCGACGAGTATACTGCTCTTCAGCGCAACAACTCCTGGTCCTTAGTGCCTCCTCCATCGAATGCTAATGTTGTTGGTTGTAAATGGGTCTATAAGCTCAAACGGGATCCGATTGGGGCAATTACACGTTACAAAGCACGTCTTGTTGCAAAGGTTATCGTCAACAACATGGTCTTGATTATCATGAGACTTTTAGTCCCGTTGTCAAAGCGACTACAATTCGGGTGGCTCTATCCTTGGCAGTCTCACACAGTTGGCCCTTACGACAACTTGATGTTTAAAATGCCTTCTTACATGGCGATCTCACAGAGACAGTCTACTTGCAACAACCACCGGGTTTTGTTGATCCGGACAAAGCTGATCATGTTTTTCTTCTCCACAAGTCTCTCTATGGACTTAAGCAAGCTCCCTGGGCATTGTTTTATCAGTTGTCAACTGCACTACATGCTCTTGGTTTTCGTGGATCTAAAATGGATCCTTCGCTTTTTATATACTCCTCTAACGATGGTCTCTTGTATATGCTTGTTTATGTTGATGACATTATTCTCACAAGAAACAGTACCGTTGATATTGACCGGGTTGTTCAGAATCTTAGTCGCACTTTTGCTCTACAAGATTTGGGGTTGTTATCTTATTTTCTGGGGGTTGAAATTATTAAACAGGGGTCCGAAATTGTTTTGTCTCAAAGAAAATACATACTCGAGCTACTAGAACATGCGAATTTGTCTCATGCCAAATATGTGTCATCTGCGATTACTACCACCACCAATCTTTCCCTTGGTGACACTCAACCATTTGAAGACCCGGTTAAATATCATCAAACAGTTGGTACACTTCAATATGTGACTCTTTCACGGCCGAATATTTCGTTTGGGGTAAAAAAAGTGTGTCAATTTATGCACTCTCCGACTCATAATCATCGGTCTGGGGTTAAACGCATTTTGCGTTACTTGCTTGGCATAGTAACAAGTGGACTTTTATTTCAACGCAATTCCGATAGTGTTCTTCATGCTTACACAGACTCCATTTTTAATGCCTTGAATGCTTTCTCTGATTCTGATTAGGTTGGTTGTCCGGATGACCGTCGATCCAACGAGGGATATGCTATATATCTCGGTTCTAATCTTGTCTCATGGTCTGCTAGGAAACAAAAGACCGTCTCGCGATCATCAACAGAATCCGAGTACAAAGCCTTAGCTGATACAGTTGCTAAACTTACATGGCTTCAAACTCTTCTACAGGAACTACAATTTTCTACTCATACTGTTTCAATTCTATGGTGTGATAATCTCGGTGCTACATACCTATCTGCTAATCCTGTCTTTCATGCTCGTACAAAACATGTTGAAGTTGACTTTCATTTTTTTAGAGAAAAGGCTTCCCGAAAACAACTCTTGGTTTAGTTCATTAATACAGATGACCGGATTGCAGACGTGTTCACCAAACTGCTACCTTCTCAATGTTTTCAGTTCTTGCAGTCCAAGCTAAGAGTCGCTCCCCAACCTTAGCTTGCGGGGGAATATTAGACAAATGTTATAAATATTAGGCATTAATTACATGTTTAAATTCTAGAAGGAACATAGTGTAAATATATCTCTTATTAATACTTATGTAATCGTGACATGCTAAGGAATAATATACAATTCACATTTTACCAAGTTAACTGTTTGTAATTGTAATCGACACCAATCGCTAACAATTGCATTCAACAAAGTGTCAAGCGAAGTGTCAAGGGTATGTAAAACGACTCTTGAAGGTGATACATTTAGAATGCAAGCATGGCTAGTCCAAATATATTTTTTGGCCTATGGCTAGAGGAAAAAAAGACCTTTCAAAGACATAAGTATAGCCAAAAAAACATTACAAAAATTTATTAACTTTGAAAAAGATGGTTTTCTTTTTCTATTTTTTTTAGATGCAAAATTTTTATTTATTAATAATATTATCAAATACACAAATATATACAAACAATTTATAAAAATACATTAATTTAATGAAAGTTACTTTTTGTATAGTTTTTAGATAAAAAAAAAATCATAATATCAAAATCAATCTTGTATAACATATCTTTATATAAACAAATAGAAGGGAAATCATTCAACATTTTCTTATGACATTGCTAAGGTTATCTAAATTTTTAATAACTTCAACTTTGAATTTCTTTTAAAGATACAATAGAAAAA
The DNA here is from genome assembly GCF_052625555.1 of Lactuca saligna. Classification (NCBI taxonomy): domain Eukaryota; kingdom Viridiplantae; phylum Streptophyta; class Magnoliopsida; order Asterales; family Asteraceae; genus Lactuca; species Lactuca saligna. Next base: position 58,365,811 of record NC_136423.1, on the reverse strand, counting down.
ATAGTTAATAAGATTCTATATGCAGTTAGATTCTAACCATTAAGACTTAAGAGTTGTTATGATCTAATCAACTAATACATTCTATAATTGCTTGATTCCTTCGTATTTCATTTGTTTATAATTTATCTATTTGATATCCACCATATTTTGATGCACCTACCCATCTAATTCTTTTTGAACAAAGATAATTATATATATAGGGAAATCTCCAAAAAAGTCCTAAATTTTTGCAAATTTTTGTTTACGAAAAAGTCCTAAAAATCGGCAAAAGCTTGCATTTTTACCCTTTTCGACCGGTTGAAACCGGTAACAAATTAATTTGGGACTATTTCATAAACTGATCCAAAATATTGAGACTTCTCCAGAAAAAAAAAATAAAAAAATTAGGTCTTTCCTACAAACAAAAATTTATTATTATTATTATTATTATTATTATTATTATTATTATTATTATTATTATAATTATAATTATTATTATTATTATATTAAAAATATGAACAAGTGTACTAATTTTTAAATTCGTTATTATTATATTTTTAATAATACATATAAATACACTTAAAAAGATATTAAAGAAATTTTTCAAAGGTGAAAGTGGTGGTGGTGGCAATGTTTTAAGAATTAAAATCATGAATATATGATTGTATGTTCTCATTTTGCATATAATCATTTGACACTTCTTATTATTGTTTTCATTCATAATATTAACACTTAACAATTTAAAAGAAGTTGCCTATTTGTAAAATTGTTTAAGATAAAAGAATGTATCACTTTGTATATAAAATGTTTTAAGGTAGAAAGATTTCTTTTCAAATCCAACAAATCCACTATAAATATTTACATTGGTTGCCAATATCAAATTTCAAAAGTATTAATTACACTATCTTATTTAATATAAATTAATATGACTTGTTTTGTTTTATGACATTATATTTGCTATTTTTCCAATAAAACCACATGAATAAAATAATGAAAAAGAGCAACACACATGTTGGTAATTCAAATACTTACACATAAGACATACACGCATAGCACACACTCACTATTTATTAACAATTTGAAAAAATCGCTAACTTCTTTTAAATTGTTAAGGGTTAATATTTTGAATTAAATGACCATATACAAAGTTAGAATATACAAACAAACATTCATGATTTCAATGCCATCCGCTCCACCTTCACCCTTAAACAATGTCTTTAATATTTTTTTATTTAAATGTATTTATATATATTATTAACAATATTAATAATAATGAATTAAAAAAGTAGTATACTTATTTATATTTTTAATAAAATAATAATAATAATAATAATAATAATAACAATAATAATAATAATAATAATAATAATAATAATAAAGTTTTTGTTTGCAGAAAACCCTAATACTTGACAATAATAATAATAATAATAATAATAATAATAATAAAGTTTTTGTTTGTAAGAAAGTCATAATATTTTGTTTTTTTGCAGAGAAGTCTCAATATTTTGGATCAGTTTATGAAATATTCCTAAATTAATTTGTTACAAGTTCCAACCTGTCAGAATGGGTCAAATACAAGCTTTTACCGGTTTTTAGGATTTTTTCGTAAGGACTAAAACGTAAGTCACACCTTATATCAATTCTTGCATCTGTCCCTCCCTATCTGTGCTATTACGACACCAATGGCTTTCCAATTTGGTTCAACAAAGTCAACAATTAAAATCTCAAATGGTAAGTAAATGTACTCTTAAACATGATGCATTTATATTGCAACTAATTTTTAAATTCATGATGTTTAAGAGTTTATTATTATTATTATTATTATTATTATTATTATTATTATCAAGAAAAACCTCTCCAGACAATTTTTTGTTGCACATGTGCAACATTTGTCCTCTTCGTTTTTTGGAAGGTTTTTGATTATAAGACTTTTGTGCAATGTAACATTTGATTTGTCTCTTCAAACTTCTTCAATTTTCATTTTTTTGCAAGTGATTTTTTTAAAAATTTAATTAGTACAACTTGGTATTTTTTAAAACTTTGATTTTTTAAAACTTTGATTTACGGATTTAATGCAATTTCTTTTTATATTTCTATAATTTATTATAACTTGATTATTTATTATAATTAATTATTTTTTTATTTTTTATTTTTTCAACTTTTTACTGTTTTTTTTAAGAATATTTTCAGTTTTGGTTGTATTTTTTTTTAACACGTGTGATTTTTTTACGGATTTTATAGATTGTTTGTAATGTTTCCTTAATTTTTTTTTGTAATATTTTTTTTATGTTCTTTAAAATTAGTTTTTTCTTAGAAAAAAGACTGATAACAACTTTTATATTTTTTTAGAAATTTATGTTTTTGTTTTTTTAGTATTCTTTCAATGTTTTAAAACTAAAATTATAAAAATTTCGGTGTTAAACTATTTTCAATTTATAAAATCAGTTTATTAAATTTCAGTTTATTGGAGTAGCGTGTAGATGTTAAAAAAACCAATAGACTTCTTATTACAGGTTACATCCGTTTGATCCATCTCTTTTGCTGCAGAGGGTTGCAGAAGCGATCTGTAAATTTCATTCCATTCGAAAAAACAAAAAACACCTTTAGAGTAGTTTTACTCATAGCTTGACATTTCCGTTGTTGATATTGTTGAATGATATTTTAATCACAACAATTGAATGTGCCATATATATTAGTTAGTTTAAAGAATTTTCTTTCCTTTTTGTATTTGTAATTTTCATAAAAATATATTTAGTTGGAGTACTTATTTAGATAACTTCATAAAAAATAATTTTATTTAAGAAAAGTTAATTTTTGTTATAACCAAAATTCCATTGGTAATCCTTTTGATTGTTTAACATTTGGTTTTAAAGATGGTTCAGATTAGAGAAGGAAATTAATTAGCAAGCAAATAATTTTCGTTGCTAATATGACGCCAACAGTTTCTGGTAGATCTGTGTCAGTATTAAAGATCCAAGCATCACACGCATAAAGGGAGGGTATTAATTAGTAGCCATTCATGGTTCACGAGCATTACCTTATGAATCTACCATTACTCCACTTGACATTATTCAAGACACTTGCATCATGTAAAAAGCCAACACTTGTCTCAATTTTGTGCGTCACATTCAATATTTTCAAACAACTCAAGGACAAAAAACCTGAGAATATAATGAATTCAACTTACAAAAGTCCTTAGCTAAATCAAGAAAATGTATACTTATTCTTGATGCTAGCAAGAAATTAAAACAGGCTGCCAAGCCTTTAAAAACTAACATGTAACTTTTTTAACTTTAACCGGAGATGATAAATTAAAGTAAAGAACTGCATTTTCTCAAAAATCATCAACCAAAGTCGCAGTTTTTGATCCTGTACATGATTTTGGTTCAAGAAATCGAGCCTTAGTTAAGTTTCTCGATCCCGATGTTTTTGAGATACAGAAGAAAATAAAAGCTATGTATTAATCGACTATGGGTGAATTACTTTCATTCAAAACCTCGGTTGCATTCACGAGATTTCTCATGACATCAACTTGTACCCTAAGGGAAAGGATGTAGTCTAACGCTTCTTTGATGAGGGAGAATTCATCCATGGCTTCTCCACCAGGTACAAGTCTTTTAAGAACTTGGGTTCTCTTTTTTACCAATCTTTTTGTAATATAAGTAGCTGAATTGGACGTAGGAGGAAACGTCTTTTTTGCTCTTTGGGCAACACTACAACACTTTTTCAAGATCTTCTTGCTTCGAAACCTCTTATGGAGAGCGATCATTTTGCAAACTGGGGTCTTTTGTGGCATGAACCTTGACTTGTGGGTTAATAAATTATCCACGAGAATAGAGTTTTCTTCGTATTTCATAGCATCGGAAATTACTGCATTGCTCCAAGAAGTTGTGGCATTTTTGGCAGAAGCCATAGCAATATCTGCACAAAACTTTATCTTCTTCTTTCTCTCCAAAACATCCATTTTCTTTGAAGAACAACATATCTGAAGACCCTTAAACCATTTCTTGATGAATTCCCTCTTAAGCTTGCTAGAAGTATGCATTACTATGATTCCCTACAATAATCGAAAGTAAAAAATTAATTAAACTAAATGATCAAAATGCGTTCTTGATGAAAAATATTGGAATCGAATTATAATTTCATTGTATAGTCATGCAGAAACAATTATCTTTTGAAATTCTTTCCTCACATGCAACAAACAACTCAAGGAAATAAATTAAACAAAACAACTAAACACCTTCAAGAATACAAAAACAGCAAAAACAATGACGGATTCAACATTTTTTGTAAGCCTTGCAGATTCGATTCAACTGTGTATCATACGAAAACTTTGGATTTTTACTATGTATTCGTTGAGTATATATGGTAAAAGCCAGAAGTGAAAACATGCATTCAAGGATGAACTTCAAGATCATGACCTATAGATCTCCATAGAGAATGTCGATCAACATGTTCATGCAAAACATCATACAAGACCACATGAAAAGAGTCATAAACTTTGCAATGTTTGTGTACCTTCCTAAGGTTGAATGAATAAAGTGGTATTGATATCTTCTATTGTTGAACATCCATTGGAGGTCTATAGGAGAAAAAAGCGGTTGTTAAAGAGACAATACGTAAGAGAGAGAGAGAGAGAGAGAGAGAGAGAGAGAGAGAGAGAGAGAGAGAGAGAGAGAGAGAGAGAGAGAGAGAGAGAGAGAGAGAGAGAGAGAGATGAATGAGAATTAGAGTTAAAGGCTTTATTTATTTGTTTTTTTCTCGAAAGAGAAAAAGGGAGGGAAGGTGGTGGGGTTAAGAGGGAAAGACACAGCACATGCAACCACATGGGTGTATAGGCCTACAATCCCCATAAAACCCTAAATCTTCTATTTCACAATTTTTTATAGAAACTAAATATTTTTAATATTTAATTAAACAATTCAATTTATTACTTTTATATCGGAGATTCAATTAATATATTGTTTAATAGAAATTTGAATGAAACATGATGTTGAGTTAACATTTAATTTAATTAATAAATTAGATGTGAGAGTTATATATATATATATATATATATATATATATATATATATATATATATATATATATATATATATATATATATATATATATATATATATAAAGAAATTAAATATGAAATTTTAAATATTGAAAAAGTTTGAATTTATAAAAAAATGAAAAAAATATATTAAAATTAAAATATATATTTTTTCTTTTACATTAAAAAAAATTAATTTAGATAAATAAAATGGGGCTTTAATTTAATAAATTTGAAATTAGAAGGAAAATTCATTAATAAAAATGATATGCATCTATTATTATTTATTATATTTAAATACTATATTTAATTTAATAAAATGGAAAAACAATAAAATAACATGTAGAAAAAAAATATAAATAATAAGAAAAAACTATATGACATAATGCATCAGAAGATGACGAGTAACAAAATCAATTTTATTTATTACGGTGGATTAAACCGAAGATGTTATGTTGGCGTTCATTGGAATGAATAGAAAATTGAATGAACATTGAAAAATAGTTTTTTAAGTTTAAAATAAGTTGTTTGTTCTTTTGTTTGCATATTATTTTTGTCTCATCTGTGTGCGCACTGCAGACCACGCACAAGCATTAGGTTTCATGGATTGTTTATTTTTTTTTTTTTTTGAAAACTATAGACCTAAAAAGGTATGGTTACTCTCTTTTTTGTACAGATGTAGATTAAAGTCTTCAAACATTTTCACACATTTTCTACCTTTAAAAAATACATATATTCTAACTTTGTATATGAAAAGCATTTTGGAAAAAAAGTTTTAATACTTAAAGAAAAAATATTCGATGACACAATGTTTAAGTATAACTTTGCGACAAAAGTTTGTTGGTTTTTATTAAATATATATGTTAATTCATCTTATAATTTTATTTTTACTTTTTATAAAATAATACATAAAATTTGATCTACATTTGTTAGTTATCTATAATAATTCATAAATATATTGAAAAACTATTTAAGTTTATTAAAAATATAGGCTTAATTAGATTTTAATTTATTCTAGCAATATATAGATGTTAAAAAACAAATAGATACTGTAGTCGTTTGATCAACCTCTTCTACTATAGAGGTCTCAATATTTTGTCTCAGACAAGACAAACATCATCTAAATATCTTATTGAATTTTTATAAAGTTACATATATTGTTAAAAAACAATCTTAAATTCATATAAAAGATAAAATAATGATAGGATAATGGAAGTCCACTAAACTCAACACAATACTTCAATATATTGTGGATACATGACCCAAGGATTCTATAATATATTGAGCCTTAGTATGATTCAAATATATTTCTTTTTAATAAATATAAGTGGTGACAATTTTGATGCATTTATTTATGAATAGATAAATGTGGTGTTCAATTATAATAAAATGGACTTTGATGTTAAAAAAATTCAAATTAATAGAAAAGATAAAATAACAATGGGATAGTGACAGTCCATTAAACTCAACACAGTAGTTTAATATATTGTGGATACATGACCCTTAGTAAGATTCAAATATACTGATCCTTAGATTCAAATATATTTCTTTGTAATAAATATAAGTGGTGATAGTTTTGATGCATTTATTTATGAATAGATAAATATGGTGTTTAATTATAACCAAATAGCTTTTGGTCCAGCGGTAAGAAGTGACACTCTCAAATGAAAGGTTATGGGTTTGTAGTGGTGAAGATTATGATGGCATGTGTGGAGTATGAAAGATCTAGTTCATCATCATACAAATCATGAATACATGGAGTAAATAAATCTGGTTTAAGCTCTCATTAGTATTTGATAGAAAGAGTACAAATGGGTCTACTATTTCTCTCTCTAAAACTAACACTCCAAAATGATCATTACATAAATGAGTGTCACTCACTTTCTATTTATAGGAAAGTCAATTCATTACACAATACAAGAGGATAAGCACAAATACATCCAAGCGTGACTTTGCACCCTAACATTCTTCCTCTCAAAGTTAGAATTGGATGTCACAGGTTAAATATCCAACGAGCTTACGCGATCAAGACCAAACTTCCCCTCGAAATGATACCGGTTTTTAAATCTGCAAATGAATACTTGAAGCTTTGAATACCCACTTTTCATTCTCTACAAAAATGATTACAAAACTCATTAAGGGTGAGAAGTGCTCGGTGATTAATCTGTTGGGTTTTATACATAGCAAACAATCCCATGTATGCATGCAACCCTAATTTGAGGATCTATGTTTTCACTATTAGACATAGAAGCATTGAACACAAAAAACTAGAAACCCTAGGATGCACATGTAATTTTCGAAATTAACACATAATTAGGCTTAGGATACATACCTTTATTGTTATATTGTAATAACAATCAAATCCTTGAAGATCTTGAACTTTCGTAGCAAGCGGCACAAGTGTCACGCCTCTAATGGCTCACAAACAAACCTAGCAACCAAGGATTACTATGGAAAGAGAGTAGGGAAATGAAAATTCGCCTCTAAGCCTTTCTTGGAGTGCATGGGACGAAATCCAAACCTATAGGGGTTTATATAAGTGATAATGAAGGTTTAGGATAAGGTAGGTGTATTTTAGATAACCCTAATCCCTTAACTTTCTCCTAAGGCTTCCAAGGCACCCTTAGAGCCCAAGGAAACCCTAGGACACTTTATATTTTGTCCCCACCTCTAAGGGTGGTTCTAGAATGCTTCAATGCTCAATTTTTGAACATTGTCACCTTTAGTCCCTACAGTTTCAGTTAATTCCTTTAATCCTAAAATTAATTCCAAATTAATTTTTGATTAAATATTAATTAAACAATATGATTTCTAATTAATATATTATATCCATAATACATTAATATATCATTTATCTTGATTTCAAATTAATTTATTAACCAAGTAATAAATTAATAAATCATTCTTCTCTTTCCAACAGTTATCCTATTCAATTGGCAGGTTTAAATGGAACCCAAAAGGACATTGCTACTATCAATTCAAGTACATACCAATTATACTTATGGGATTATACACCTAATCCAACAGTCTCCCACTTGGATAAGTCTAATAACTATAGTTGCAAGTATAACTTCAAAAACTAACTAGCAAATTTTAGCTACCAAAAGCCACTGTTGAACTCTAACCTAGTCAGTGACGTGTCCTTGGATAAGGGATCAAATATTCCTCCATTCTACAAGATATCGTATGGACATGGGACATGGATTATAATCAATCTCTATCCAATAGTTGTTTCCCGATTTCCGATTTAAGACGACTAATAACAGACTACAATTGAACAAATCAAATCAGTCTAGGCTTGGACAAGCGCTTAGGGTTTCATCACTAAATCATCGAGGGGCCCACATATATAGCTTTTATCCCACATTGGGTAAAAGAAACGAATAAACATCGACTCATATTCTTACTCTATTTACTCATCAAATCACACACAACAATACGTTTTATAACACCAAGTTACTAGTGCGTTTACATATCATCAACGTGCAACTGACTTGTAAACTGCAACTATATGTCTCCATTTCATGAATGTAAGATATTATCATCTCACAATCACTCATGATAAAATCCATGAAGTGATTCACGTAAGCGTGGGTTTATTCCAATACTCAAATCTTATTTCAGGAGCACTCATGAACACCGCGACATACGTTTGCTATGTCTAAACACTATAGACAATCTACAGACGGACTCATGACAGTCTTACATCATTACCTACTTCTAATGTATGATTGAATGCGAATGTTTGAATAACCTAGTTATTCCGGAAGTCATAACATGCAAAGTGAAACACAAGAATAATCAAATCCAATATGGCCTCAAACTTGTGAGTATAAATAAAACACCTTTCATTTAGTCATCATATCGATTAGACATTATTCATTGTATAATGTTTCGAGTAATCAACTTACTACTTGAATCTAAAAACAATAGCTATCCCATGCTCCAAGCATACCTACTATGTTTGCATATGGTCCTTACTTTTTTAAATAGATCAATTCAACACATTCCTAATGATGCTCATTTCTCAATTCCTAATCCTTATCATAAGTGTAAGAATACCAATTCATTCCACTATTAGAATATGTTAGATTCTAACATTTTATGCAATCATCCCTTTGTAATGCCATGGAACCAAAGTCACCAAGACTTTGCCAATGATATTGTAAAGGGCTCTATTGGAGATTGTTATAAGACAACGCTATAGAAATGAAGTCTCACATTCAAAGTACATTCCTTTGAACATCCTTCTTGCATAAAAGTTTCTAATCTACACATAGATTCTTAATATCCAACTCCCATTATGAAAATATTTCCATATTTACCATATAACAACTCATTCTTAATAGAATCCTATCTATTTATAACAATGCCAATATGTTCCATTCAATACTTTACTTTCAACTGCCCTCTAGTAACCAATCCTTAGCGAACCTTAGATCGTCCTTGACCGTTATTTAATTATTTTATTCATATCCGATTTTGGTCCTTTTTCCCTCTTAATGCCCTAAGCATTTGGAAAATCAGAACTGTCGAATATTACACCATATGTATATATACCCGAAGCGTATGGGATACGATACATAATGTCTTACACAAAGACATGATACTTTACCAGTCTCTTGCTATAATATTTCCATATATATAATTCCCTTATGTTGAACCTTTTCAACATAACATTCATATATGTCCATGACTAAGTTTGATCAAAATTTCTTGATCTAAGCTTTTCGACTTGAACTGAAGTATAAGTTCTGCTCCCTTAAATATAGTAAAACAACTTCTCAACCTCTGCAACTTGGCGAATTGAAACTTTTGTTTTTCTAAAACTAATATTGCTAAATCGCAATATATAATAATCATGCTCCCACTAACATGATAATTATTTCCTTACCAGCATAACACTTATGCTCCCGCTAGCTTTGATAAGACTTAATCTAAGCTCATACACCTTTTATTAGAAAGATCATATGTATGCCTAAACTATTTCATAACTTATATCAATAAGTTCTAAATGTTCAGACTAAATGCAAAATCTCAGAATTCAAACCATGAAGAGAGACGTCGTAATCATGATCGGATTTGAGAATGCAATTTTCATAAGCGCTATCTCCTTAAAATCTTTATAGTGAAAGCATTTCCTCACAATCGTTTTCATTAAATGGAGAGAAACCTAGTCACTTAGATTTCATGGTGTATGTGTTCCTATCCATGTGAAACTGTCATAACCATAATCATAAGACAAGGTTTGTGACAATTTCAAACTCATATGGACTGAACTTGTTCAATCTTCATTTCTTGCGAACTGGAAACACAAGGGCCTACCATGTCTCCGAAGTAGTCAAGCAGCTCACCCATACAGATCAATGAACTTTCACCAATCAAGGTGCTTTTCTTTATGCAATCAATTGAGAACTTTGAGAACTCTTATGCATAGTCAACTTTACTGGAATGGTACAGAAACAAGAATATGTCATCATGATAGGTTATAAACCTCAAGTCGTGTGAGATGAACAACTAGGTTTATTCTTGATTTTTTCTTGAAACTTTTCAAGATCATTAAGACTCCACTGACCTCTTGAAATATAAGGCTCTCTTGTCGAGAAACATTCCTTGACAAACAAATATTCAAGAGTTAGTGCGGGTTCTTATCAAGACAAAACCACAACACATGATTGGTCTTAGTTGGTCTTTGTCTTATCCAAGGCATCACAACTTACCAATTTCAAATGTACAAAAGTAAGAACCTTTTCTACTCCACATTTGATGAGTGTTATAAACCTTCTTAATATGATGTCACTCAAATAACAATTTTTGAGTACAACTCTAAGAATTGATTTTAGAACGAAGTATGATTCACCTTTTGATTTAACCATTCAAAAATTTCTGATTCCTCTTCTTAGCTATACTAGTGCACTAAGGTATTCTTAGAGGATGAATTGTGACACAGTTTCATAATCATAAGTTAATGGTAAAACACGATACTTATGTACTCTCCCTTTTTTTCAGATTAGAGAAACTTTTATCTTTCTGCCTAATTGATTCTTCTTATTTGTTTTGCTATACATTGAAACCTTTTCATTGATTCAGAATTACACTTAATCTCGTAAGCATAACCATATTTACTAAACTTTTTAGTAAATCATGACGAAAAGTCTTATCGTTCTTTGTGATGGACTTGACTAGTGCACAACAATATGTACTAGAACCCCTAGTCCTTCACTTTACTCACATCTATATGTGAACAAGGAATTAGTCTCAATTTCCTAAAGATGAAGGTTCTCATTCATCATATGATGCAAGTCGCATGATTCCAAGTTTCTGTCCAATTGAAAACTTGGTTGATGAGAATCTTTCATTCTTTGGTAAATTTTGATGCTACCACAAATAATATTAACTAAGAATCACATCGTTTTCAATATTGCTAACAATAGAAACATATAAACATCAATTTTCACAAATTCCATTGCAAGGAAATATAATTAAGAAAAAACCAAAATTTATTTTATTTATAAAAATGCGGAAAAACTTGTCGTTACAATCGCAATTACAAATGAAAACTATGTAAATATTCCTAAGTAATCTATCCTAACTCTTCTAAGTAGCAGCTCAAAATCCAATCTTCGAACCATGCGATCGAAATCCATTTCCTCATGACCAAACTCTACTTACTCTTCCTTTCTATTCTTCGATCCTAAAGAACATCAAAATGCAATCTTATCACATCATGTATTAAGAATCTATAAATAGGAACTTAATAAAGTTAGATAGTGGATTTACCTAGTGCAGAGTCATACATCTTGACTCTCCCATCCTTGCGATCATTCAGGTACATATGGCAGCTTCGCATCCAATGCCCATTCTCTTGGCAGTAGAAACAAACGGTCCCTTTTCGAACAACACATGGTACAATTTCAGATTTAACCTTTCTCTTTACCATTTGGTCAAATGGTTTGACCTTGGCCAATCCTTTTCCATTGGGAAGAGAAGACTTTTCTAGACTTCCAATGTTGCTATTGTCAATATCCATGGAAGTTTGGGAGGTTGATCTTCCAAACAAATTTTCTTGACCAATGTGCCAAATCATTGCTGATTCAACAGTAATAATCAAATAGGTAAGATCAATGAAGGCCACGTCATGGTCCATCATATAGTACTCTCTAATGAACTCACTATATGATTCGGGAAGTGATTGAAGAACCAAATCAATAGCTAACTTCCTTGAGACAATGACACCCAACATTCCCAACTTGTCAATGTGTGACTTCATCTCCAAGACGTGTGCATACATAAACTTTCCATTTTCGTGTTTACTTGCAAATAGGGCTTAAGTGAGCTTGAACTTTTCAAGTCTTCGAACATGTGGGTTAGGGAGAATAACTAGAGGAGGTGGAGTAAGTGATGCATGATTTCCATTTCCACGATCCAATCGTGGAACATCACCTTCAAGTGGAAAGGCTTTTCCAAAGGATTCGGGAAGACCATAGTCATTTGACATCTAGAAAATGGGAGAAAACTCAAGTTAGTTGATTCAACCCTTAATATAACACCCAAATGAAATATTAAAGCTCGGATTCAACACAATATTATACAACTCGGAAGACGGATGCTGTAATCCAGCTGCTGAATATTTGAAGGTAGGTAAATGACGATTTACCAATTTCCACCATAAAAAAGAAAATTGAAAAATTAGGTTTTAAATGAATTGAAACTCATAGATATTTTGAGATTCATTGAGATTTTCAATGGCATGTTTAATCTTGATTATGCCCTTCAAGTTTGTGACTGAGATGCCGAGGATCACAAATAAGGTGTGGATAACCATGCAAATTATCTTGGTACTCTTGATGTCGATCACCACCCAATCAATGTGCCGGTTAAGCATACACTCTACACTGATCAATGATAACCTTATGAGAAACCCATTGCCATCCTTCATTGGTTCCATATTAGTGTGTCAGTTAACCACACTCGCTCCACTAATGACCAACAAGGTGCAATGTGCAATTTCATGGATTAGCACCAATTCCACATTTTTCCTAAAGTACCTAGATTTGGGAATTTATAAAAGCGTTTAGTTACTTTGTATTTCATTATACTTATAATGGAAGGTTATGTCCTATCCTACCCGTTTGGCTAACGACCCTCCACTAGTCAAGAGTGCGGTGGGTAAGAGTGGATACCCAATGACGGTCATTTTACAGTCTGCTTCCTTAAACACCCCTTACAGACCAGCTTCATGAATGAGGCCTGCTAACGGTAAGACTATCCTTTTACTTATACATATATATATATATATATATATATATATATATATATATATATATATATATATATATATATATATATAAATATCAAGCTTTTAATATCATAATAGTATCAAGGTGTATTTTAAACATTTCAAAATACTAGGATTTTAGAATCTAAAATATTAAAACTTTGATTTAATAATTATCCAAAATTAAACAATTAATTTAAATTATTAAATCATGAATGATCATCCATTAAATTAAATAATTAATTTAACCAAATCCCTTTATCCCCTAGATTACGAAAATTTGGGAAAGGATATTTCAAAATCTTTAATTATCCATTTAAACAATTAATAAGATAAGTACCAAAGATAACATTATCCTAATCCCTAAAATTTTGAAATCTAATCTTGGGAAGGAATGTATTTTCGATAAACCTAGGGTTTACTAACCCTAAAATCGAAAATATGGGGCCAAAGGAAAAGGGTTCAAGAAACCCTAACAAATTTCAAAAACTAGGGTTTTGAAACCCTAATTTCGAAAATCCAAGCCCTAGGGTTTATTTTCCCTAAACCCTAATTTGTTAAATTCATACTTTTGTATCAAATCTAATTTAAAACAACAACCGAAAGCTCTGATACCACTGTTGGGTTTTATACATAGCAAACAATCCTATGTGTGCATGCAACCCTAATTTAAGGATCTATGTTTACTTTAGTAGACATACAAGCATTGAACACAAAAACTAGAAACCATAGGAGGCACATGTAATTTTATAAATTACCACATAATTAGGGTTAGGATACATACCTTTATTGTTATATTGTAATAACAATCAAATCCTTGAAGATCTTGAACTTTAGTAGCAAGCGCCACAAGTGTCGTGCCTCTAATGGCTCACAAACAAACCTAGCAACCAAGGATTACTATGGAGAGAGAGAGAGAAGGGAAGTGAAAATTCGTATCTAAGCCTTTCTTGGAGTGCATTGGATGAAATTTGATATTTGCATAATTAGCCATATGTTTAGTATATATTTTTATTCATTTTTAGCTAATTACGTGCATAATGTGGACAAAAGGTACTTAATAATGCTTAAATTGTGTTTTGAGTCCAAAAGACATGCTTGGAAGTAAAAAGGACTAAGGAGAAGCAACTAGAGACCAAAGAATGAAGAAAAAGGAAAACACCCACACCTACTCGGTGAGTCCACGCACCAACTCGGCGAGTTCATGAGAATGTTCCCGAAGAAAAGTCAAGAATCCTTGTCATACACGGATTTTACACGCCTACTCGGCGAGTTGGGGGACCAACTCGCCGAGTTGCCCCTGTTTTGTGATAGCTATAAATATTGGATCTTAATCCGAATTGGAAACTTTTCTGGCTTCTTGGAAGATGGACCTGCGATTGAAGAACCCTTTAGAGACCTGAAGAACCCTAACCTTTGATCCTTTGAAGAGTGAAGGCAAATTAGGTTATATTTTCCACTTAATCTTAGGATTGAATCATGTTTAGCTTAGTCAAATTCGTGTTTGAGCTTGTTTCCACTGTAATCATGAGCTAAATTCGTATTGTTTTTCTTTAGGAAGAACCAAATTACTCATATGGTTTAATTATTACTTTCATTGATTGTTTATTGGTGATTTTATTAAATTAAGTATGTTAAAGAACCTTATGCATGAACCACAACTATTTTCTGTTAATTGGAAGACAATTAAGCTTCATGAACATCTGTTAGTTGTTAACCTCATATGTTTATGTGACCACTTTATCATATGTCTAGGAATAATGAACATGAAACTAGGATTAACTAGAGAATGAGTAAATTAATGTGTGAGCTTGTTTGAGAAACCAACAAACAAGAGGTTAATTGAAACACCCACTTGATTAACCAATTACAAATCTTATTTAATCCTAATAATTGAACTAGGGAAGTAATTAGTTTAAACAATTGGCCATTGCTTGAATTGATTAATTGTTTAAGAGTTAGTATTAGTGAACATGAAGCTAACCACTATAGTTCGTAACCAATAACAATTAATTTATCATATTATTATACAAATAACCATAGGAATGAATTGGTTGGACCTAAACATAAACTCTTTATGAAATTTGGTGAATTTTTACTTGTTTTTATTTGTTAGTTAATTGGTTGTTAGGTGGTGATTTTTCTAGCGCAAAGTTAATTTTTTTAGTCATTCAGTAAGTAGATTAGGTTTTAAAATTTATTAGTATTTTTTAGAAAATTTTCCTTTAGTTTTTTTTGTTAAAACATGCTACTCGCTGAGTACACTTGCACCTACTCGGCGAGTACCTTGCTGTTTGGTATTTATTTTTCGTTTAGTTCAGTTGCCTTTTTTTTTCTTTTCTTTTTACGTGTTTTTCTTGTTTTATTGCAGGATTTTCATGACCATATGATCCAACACTCGGCTAGTACCCCCGCTTGAAGAACCAGAATCCGCGTTGAGAAAGAACAAAGGCAAAGACGTGGAAAGCTCGAATACACCTAAGAAGTCGCCTTTGTCTAACTTGAAGATTGTTTTTGGGAAGAAGAAGAGCAGCAAATCAGGAGAATCCAACACCTCTTTAGCAAGCGAAGACCCGATCAAAGAAGACACCGAGTACGAAACCGAGGAAGAAGAAGAACCCACATACGGGCACGACTCCGATTCCGGCGACGAGTTAGCTCTTACCATGGATAACATCAATGAAATCCCCATGGGGGAATGGAAGAAGAGGATACACGATGACACTGGCCTAGGACTTGTGCAACCCACAATTCTCGCAACTGCTACTTTTGAGCTTAAGGGTCACATCCTTGCTCAACTTAAGGAGATCCCTTTCATCGACAAAGACCACGAAGATGCTTACAAACATTTAGATGAAGTTAATGATGTGGCTGGTTACTTTAATGTTCCAAATGTGCCTTGGGAAACTCAGCTACTCCGCATGCTTCCGGTTACTTTGAAGGGTGCTGCAAAGGATTGGCTCAAGTCATTGCCCCCTAGGATCTATCATTACATGGGCCCAAATGAAAGAAGAGTTCATTGATCAATTCTACCAGCCATCCAATATATCCAAGCTAAAGAAAGCCATAGCTAACTTTGAACAACAAGCTGGAGAGTCACTATATGAAGCGTGGGAGAGGTATAAGAGCCTGCTAAGGAATTGCCCACATCATGACCTCAATAGTCAACAAGAAGTCTCCATCTTCTATGATGGAGTAAATGTTACAACAAGGCTTTTACTTGACTCTCAAGGTCCACTCACGAAGAAGCCACCTCCAGTGATTAAGCAACTAACTGAAGAATTCTCTAAGCATTCTAAAGAATACCATAATCCAAGAAATGATGTCACTAGGGGGGCTGCCTATGCAGCTTCAGAAGACTTGTCAGCAGTCATGGCTATGCTAAAAACCATGGATAGGAGGATGGAAAAAATGGATCAAATGATACATGCTATTCGGGTAGGTTGTGAGAACTGTAATGGGCCTAATCTTACTAGAGACTACGACCTGGATGAAAATGGCAATAAGAAGGTGCAAGTATGTTACTCAAGTGGGGACCGATATGATGAAGATTGGCGTAAACCAAAGAAAGAGTGGCTCGCTTATGACGAGTACAAGAAGGCTAAGGAGGAGAAGTACAAGCAAAAAGAAAGAGGTTTTTACCAAAAGGAGGATCCGACACAAGAAAGAAAACCAAGTTTGGAAGAGATGCTTACGAAATTTGTAGCTGCTTCAGAAAATAGACATAATGATCTTACTAGAGACTACGACCTGGATGAAAATGGCAATAAGAAGGTGCAAGTATGTTACTCAAGTGGGGATCGATATGATGAAGATTGGCGTAAACTAAAGAAAGAGTGGCTCGCTTATGATGAGTACAAGAAGGCTAAGGAGGAGAAGTACAAGCAAAAAGAAAGAGGTTTTTACCAAAAGGAGGATCCGACACAAGAAAGAAAACCAAGTTTGGAAGAGATGCTTACGAAATTTGTAGCTGCTTCAGAAAATAGACATAATGATCATGATGTTGCAATCCAAGAAGCAAGAACCATGCTTAGAAACTAACAAGCATCTATCCATAACATTGAAACGCAGCTTGGGCAACTTGCTCAACAAATCAATCAAAGATCACCGGGCGAACTTCCTAGTAAAACCAAAAACAACCCACGAGGCGTGCACATAAACATAGTCACAACAAGAAGTGGGAAGATAATTACTCCTCTGGCCCCCATTCAGACTGAAGCACCCAAAGAATTGCAAAAGAGGGATGCAGAAAAAGAAGACCAAAATAAAATTATGCATGGAATAGACTCTACTCGCCGAGTCCAGAATATGGACTCGACGAGTCCACTTCCAAACTCGAAAGATCAAATTCCTGAAAAGCCCTTTCAGCCTCCAATGCCATATCCATCCCGAGCTAAGAAAGAAAAGCAGGAAGAGGAGTACCAGAAGTTTCTTGACTATATTAAATCTCTTCAAATCAACATACCCTTCATCGAAGCAGTCGCGCAAATGCCAAAATATGCAAAATTCCTTAAGGAGCTTCTAACCAATAGAAGGAAGATAGAGGAGGTGAAAGAAGTAGTTCTTAATGAAAATTGCTCAGCTTCCATGTTAAACAAATTACCAAAGAAGACAGGTGACCGGGGAAGCTTGACTTTGCCTTGCCAATTTGGTAACTTGGCTACCATTCATGCTTTGGTTGATTCGGGAGCAAGTGTGAACCTCATACCTTATTCATTCTTCAAGAAATTGGATCTCCCGGAACCAAGGCCAATTCGTATGGCAATTCACTTAGCAAACAAGATAGTCACATTTCCAAGAGGAATATGTGAAGACTTATTGGTCAAGGTGTACAAGTTTGTGTTTCCTGCAGATTTTATAATTCTAGACATGGAAGCGGATCCTCAAGTCGCGATCATCCTTGGAAGACCTCTCCTCAACATGGCAAGTGCTGTAGTGGACATGAGAGACTCGAAGCTTACTTTACGGTTAGGAGATGATTCAGTCACTTTTGGGGTTGATCAAGCTTTGAAGCATGCGAGGAATAGTGATGACATGGCGTTCTCGATTGACATGTTTGATGAATTGATGGAGGAATGCGATAATGAAGATTCCAACAAGTCCACCATCTTTGATGAAGAATTTGATGCTGAAAAAGACTTATTGGAGATCGAGAGGCTGCTGGAAGAAGCTGAGTATGAAGAATTAGTGAAGCACTCTGATAAAGCAACTCGCCGAGTCCATGTGAAGAAACAATTGAATTTGCAAATTCTCTAGCAGACTCGCCGAGTCCCTTACCCACACTCGATGAGTACAACATGCAGAATGTAAAAACAGAGCTCAAAACATTACCAGATCACTTGGTGTCACACCCCAAAACCGATAACGGCGGAAACATTCTGGGGCGGAGGACGTCATGTAACGTATCACAACACAGTACATGTAAATAAGCAAACAACATCATCCATTGCATTAAATATATAATTTTAATACAAGCGTGTTCTGTACATTATAGACACCAAAAATAACGTAAATCAAAATAATAAGATGAGTCTTGGATACGCTCCATCTTCTCTAAAGCTGGCCTCGGTACCTGTCTACTGATGACCTGAGAATACAAGTTATTTTGAAAGAGTTTATCAGCATTAAGCTGGTGAGTTCATAAGTATTTTAGTGTCGGTATTTGTCATCCAAAAATGTTTGAGCATGTATCAAGCATAAATTTGTAAAAGGTATGTAAATGTTTGTAAGTGTTTGTAGAAGTTTGAATCTCTCAGAAAAACCTATATTTTCTATTAAAGTAGCCTTCTACCAAGGCTTAACTGTTTTGCATACTCGTTTGTCATAAAAGTGTGTAATTTACCCAAGTGTAACTATCTTTTAACAAAATATAGTTTGTACATTAAAGTTTAAGTGAGGTTATCACTAAAAATGTAATGGGTAAATCATTGTAGTACTGTAGTTTTGTTTTATAGGAACTACTGCTGTACTAACTACCTTAAACCGGATTTATATTAAGGTATCATGTGATAAATTGCACCATACTATCGACTGGTAACAACGACAACGTATAGTCGAAAAACAAGTTATGACGTTTGGCACCCGCAGACCTGTCGGTCCCACTGTAGTTAGCAGCGAGGTGTAGGATAGTCAATCCAGTATAGATCTATACGCAAACTCAACGCTCTCCCTCCAAGAGAATTCTGGCTACAACTCGGGCCATGACATTTAAGGCATGCTCCGATACAGTGGATCACAATTGTTATCGTATTCTTGTATATGTAATGAAAATGTTTCTCGTTCTAGTATAGTTGTATATGTAATGTTCTAGAAAGTATTGACTCATGAATGAACTGACTCATTGTATGATATCGCGTTCTAGTAGCGGTTCTAGTATCTTCCTAAACTACCCATATGGTAGTTTACTAGCAGTCTAACTGGTACGTATGGTCATAGATGTATACCTTTACTAACTAAGGGCATGGGATGAACTGGAAAGACCTTTTATGACTATATATGTACACATGATATATAACTAATATTTAAACGACTTTCGGACGAATACCCAAAATCCCACCAGACCACATCTCAAGGCGCGAAAAGGAAATAGGGTGGATAGTCTTCCTAAGTCTTTTAAACATTTCTTATATAACTATACATATAGAGGCATGCAATTTATAATATAAAAGCATCAATGAATTTTGTAAGACATTTGAAACATAAATATTATTTTAAGAAAAGATCGACTTGATGTCGATCTATAAAACAATTTGAAGGCATAAGTATGATAAAACAGTTTTGAGTATAAGGAAACATTTGATAGAAACATAGTTGTAAATAAGTTTGAAAGGTAATGTACCGAGTAAGATGTACAGTGTAATAAATAGTTTAAAACATATAAAATGTTTATAAAAGTCATTTGAAGCAAACTGTTTGGTAAGACGGCTAAGGAGTAGCCAAATCTTTCGAATGCTGTATATTAATCACATGTGATTGATGTAATAACTAGCGTAATTCTACTTATTAATCGCATGCGATTGATTTAATCCTAGCATGATTCTACTTGTATTCCCCCCCATAAAGCATTTAAAAGTAGTTAAAAACATTAATTAAGGGGTATGAACTCACTTGGAAGTTTGAAGATAGCGAGATCGAAAACCGGGCAGAGTTTCGTCTCGGGAAACGGATTTTTCTCGGGATTCTTGGGAATCTCAGGTGTAAAATCGACTCTCGGGACTTGAGTAAAAATGACCAGGGCTTCGGGTTTGAACGGGCACGGAAAACGAGGAAAAATGCAAGGGAAATGTGAAGAAATGAGCAAGTTTTTCGGAAACCTTCGCACCCTTTTTATAGGGGCTGAGAGACATGCGTACGCGGGGCGTACTCCTGTACGCGGCGCGTACGGGACGTCACTGTTGACCGCATCCTCGGCTGCAGCGCTTCGGACGGGACGGGGAGGGGGTAGCTCGCATAGGGGCGACGTGGACGATCCGAGGCCATGGCCTTGAGTACGCGGGGCGTACTAGGGTATGCGGCGCGTACTTCGGCCCTAGGTGCTGACTCCTCTTCGGATATTACCAAGATTTTAATAAAAATTATATATAAATTAATTATCAAACTTCAAAAATTCATATCTCCTTCATACGAACTCCGTTTTCGACGTTCTTTATATCCACGCGAAGGTGAGACTATGATCTACAACTTTCGTTTAGATTCCGTTGGCAAATTCCGAAATTATTTTTGTTATTTATTTAATAAATGATGTGATTAAGGAATTTCTTTAAAAATTCATAACTTCTTTATCTGTCGTCGGTTTTTGCCATACTTTTTACCGCTGAAATACTATTGACGAGACCTTCGATTCTCGTTTAGGTCATTCTGGCCAAAAGTCGCTCGATCTCCAATTCGAGTTTTTAGCTGTCTACTGTTATATCTGTAACTTAGAAAAATCACAACTTCCTCATACGAAATCAGATTTGGACGTTCTTTTTATGTACGTTTACGGTTTGATGATATCTAAAAATGTCATTTAGATATCTATGGCCAAAAACTATTGTATTGAAACTTCGCGTTTTACGTCTATCAGTGTTGCCGGTTTTTGCCAAGAATCTTCGGTTGGTCATAACTTCTTCGTTATAACTCGGATTTTAGTGTTCTTTATATGATTGGAAACCTTGATACGATTCTTACAACATTATTTAACCCAAATAAGATTTTAGGAAAGTTATATTTTGACCTAAATTTGATTGGTTTTACATTACATTGTCTCGAAATATCGGGTTGTCACATCATCCCCCCGTTAGAAGGAATTTCGTCCCGAAATTAGAATTTAAGCAAGGAAGCATGCACGAATGATCGAGTCGTGAGGAGGAAACTCCCTAATCGATTGGTTCTAGCGCATCTAAGTGATAAAGGGTTCTCGATTGGCGTTCCAACGAACCTTCACTAACTGGCGATGGCGTTTCTTCGTCCGCTTGACCTCTCGGTCGAGGGTCACTATGGTTCTAATACGAAGGCGAGGATCTCGACGAGTGGACTTGCAAGAGTCGTAACGGAAAGGTATGGTTTCACGATCGATATGCGAAGAGTAGAAAGTACGATACTGAGTTCGCAGAGTAATTCTATTTTGTGTGAGGCACATGACCGATTCTGATAAGAATCCCGGAGGTCCTGTCTAACTTGGATTTAGCCTTCCACGCTTTACGAAGCGTATTAAGCCATTCCCAGAGTGAGTTATCCTAAAGAACTTGGTCACTCACTTGGAATCTCAAAGGTTCCTTTTCTTGCGTAACTTCCCAGTCAAAGGCCACCCCTTGCTGGGTCAAAGTCGTACGAGTTTCTATAGCTTGCGAGGAGTTCTGAATGAACTAAGGCGTTCGGTCGGTAAGACCTAGAATCTGGCGAAAAACTGTCGGCGTCTCCGGTGTCGATAAATGCTCAATGGTTTTGACGAATTGAAAGAGTACTCATAATTTCTCACATTACTAACAGTGTGTCCTAGAAATTTGACTCTTCAATTTCAAAACTCGTGCCTAGAGAAATTTGCTAAAAGATCCTCTGTAGGAATGTTACCATGGGCTTTCTTCTTACTACGAGGGTAGATAAGTAAGTCATTACATGGAGAAATGATGACTGATCCCAGTAAGAAAGACGTAACTCTATTTATTTAGCTCATGAAAACTATGGGCGTATTGGTCCTATCCGAAAGGTATCACTACGAACTCGAAGTG
Organism: Lactuca saligna; assembly: GCF_052625555.1. Taxonomy (NCBI): domain Eukaryota; kingdom Viridiplantae; phylum Streptophyta; class Magnoliopsida; order Asterales; family Asteraceae; genus Lactuca; species Lactuca saligna. The sequence continues at coordinate 58,343,304 of NC_136423.1, read as the reverse complement.
CCCGCATCGAGTTCAGGAGATAGTCTTCCGGACATCCTCCCCTAACACTCGAACTGGTGATATTCGGATTCCAGATCCATTCCTGGAAGTAGTTTCTTTTCTTGCGTTTGCTCAACCATTTTGTCTATGCGAGGCAGAGATAACGATTTCTATGAAAATCTTGACGGAGTCCTCGATATCCGAGGCACATACGTTGCAATCCGTTGATCTCCGCGAGAATATGACCGGGGTCCTCTAGGGTGAGAAGCCTAGTCTACTAATTCTCTTTCTGTGTAGTTCGTCAAGTGGTTTGTACTGTTCTGGCATCTCCGAGGGTGTTTAAACTATAGGGCGACCTGTTGTCGGGAGTTGTACCGGGTTCTAAGTTTGTTCACATGACGATGTGATTACTCGTATACTTAGGTAGTTCTCCGTCCTGAAGTCCATTTTAGAATTTATATAGGGCTTCACGATCACAATCTCGTGTATACGAGGCGTATATAATTAAGATTGAAAAGGTAGTTGAATAACTGATTCTTCCATACCCTCACATCCCATCCGGAAAAACAAGTTAAAGTGGAATCATCAATTCTAAACCTGTAGAACCTTGATTATATATCACTCTTATACATACATTTCTCAGTGATAGATCAATTGTATAAATCCTTGGATTGAACTTGACGTACTGCACGAGTGGTACTTCGGGGATTTCTTCGGAAAGAAAATAACTAAGTGGTACTCCTGGCATGAGTACTACGGTGTTCTGATATGACGGCTTCGCTGGAAAAATGATCTAGAAGAAAGAGATGTACGTATGAAGCTGTTTTGGCGTCGATTAAATTGAATCTGATTGTATGATAATGTCGGAATCATACAGAAACTTTAAAGACATTGGAATTAAACATAGACGATTACAGACAAAACACAACTGTGCAACCATGAACAGAGTTACAGTACTTGAGACTTACCACAAGACTATTGCTGCGAATAAGATATACTACAAAAGACAAGTATACGCAGCACGAGAATTCCTATACAGACAGGATCTCGCAAAAGGGAAGACTCTAGTTGCACTAGTTCTAGATAGTTTATAATTCTGTTACAACGAAACGCCCAAATTACATTTAACGTGGTTCCGGAGTAGGCTCTCCTGCAACTGTGATCCTGAGAATTTTCCCATCTCCGCCAGAGTTCTTTGTTATCGGGCAATCTTTCTTGAAGTGCCCTACCTCACCGCATTGGTGGCATGACTGGCTAGTACTAGCCTTGGAGACGGGATTGCGGTGTTTAGCCAATGTTATGTGGACACGAGTACCTTCCTCGTTACTCCATTTTGAAAACCGCTTCTTAAATCGTTCAGTGCTATAACAAATCTTGTGTGCAGGTTTAGTCCCGATGAAAGGGACTTGAGTGATGGGTGGCGCCGGTGCTCCACAGTTACGAGCATGGTGCCCTATGTTTAGGAAATTGCAACACCGCATTTCATGGCAAGCCTAATGATGATGGAAACTACACTTATCACACTTCGGGAGTTTTCCCTCGTATGGCGTGCTCGGTACTGGGATGGCAGGGGTTTCCACTTGCTGCGGTTGTATAGCCAGCTTTTGGGATCTCTTGCGTTCCTTCTAGGCTTAACGCCTTCGTTTCTTGGTTTCTGGTTTTCGGCTTTGCGAGCCTGTGACTGTTACTGTTTGACGACTTCCTGGATGGATACCACGATTGGTTGTGCTGTTAGTGCTACGGTGTGCAAGGACCGCGGTTACAGCAGCCACCACAGCAGCTGTAACTGTTGTTTGAAAGGTAGCGGCGTCCATAGGAAAAGTCTGGATGACGAAATGATTCTGTAACAAGAAAAGTAAAGATTTTGTGAGCGATTCTGGTTGACCCTGATGTACTTAGATTGTTCTTGAAAAGAGTAAGAGTATGATCTTGAAAGTTTGACCTACATCCCTATGATGCAGTCTTAGTAAAGAATGAAAGTATGTTCGCGAAGGTTTGACCTACATCCCTATGATGCAGTCTTAGTAAAGAATGAAAGTATGTTCGCGAAGGTTTGACCTACATCCCTATGATGCAGCCCTAGTACGGAATGGGAGTATGTTCGTAGAATGGTCGTAATACGTTTTCCGTTCGAGCTCAGGTATCATGGGTTGGTGAATAACAAGATCCAACCATGGAAAGAGACTTGGAAGTGTCTCCGGAGATAAATCGCTATAGTCCAAGGACTTGACTAAAGCATGTTTCATATAGACTCCAATGAAAGTATGATAAGAGTACTTGGATGAAGAATGACACAAAAGTTAGTCGGTTGTCAATATCTTGGATATTTACGACATAAAGGTTCAAGAACATGACCGTGTAAAGGTCTTACATCATATCCACAAGAGATAGTTCCTGACAGCATAAAGACCTAACTAAAGTACTTACGGTACAAGATAATTTCATAGAAAATGCCACATCAGGCATAGACAGAAAAATACGATTCCTCTTTATAAGGAAATAAAGTAAAGCGTCTACTACTGGCGACGGTCCTCTCTCTGGTGAACGCTTAGTTCAGCCAATTGACGTTCCACGTCACGTAGGTGTCTTTCGCACACCGTCTGGCGTACTTGGAGCCCTATGATTTCGGCTCGTGATTCAGTCAGTGCTTGCAGTAGGGTTTCATGGTTTCTCTCTGATCTCTCGTGAGCATATTCTAGATGAATGGTGTGGAGGGTATGCATTCTAGCATAGGCGACTATTTCTGAACTCTGATGTAGGGCTGTCCTGCCTTGAATCTCATCTCTGGTCTCTCTACGGACCAATATTGGCAAGATTATATCTGCTAAGCCCTCATTGCTCAAGTCGTAAAAGCTTCGGTCGCCATCAAATAGCATAGACTGATCTTGTCCTTGGCTCCATATTTCCAAGCATTCCACTCACTCAGGGTCGGGTCATGAAAAAAAACGGACGAGGTTTAAGAGTTGGAACGGGAGTTGCTCGGGGTAGGTTCTCAACTTCTGGTTCGGAGTTAGCATCGTACTAAAAGTCTTCATCATGGTGATCATTCAAGGGGATAGGATAATCATTCACTGGTTCTTCTTTAAGCCAACCAGCTATAATTTCTAAGCGAGAATTTAGGGTAAGAGGAATATTATTTGACGAACTATCTAGATAATTATTTAGAAAACCTTCATTAGTTACATCGCTATTTGTGAAGTGCATACCAGCTATGTGTAATCTAAACAGGATAGACCTTCGAATAAGTGACCTTAATTCCAAATTCCCACAGAATAAGGGCAAGGCAACATTATCACAGATTCTAAGTCTATAACATCCTAATTACATATAGCCTCAGTGTATCCACTTAGCAATTATCAACTTAATAATGAAGATCCCGTTTTAGTTCTCAAGTATAAAGTACTTATAGTAACACCAAATACTCCTATAGTATTTTAAAATTTTAATGTTATGTTCCATTGTTCTCATTATGGTAGGGTTGGTAAGATTTTAGCATTGTTGCAACCACACAATTAAACTTAGGCACATGCTAGTCAACCCTCGGATAATATAGGTGATCAGGCTATATCTTCCCAATTTTGACCATATGTCTCTAAGCTCACTTGTGTTGCCCAATAATCGTAATTCTTTTGTACTGTCCTAGTGACACTGATTTTAGTATGAATGCAGGCACGTATACTTACTTAAATATTTTATTATTTAAAGTATAAACTCTAAATCAGAGTGTTTTTAATCCCATTGTATTTATAGTTAGTATATCTTTTATGGGTTGATATACTCAATTCACTATAAACAATGCTCTGATACCAATCTGTCACACCCCAAAACCAAGAACGGCGGAAACGTTCTGGGGCGGAGGATGTCATGTAACGTATCACAACACAGTACATGTAAATAATCAAACAACATCATCCATAGCATTAAATATATAATTTTAATACAAGCGTGTTCTGTACATTATAGACACCAAAAATAACGTAAATCAAATTAATAAGATGAGTCTTGGATACGCTCCATCTTCTAAAAAGCTGGCCTCGGTACCTGTCTACTGATGACCTGAGAATACAAGTTATTTTGAAAGAGTTTATCAGCATTAAGCTGGTGAGTTCATAAATATTTTAGTGTCGGTATTTGTCATCCAAAAATGTTTGAACATGTATCAAGCATAAACTTGTAAAAGGTATGTAAAGGTTTGTAAGTGTTTGTAGAAGTTTGAATCTCTCAGAAAAACCTATATTTTCTATTAAAGTAGCCTTCTACCAAGGCTTAACTGTTTTGCATACTCGTTTGTCGTGAAAGTGTGTAATTTACCCAAGTGTAACTATCTTTTAACAAAATATAGTTTGTACATTAAAGTTTAAGTGAGGTTATCACTAAAAATGTAATGGGTAAATCATTGTAGTACTGTAGTTTTGTTTTATAGGAACTACTGCTGTACTAACTACCTTAAACCGAATTTATATTAAGGTATCATGTGATAAATTGCACCATACTATCGACTGGTAACAACGACAATGTATAGTCGAAAAACAAGTTATGACGTTTGGCACCCGCAGACCTGTCGGTCCCACTGTAGCTAGCAGCGAGGTGTGGGATAGTCAATCTAGTATAGATCTATATGCAAACTCAACGCTCTCCCTCCAAGAGAATTCTGGCTACAACTCGGGCCATGACATTTAAGGTATGCTCCGATACAGTGGATCACAATTGTTATCGTATTCTTGTATATGTAATGAAAATGTTTCTCATTCTAGTATAGTTGTATATGTAATGTTCTAAAAAGTATTGACTCATGAATGAACTGACTCATTGTATGATATCGCGTTCTAGTAGCGGTTCTAGTATTTTCCTAAACTACCCATATGGTAGTTTACTAGCAGTCTAACTGGTACGTATGGTTATGAATGTATACCCTTACTAACTAAGGGCATGGGATGAATTGGAAAGACCTTTTATGACTATATATGTACACATGATATATAACTAATATTTAAACGACTTTCGGACGAATACCTAAAATCCCACCAGACCACATCTCAAGGCGCGAAAAGGAAATAGGGTGGATAGCCTTGCTAAGTCTTTTAAACATTTCTTATATAACTATACATATAGAGGCATGCAATTTATAATATAGAAGCATCAATGAATTTTGTAAGACATTTGAAACATAAATATTATTTTAAGAAAAGATCGACTTGATGTCGATCTATAAAACAATTTGAAGGCATAAGTATGATAAAACAGTTTTGAGTATAAGGAAACATTTGATAGAAACATAGTTGTAAATAAGTTTGAAAGGTAATGTACCGAGTAAGATGTACAGTGTAATAAATAGTTTAAAACATATAAAATGTTTATAAAAGTCATTTAAAGGAAACTGTTTGGTAAGACGGCTAATGAGTAGCCAAATCTTTCGAATGCTGTATATTAATCACATGTGATTGATTTAATAACTAGCATAATTCTACTTATTAATCGCATGCGATTGATATAATCTTAGCATGATTCTACTTGTATTCCCCCCCATAAAGCATTTAAAAGTAGTTTAAAACATTAATTAAGGGGTATGAACTCACTTGGAAGTTTGAAGATAGTGAGATCGAAAACCGGGTAGAGTTTCATCTCGGCAAATGGATTTTTCTCGGGATTCTCGGGAATCTCGGGAGTAAAATCGACTCTCGGGACTTGAGTAAAAATGACCAGGGCTTCGGGTTTGAACGGGCACGGAAAACGAGGCAAAACGCAAGGGAAATGTGAAGAAATGAGCAAGTTTTTCGGAAACCTTCACACCCTTTTTATAGGGGCTGAGAGACATGCGTACGCGGGGCGTACTCCCGTACGCGACGCGTATGGGACGTCACTGCTGACCGCATCCTCGGCTGCAGCGCTTCGGACGGGACGGGGAGGGGGTAGGTCGCATAGGGGCGACGTGGACGATCCGAGGCCATGGCCTCGAGTACGCGGGGCGTACTAGGGTACGCGGCGCGTACTTCGGCCCTAGGTGCTGACTCCTCTTCGGATATTACCAAGATTTTAATAAAAATTATATATAAATTAATTATCAAACTTCAAAAATTGTATCTCCTTCATACGAACTCCGTTTTCGACGTTCTTTATATATCCCCGCGAAGGTGAGACTATGATCTACAACTTTCGTTTAGATTCCGTTGGCAAATTCCGAAATTATTTTTGTTATTTATTTAATAAATGATGTGATTAAGGAATTTCTTTAAAATTCATAACTTCTTTATCTGTCGTCGGTTTTTGCCAGACTTTTTACCGCTGAAATACTATTGACGAGACGTTCGATTCTAGTTTAGGTCATTCCGGCCAAAAGTCGCTCGATCTCTGATTCGAGTTTTTAGCTGTCTACTGTTATATCTGTAACTTAGAAAAATCACAACTTCCTCATACGAAGTCAGATTTGGACGTTCTTTTTATGTACGTTTACAGTTTGATGATATCTAAAAATGTCATTTAGATATCTAAGGCCAAAAACTATTGTATTGAAACTTCGCGTTTTACGTCTATCAGTGTTGCCGGTTTTTGCCGAGAATCTTCGGTTGGTCATAACTTCTTCGTTATAACTCGGATTTTAGTGTTCTTTATATGCTTGGAAACCATGATACGATTCCTACTACTTTATTTAACCCAAATAAGATTTTAGGAAAGTTATATTTTGACCTAAATTTGATTGGTTTTACATTACATTGTCTCGAAATATCGGGTTGTCACACTTGTAGTATGCTTTCCTTGAAGATGGTCATCAAAATCCAGTTATAATAGCCTCTGACCTCTCAGAATTTGAAAAAGAAGAACTAGTTCAAGTCTTGAAGAAGCGAAAGCGGGCCATAGCATGGAACATTACCGACATCAAGGGAATAAGTCCCTCTTATTGTTCTCACAAGATTAAACTGGAGGAAGGAGCGAAGTCGGTTGTGCAGCACCAAAGAAGACTAAACCCAAACATGCAAGAAGTGGTCAAGAAGGAAGTAGTCAAGCTCTTAGATGCGCGGATCATTTATTATATTTCCGATAGTCCGTGGGTGAGTCCGGTCCAAGTGGTGCCCAAGAAAGGAGGGATGACGGTCATAACCAACGAGAAGAACGAGCTTATTCTGACACGAATGGTAACCGGTTGGAGAGTGTGCATCGATTATCGAAAGCTAAATGATGCCACTCGTAAAGACCATTTTCCCTTACCTTTTATTGATCAAATGCTAGAAAGATTATCGGACCATAGTTATTATTGTTTCTTTGATGGCTTTTCGGGTTATTTCCAAATACCCATAGACCCAATGGACCAAGAAAATACCACTTTCACTTGCCCAAGTGGAACTTTTTCCTATCGTCGCATGCCCTTTGGGTTATGCAATGCACCCGCGATATTCAAAGGTGCATGAGAACCATATTCCACGACATGGTGGAAAAATTCATGGAAGTGTTTATGGATGATTTTTCTGTTTTTGGATCTTCCTTCCATGATTGTCTCACTAACCTTGATCTAATGCTTGCTAGGTGTGAAAAGACCGACTTAGTTCTTAATTGGGAAAAATGTCACTTCATGGTCAAGGCGGGTATAGTTTTAGGCCACAAGGTTTCCAAATCGGGAATTGATGTGGATCGGGCAAGGATTGACACAATTGCCAAATTACCCCCACCAACTAATGTGAAGGGCATTAGAAGTTTTCTAGGACACGTGGGTTTTTACCAGCGTTTTATAAAAGATTTTTCTAAAATAACTAGACCTCTAACACAATTGCTTTTAAAAGATGCACCATTCAATTTTACTAAAGAGTGTTTAGAGGCGTTTGAATTTTTAAAAGAAAAATTGACTAATGCCCCGATCATTATTGCCCCGAATTGGGATTTACCATTTGAAATAATGTGTGATGCTAGTGACTTTGCTTTAGGAGCTGTCCTTGGTCAAAGGGTTGATAAGCACTTTCGACCCATTTATTGGCCCAAGAGAATTACACCACCACTGAAAAAGAATTAATAGCTGTGGTGTATGCCTTTGATAAATTCTGCCCTTATTTAGTTTTTTCTAAAACAACTATTTTTACTGACCACTCTGCTATCAAGTATTTGTTTGCCAAACAGGATGCCAAGCCAAGATTGATACGTTGGGTTCTACTTCTTCAAGAGTTTGATATCGAGATACGCGATAAGAAGGGAATGGAGAATGTAGTAGCCGACCATTTATCAAGGCTAGAAAACTCTCAATTGCAAGAAGATAAAGTTGGAGATGACTTCCCAGACGAGTACATTATGGTGACCACGGGAGAAGATCCATGGTTCGCGGACATAGCTAATTAGTTAGCTAGAAAGTACATCCCAAAAGATCTTACCCCCTAACAAAAGAAGAAATTCTTTGCAGAAATAAAATATTACTTTTGGGATGAGCCTTACCTTTTCCGAAGTTGCACGGATGGAATCATACGAAGATGTGTGTTCGGGAATGAAAGCCGACAAATTTTGGAGCATTGTCATAGCAGGCCCACCAGTGGACATCATGGAGCACACTACACTGCTAAGAAGATCTTTGACATTGGGTTTTATTGGCCCACAATTTTTAAAGATGCAGCTCAATTTGTCAAAGAATGTAATACATGCCAAAGAGCGGGAAACATTTCATCCCGAAATGAAATGCCACAACAAAGTATTCAAGTGTGCAAAGTATTTGATGTATGGGGGATCGATTTCATGGGACCATTTCCCATGTCAAAAGGCAACAAATATATATTGGTGGCGGTGGATTATGTATCCAAGTGGGCGGAGGTACAAGCTTTACAACCTAATGATGCTCGGGTGGTGGTGCGATTTTTGAAGAATTATTTTCAAGATTTGGAGTTCCAAAAGCTCTTATAAGTGACCAAGGCACTCATTTTGCCAATGATCAACTCAAAAAGGTGTTAAGGAAATATAGGGTAATCCATAAATTCTCTACATCTTACCATCCACAAACTAGTGGGCAAACCGAAGTGACAAATAGAGCCTTGAATAGAATCTTGGAGAGATCGATGGGGAGCAATCAGAAAGAGTGGTTGGACAAGTTAGATGATGCACTTTGGGCCTTCTGAACAGCTTTCAAAACACCTATTGGTACTATACCATATAGGCTAGTCTATGGAAAGCAATGTCATTTACCGGTGGAAATCGAGCATAAAGCTTTTTGGGCTTTAAAAATGTGCAACTTCAACATAGCGGAGCTCAAGAACAACCGATTGATGCAAATGAATGCTCTTGAGGAACTTAGAAATGAGGCTTATACTAGTTCTTTAATCTATAAAGAGAAAACCAAAAGTTGGCATGACAAGAGGATCAAGGGTGATAAAGAGTTTCATGAAGGGCGAAGGGTGTTGCTTTTTAATTCAAGACTAAAACTTTTTCCGGGAAAACTCAAGTCAAGATGGGATGGTCCTTTTCCAGTGAAGAAGGTGTTTCCACATGGTGCTATAGAGTTACTATCAAAAGATGGTACCCCTTTCAAGGTTAATGGACATAAAGTGAAAAGATACGAAGAAGGAGTACCAAGAAATGAAGACATAGAAGAAGGACTGCTGCTGGAGGGAATGGCAGAAACGTAGCATGGAAGGAGTCCAACTAATGACTCCTTAAAAAGAAGCGCATCCAGGAGGCAACCCGTGTTTAGAGTTTGCATTTCTTTTCACTTTGTTTTCTTTTTAATTTCTTAGGTTCTGTTTTATTTTCATTCTTCTTCTGAAAATATGTTTAAAATGATTGCTTGAGGGCAAGCAATGCTTAGAGTGTGGGGTGGTGGTTTAAAAATCAAAAAAATTGAGTTTTTTTTTTTTTTTTTTTTTTTTTTTTTTCAAACTGCAAGCTTTACTCGCCGAGTTTACACGCATACTCGGCGAGTACATGTTTAAAATCCCAGATAATCGCAAAAACATAGATCTACTCGGCGAGTAGAACTTTCCTACTTGGCAAGTAGATGTTTTACACGGGTTGTTTACAATCTGTAAATAAGGGTCTTTTACTCATTTTCTCCATAACCCTTATACTCGCCTAGCACTTACTCCTCTCAAGCCATTTCTCCAAATTTGTTGAATCTCCATCTTTCACGCATAAAGGTATGATTTTTACTCCCAATACTTGTTAAAGGTTGAAGCTTTTATCGATTCTTAGTCCTTATTTTGCCCAAAACTTGGGTTTGGGGTTTTCTCCAATTCTAGGGTTTTGATTTTACTATGAATTAGGAAGCTTTAGTCAAAATTTCTCATGGATTAGTGTTTAATGGAATTAGTACAACAAAACCCTCTGGAAAATTAAATGTTTTAATGGACCTAATATGGTGCGATTGTAATCTGGTCCCGATGTTCTTCCTACTCGTCGAGTAGTTCATGAACTCGATGAGTAGGAGCCTTGACATATCTGTTTTGTTTAATTTTAATTGTTGGGTGTTGTTTGTTTGTGCTTTCTTAATGTTATTTTGCAGGAACCATGTCCAGAAGAGGGCAAACTTCACCGGGGGGGGGGGGGGGGGGGTTGAGCCAAGGAGACATCCCATAGCTTTCTTTTCGCCAACTAACTTCTAAATCCTCACATGCCCGTGCTAAAAATCGATTGGAAGCTCTAAAGCAGAAGGAGATCTACCTCCCCAATGCAATAAATTGTCATTGGTTGGGAAAGATTGGGTTGGAGGAAGAATTAACGCCTTATTTGGTAAAAGCTTGCGATGTGGGGGATTCTACCATTATTTTTGACGGATGGTTACAATTATTCAAGATCCAAGAGCCAGTCTTTGCGGAGTTGTGTTGGGAATTTTTCGCTACCATCTCCTTCCGGAGTGGTAGTGAATATTATAATTCCAATGCTATTTCCTTTTCACTTGGTGGGGAGCTGTGGCAATGCAACATGGAGGAGCTTGCATGGAGGATTGGCATTTACGATCAAAGTGCCATGTTGAATGAGGATTTTGAAACCTTCTTGGAGTAGTGCCATAAAGACCTCCCTGAAGAAGTTGTTGCTTTCACCTGATGGAATACCATTGCCAACCGGGTATACATTCCATCTTCCACACAGGAAGGCCACATCCGCTCACCAATTCATCGTCTTATACACCGCCACATTGCTAGCACAATTAATATGAGGAAGGACGATGACAAGGTCCCGACCCTTGATATTTTCTACTTATGGAGCATCATTACTCCCGATGTCTTTTGCAACCTTCCATACTGCTTAGCCAAATATCTCGCGGATGGGGCTGTCAAAGAAAAGGTGACCTCCAAAATCAATGGGGGAATGTTTTCGTAACGAGGCTCGCGAGATCCTATGGGATCTTGGATTTGCAAGAGGCGAGGGCACTAACCGTCATTTCTCCTCCTCCTTTCAACACTACATTATACCGGAGGGCACGAATTATAGAATAATTTGGAGATTCTTATGCTATTCCGCATGAAGTTGAGGCGGTTATCCCTGAGGAGCCAGGACGACGGGTGAGGAAAAGGAGTGAGAGGTCCCGAGAAGACCCACCGGTTATTCCGGTGGAGGATGAGAATGACTGGTGGAACCAAGTTGAATATCGAAGATACTTGGATGACATCGGGTGAGGTGTCAATTACAATAATCAATCATTTGAGTATCTGTTCCAACAAATGAACATCGCCCAAAGACGCAGACCCGATTATCCCTATATCATGAATTGGGATGAACGGATGCGTAGAAACAATGAAGAAGGAGGTAGTGGTGCTGCAGGAGCGAACATGGATGAGGAAGATTGAAGATTGGTTGTTTTGTGTTTTTTTTATGGTGTTTCGTTTTGGATTATTGTTAAACTTGAATAATTATGTTTTTAGGACTTTTATTTGGTTTCTTTCACTCATGGTTGCATTTTTTTCAGGTTGGAAGGTTAGGATGCATTTAGAAGTCTTAAGGGTCAAGGTTCAAGTGAGGAATGCTTTAGATGAGAGTGAAAAGTTTTTCCATTAAGTTTGAGTTCATTAGTATTGGGAGTGATAGAGTGCATTTTAGAAGAAGAGTCACTGAATTATCCCAATTTAGCACCTCAGTCAAGAAGTAAACGAAAAGGACATTTTCTTTTCAGCTCAGTGCCTACTCACCGAGTGCATCTAGCCTACTCGGCGAGTACATGGGTATTTACACGACATCACTGCTAGTTGACGATATACTCACCGAGTACACGTCTTACTCGCCGAGTCGATCAACATTTTTCGAATCCTAGAGTTGTTTTGGGCACGTTCATTGCAGTCTTATCCATCTTTTTCCTGAAGATTCATTACTGGAGGTTTCTAGTAGCTTTGTCCTACATACTTGAGTCATTTGCAAGTCTACCACACACGACATGAAACCGAAGACATGGATGAGCTGTTCCCATGTCTAAAGTCATTCAAAGTTGGAGCTTAATTGATGAAAATCACCTTCGCAACTGCTACTCCATGGGAGTTTGTTCCAATTCTCTCTATATTTCATGTTTTTATTTTTCATGCATGCCATGCAATGGGGACATTGCATGAATTAAGTGTGGGGTAGGGGGTTGGTTACATCTTTGTAAATTTAGAATCTTAACATCCTAATTTAGGTCTATTTTATTTTATTTTATTTTATTTTATTTTATTTTATTTATTTATTTTTTTTTTTTTGCATTCTTGCATACCAAAACTGTTACTTAGGATTTAATTTAGAAAATTTTGGTAAAAAGTAATTAGGATTCCATGTTAGAATTGTGTTGATGATTGCATGAAAACCCAAATGTTTAGTTGAGCCTATATACGTTCTAGTGCATTTGTGGCTTCCTTATTCTAGTGAAATCATGGGACAAAAACACGACCTCGCTTAGTTTGAATGATGCACTATGTTTAGCATCGTGTAGCAGAAATATATCCAGGAAAATTATTATCGTTAACCAATAAAGGTTGAAGTTGAGCGCCCCTGCTTAAGCATGTAGGGTTTTGAGTGAAAAAAGTGAGTTACATGTTAAAAGAGAGAGAAAGAATTACAAGAAAAAGTATGAAGAATTTTTGGAGCATCAAAGTTAAAGTGTGAAGTTAAAAGATCAAAAGTTCTAAAGAAATTCAAAAAGTTGAAGGTACCAAAAATCAAACAACAAGGTGATGAATTCAAAGAAATTAAAGATCAAATGTCAAAGAAATGAAGAATTCCAAAGAGCTTCAATGTGGTATCATAGATTGTAATTGTCTAGATTATGTATGCTTGGGTTGCTCAACCAAAAATACCTTGATGTTAAGAGGTTTTCTGCGGATGGATTCAGAGGGATGCATAAAATGAGCATTTTTCAGAAAAAGTGGGCGCATGTTTATGAGGATTGTGAGTATTTAGAGTATGGGGGGTTATTAGGAAAATTTTAGACACAAATGCATGTGTTGCGGTCTTGGCATAATGGATGGGTTCGATTGGAGTTGTCCTATGTGATTCTAATGTGTTAAAATTCAGTTTTGCTTGGGGGCAAGCAAAGGTCTAGTCTGGGATATTTTTATATTTGCATAATTAGCCATATGTTTAGTATATATTTTTATTCATTTTTAGCTAATTACGTGCATAATATGGACAAAAGGTACTTAATAATGCTTAAATTGTGTTTTCAGTCCAAAAGACATGCTTGGAAGTAAAAAGGAATAAGGAGAAGCAATTAGAGACCAAAGAATGAAGAAAAAGGAAAACACCCACACTTACTCGACGAGTCCACAAATCAACTCGGCGAGTTCATGAGAATGTTCCCCAAGAAAATTCAAGAATCCTTGACTAACATGGATTTTACACGCCTACTCAGCGAGTTGGGGACCAACTCGCCGAGTTGCCCCTGTTTTGTGATAACTATAAATATTGGATCTTAATCCGAATTGGAAACTTTTCTGGCTTCTTGGAAGACAGACCTGCGATTGAAGAACCCTTTGGAGACCTAAAGAACCCTAACCTTTGATCCTTTGAAGACTCAAGGCGAATTAGATTATATTTTCCACTTAATCTTAGGATTGAATCATGCTTAGCTTAGTCAAATTCGTGTTTGAGCTTGTTTCCACTGTAATCATGAGCTAAATTCATATTGTTTCTGTTTAGGAAGAACCAAATTACTCCTATGGTTTAATTATTACTTTCATTGATTGTTTATTGGTGATTTTATTAAATTAAGTTTGTTAAAGAACCTTATGCATTAACCACAACTATTTTCTGTTAATTGGAAGACAATTAAACTGCATGAACATCTCTTAGTTGTTAACCTCATATGTTTATGTGACCACTTTATCATATGTCTAGGAATAATGAGCATGAAACTAGGATTAACTAGAGAATGGGTAAATTAATGCGTGAGCTTGTTTGAGAAACCAACAAGCAAGAGGTTAATTGAAACACCCACTTGATTAACCAATTAGAAATCTTATTTAATCCAAATAATTGAACTAGAGAATTAATTAGTTTAAACAATTGGTCACTGCTTGAATTGATTAATTGTCTAAGGGTTAGTATTAGTGAACATAAATCTAACCATTATAGTTGGTAACAATAACAATTAATTTATCATATTATTATACAAATAACCATAGGAGTGAATTGGTTGGACCTAATCAGAAACTCTTTATGAAATTTGGTGAATTTTTACTTGTTTTTAGTTGTTAGTGAATTGCTTGTTAGGTGGTGTGTTAAAGTTTCTAGTCTTGTAAAACTAGAGAAAAACCTTTACTTTTATTACTTGCTTAGTTAAAATCAGTTATTAGTTTAATTCCGTTCCTTGAGTTCGACACTCTACTTATCCAACTATACCACTAAACAGGTTCACTGCCTTTGTGTGCTACATTTATAATTTAAAAGTAGGATTAAAACCAATGCATTTTACACATATCAAAATCCAACCCTATAGGGGTTTATATATGTGATAAGGAAGGTTTAGGATAAGGTAGGTGTATCTTAGATAACCCTAATTCCTTAACTTCCTCCTAAGGCTTCCAAGGAACCCTTAGAGCCAAAGGAAACCCTAGGACACTCTACATTTCGTTCCCCACCTCTAAAGGAGGTTTTAAAAAGCTTCAATGCTCAATTTTTGAACATTCTCACCTTTGGTTCCTGTAGTTTCAGTTACTTCCTTCAGTCCTAAAATTAATTCCAAATTAATTTCTACTTAAATATTAATTAAACAATCTGATTTCTAATTAATATATTATATCCATAATACATTAATAAATCATTTATCTTGATTTTAATTTAATTTATTAACCAAATAATAAATTAATAAATCATTTTTCTCTCTCCAACAATTATCCTATTCAATTGCCAGGTTTGAAGGCAACCCAAAAGGATATTGCTACTATCAATTCAAGTGCATACCAAACTAATTATGGGCTTAGACACCTAATTCGACATATTCTTCACATAACTCCACCTTGATGTACGGAAAAAATGAAACACCGAAAAACTCGCATGGAAAAATAATCACCAAAATTTCTAAATTTGGGAAAATTTTCGACTTTTAGGTAAGAGTTGCAAAATTTTCCAAAATCTGGGTAAAAACTATCACTTTTAGAATTTTTTAAGGACCCATTGCGCCAAAAACTGCATAAAAAGCGAAACACTCCCCCAATTGAGAAATTATGCATAAGGTGTAACTTCATATTAACTAAAGGGGGTAAACTTGTAAAATCTTGAATTTCTCAGCTTTGTTAGTCCACTTTTGAATGTGGGTAATTTCTGCAAAAATGTCGAAACTACAAGATAAAATGAGAACCTTTAGCCTTCTTCACAATTTTTTACTCTAAAGTCGAAGTTGGACCTTTGCATCATTTTGTGAAAAGACCAGGGACCAAATTTGAAACTTGTATGTTTTGTTCTTCCCAATTCGTTTCACAGATAATGAATTCGCTATACTCTCCTTCGTCAACGAACGCATCGACTATTCGTTAACCAAACAACAATCAAACATCAACATCTCGTTAACGAAATCCTTGCTTCGCTTTTAGTTAACACCCACTTCGTATATCAACAATCAAGCCTTCGTTTTACATGAATTTCATACCTAAATCGAAATTGCATAGCCACAGACTTCACTTCGCCAATACTCAAATACTTAAGGCTTCAATTTTTAATCATGTATCGATTTCAATTTTACAACTTCAACCGTTTATGCGAATGAGGACCCATCGACTCAGACCATTTAACATCAAACCATCAAAATTAAATTAACCCAACAATTTGTCACATTGATAACGCCAAGCCTTCTAAATCATTGATATCAACTACTTCTATCATCGACTGTAAAACCCTTAAATATCATCACATTTCCTTATTAATAAACCAATGTCGAGTATTGATTCTTAAGTCTTCGAAATCAAACACATTAACTGTAACACTTGGTTCCCTGGAACGCATTTAATTTAATTATGTATTTATTTTGAGAGAAGGACTCGACGAGTTGGTGGCCCTAACTCGTCAAGTAGAGGGCAGTCTATACGTGGAGTTTAAGTTATCAACTCAGTAAGCAGCCCGGCCCGGGTGAAACCCTAATTTAGGGGTTTTGCACCTTATTTAAGCATCCTAATCTCCACCCCTTGGACTCATTTACAACCTCCTTGTCCTAAACCCTAATCCATGAAACCCTAGAGTGTTCTTTGAGTGTGGGAGCCATTTTTGAGTGGTTTTGTGTGTTTTGAAGCCTAGAAGAAGAAGAAGAAGAAGCTTAAAGGTTCAATAAGAAGGTTATAGATCCAAGGATTTCGTTCCATCCTCTTCACTTTTTGGTAATCAAGCTCTCAACTTGCCTTATAGTTCATTAGATGTCTTTGTGGCCACTTTTATGGGGTTTTTGCCCAAGTAATATGATTTATGAGACATGGATGTCCCAAGTGGATTATACTTTTAAATCTGGAGTCATTAAGGGTTGTAAAGGCATAAAGGTGAAAATTTTATGCTAGTTAAGACTCATGCAAACCCTAAGGATGTTGTTATGGCCTTTTAAGCCCCAAAGGGGCCATACATGGAAGCAAGCTCGAGACTTTACATCGTAATCTGGTATCTAGGCCCTAGATATCGAGTTGCATGCTTTGGTTTGAGATGCTAAGGATGTTTGGACAAGATCTATGTCGTAAAGGAATTAGGGTTTTAGTTGGACCCCTCAAAAGGGTTATCGATATGTAAAGTCAGAAACTTTACCCTTAAAAAGATCATTTCTGGTGATCAATCGAAGTATGGGGTTTAGATCTATAGCACAAGCGCTTGGTCTGTTAAGATGGTCAAACAGATAGGAGGACTCAATGAGTCCATAAGGGAACTCGACAAGTCGGATCTTGTTGTCCTGTTTTAGTTTATGGTGGAACTCAACGAGTCTGTAAAGGTACTCGACGAGTTGATTCTAGGACTCCATGAGTTTGAGGACGACTCGACGAGTTGGGTCGTGATTCCAGAATTTATGAGTTATAGAACTCGGCGAGTTGGTCAACCCAGAATATTGACTTTGACCAGAGCGTTGACTTTGACCAGGGGTAAAATGGTCATTTTACCGTTAAATGAATTTTATTTTTCTAAATAAGTATTATTGTATAGAGTTAGCCAGGGAGTCGTGGGAGCAGCCAGCATAGATTCCTCATGCATGAGATCAACATCCAGTTTGAGAGATGAGTCTTCCTTCGGTAGGAATGGGTAACGCCAACTCGTTTATATATGTTTGTATGTGCCGGGTTAGCTCAATGTAGAGTATGTGTTCTGGCCTACGGTCCAGTGTCGGGGTTGTCCCGAGAAGTAGTTATGTATGCTTAATGTATTTGTGATTCATGCATATTATGTGTTATGTGTTCCAGGCTTCGGTGCAATGCCGGGGGTAAGCCCGATGTATGCCAGTTTATATGTTATGTCTTATGTGTTCTGGGCTTCAGTCCGATGCCAGGGAAAGCCTGATGTATGTTATGTGTTTATGATATATGTTATGCCGTGTGTATGTCAGGGTAAGCCTGATGCCATTCGTGGTCTGATGCCGGGGTGAGCCCGATGTCGGGTTTATCCCGATGTAGCTGGTAGGAGTCCCAAAGTTATGTTATATGTTATATGTTATGCGTATGGTATGAGGTAGCTTGGGGGAGCTCACTAAGCTTCGTACTTACAGTTTTCAGTTTTGGTTTTAGGTACTTCTGCTAGCAAAGGGAAGGGGTTGGGATGATCGCATGACACACACTACATTTTTATAGCTTGGGATATTTTACTCTGATATTTGAGATGACATTATTATATTTTGACAGTTGATGAGATGTTTTTGAGACACATGTGTTATGATATTTAATTGATGATGTTACTCATGGTTTTATTAATGAATTTAAAACGAAATTTTTGGACCGTATTTTAGGGATGTTTCAAGTTGGTATCAGAGCTTTGGTTTGAGGGATTCTGTAACGCCTGTGTTTCCGGGCTTGCCATTTTTAGCAATGTGATAGTCTAGGTTAACCTTTGTAACCCGTTTTGAAATAATAGAAGTGTATTACTTGAGTGTTATGTGTTTTGTGGTTAATTGCTTAATTATGTGGTTTGATTAATTAAGAATAAAAATTAGCGTCAAAATTTAAGTGTAAAATAAACTCGATATGTTTAGATAATTTTGTAGTAGTTGAAACAAGGTTTCCGAAGATATAAAGAATGCCGAAATCCGAGTTATAACGAGGAAGTTATGACCTGTCCAAGTTTCGCGACAGAACCGACAACGATGATTAACGTAAAAAGTGAAATTTACATTAGAGCGATATTTAGCCTTAGTGATCTAAACGAGAATCGAAGATCTCGTTGTTAGTATCAAAGCGATAAAAAGTTAGGCGAGAACGGACGTCAAACGAAGAAGTTATGAATTTATAACGAAATTTTCTGTCCCGGCCTATTAAAAATAAATAATAAAAATAAATTCAGAATTAGCTGATGGAGTCTAAACGAAAGTTGTAGAGCATAGTCTCACCTTCACGTGGATATAAAGAACGTCGAAAACGGAGTTCGTATGAAGAAGATATGAAGTTTTGAAGTTTATTAAATAATTAATAATTAAATTTAATTATTAAATCCGGCCTTATCCGAAGACGAGTCACCGGACTCATCCGGAGTACGCCCCGTGTACAGCGAAGAGTGTCGACACTTCGTATGACGCGTGCAGTGACGATTTCGGAGTCCTGTACGCCCCGCGTACGAGGAGGTTCCAGCCTCCTATAAATAGGATGCGAGGGGTCCGGGCATAATTGCTCATTTCTCCTCGAAGCCACCCCAAAGCCCCGGTAATATTCCCGAGTCCCGAAGCAAGTCCCGAGACCCCGAGGATCCCGAGAAGTGCGGTTTCCGAGCCGAAGCTCTGCCCGCGAGAAGTTCGATTTTTGTAGAGATCTTTCAGATATGATGAGGATTTCTACTTCTACAAGCCGTAGTGCTGTCTGATCATCTTCTGATCAAGTGAGTGTGTAGTTACTTTCTTCTAAACGCATAATTATGAAGTATTTTATACGAAATACGTGTTACGTGTATAATTTTGTTGTTATGTGCGTGAATGTATATTCACTCTTTTCAATCTCATAGATCTGAATTGTTTTCTATGAAATACGTGTTATGTGGGTATGCCTCATCTGTTATGTGAAATGTGTATTGGATGAAAATGCTATACAGGTTTTAAAGTATGTATAAAAAAATATATATTTTTATCTACTAATATGTTGGGTAGAACATGGGTAGATAGTTGGTGTGTAATAAACAGATGAGAGGCCTCGATGTTGTTGTTGTTGTCGACCTAGTTATTCAGCGGAGTATGGATAACGACCACATACTCCTTCTAGACAGTCTCGTGGAACGCTAGCAGGTTCATAACCTGTAGGTGTTGTGAACGATGTGTTCACCGGTGTACTCTATCCCCCTCATGGTTGCCTTTAGGATATCTATTCTTGAGGAAACCCCTTAGCAGTAATGTCCGTCTCGATGAAAATCCTAGATTAAGTCCCTTGAGATAGATGTTGTTTTAGGGACGTAAAGTGAGGATAACGGGAATGGGTAATCGGGATAGTGATTGGTTGGTGAAATTAAATATAATTTATTTATTGTGGGTTGAAAACCTTATATGATCACCAGGCTCCCAAGCCTGACCCACTCAGTTTTATTTGTATTACAGGAAGTGGCGCAAGGGCGTAAGATGGACGAACTATCAAGTTGTTTTGTTTACAAGTCTGTATATGTATATATTTGTTGAATGACTTGTAATGTTATTGTTTATGCTTAATGGTCTGTATCGGAACATGACACCCCGAGTTTTGATTATATAATGAAAATACATTTCTTTTATGAAATGATTTGGTAAACGTGGTTTTATCATGTTTTGTTTTTGGGAACAAATTCCGCAACACTTTCAAATCAAAAGGATTTACTCTGAAATTATTTGAAAAAAAAAACACATAAATGAAATCGGTGTTTTCTGGCCGAGATTTTGGGGATGTCATAGATTCGGGAACACTTTCAGGCATGTCTGAACTCAAACTAAGGAGTTTGTATAGAATTTTCAAAAGAAAAACCATTTTATAAAAAGGATTTTTGACAAAAGAAAAGAGTTTTAGAAAACGCAAAAAATAAATTTGAAAAAGAGAAAAGGGTGTGGTGCATGCAATTAGCCGAGCTTAAGTAAGTACTCCCAAATTACTCATACAAGTTTATGTTATGATATGATTATCGGCTTTATGAGAACAAAATGCTAGATTACGACTAAGGATCTAGGAAGGATGCCTTATGTGCCTGTTACATGTGTATTAGCTCAATGAAGTTCATGCTAGTACAAATTAGTTAGTATGATAGCATGTATAGTATATGCTTGATTATGTGTACTTAAAGCTCGAATGTTGCTTGCTTTGTGCTTTTAGGAGTTCTAGCTATCTTTTACTAACTAGTAAATGAATATGTTAAGTTACATATTGCAAGGACTAAATAATTTCAGAAGGTTAGGTCTAGCTCTATTTCGCATCTCTTGTTTGAGTCCAACCGTTGTAGGGTAGGATCTCTCATTCGAAGAATTATATAGTCTGAGTGATATGTAATAGTATTCTTAAGCTAGTTAGGGAAAGAAAGCAGAGACTTCTTATGTAGCTGATGGCGAAGAGTGGGATGGTGATTACCCTACGGAAAGCCTAGGATGAGAGTAACGCATGAAGTGTTAGTAGTAGAAGGAACTTAGTGAAGTCGAGGCAGATCTTGAGAAAAGTCCAGATAGATGTGGAAGGTAGTATGGGCCCATATTACAAAAAGAAGAGGATCTGTAATTGAGTCAAGGAAAGATGAGATGAATCCAAGGAACATGTAGTGTATGTGATCCCTCAAGAATTGAGTAGTATTCTGATGTTTGTTATGATGTGTTTTTCAGAATGGCAATCTTACGCAATAGACCAATTAGCAATTCAGGCGCTGGTGAGGGATCAGGCTCAGGCTCAGGAGCCGTGTAGCTAGATGACCAGACTAAGGAGTTCATCTTTTCTGATATCATGCACAGTATCCTGGATCAGACTCATGTGATCTTTGGCACTATCAAGGAGGGCACACTAAAGCTTTTGGATGAGAGATTGAGTGCCTTCCGTATTGAGGTGGCGGCCATGATGGGGTCACACACACTGACTTTCATGGAGTTCAGGACTTGTGGAGCTCCCTATTGTCATGGTGCTTGCGACCCCATCACGAGTACTAGATGGTTGGCAGATGTCGCCAACGCATTCCGCACCAGCAAATGTCCCGAGGGGGACAAGGTTAGACTTGCGTCCTATCTTCTGAAGGACAGGGCACGTGAGTTGTGGGAGGAGGTCGGACATGCCATGGGTGATGATGCAGCTCTTGATGCCATGACATGGAGTGACTTTACGACCCGGTTCCGGGCCAAGTTTGCACCCGTGATAGAGGTGCAACTGCTTGCTAGAGAGTTTCAAGATCTTGAGCAGACAACAGAGACAGTGGAAGAGATCACCACCAAGTTTAGGGAGAGGGCCCTTCTCTTTCCACAATATGTGGCAGACGAGGAGATGAAAAGGGCCTGGTATCATGAGATGTTTGTTGGATATAGTGTCTAAGTTCATAACTATATTTGGTATGTACTTGACCCGACCCGGCATGGTCCATTTGGGTTGCACTTCACCCGAACAATTTATGGATAATATTTGAGAATAGTACAAGTTATGATTTATTAATATATTATAAGTTCTAGTATATTAATATAAGATCATATTAGTTAATTAGTAGTGATCTATAATTAATCTAGGATTAATTTAGAGATCAAAGATATTACTAATTAAATATGGGCTTCTATATTTATATAGTGTGGGCTAAAGCTTATTTGGAATGGGATAGGCTTGCATGGAAAAGTCCATGGATACTCCATGGAGCTTTAACCCATGGATCTCATGGAAATGAAGAGACATGGGTTTTAGGGATGTAACCCTAATCCTCCACACTATATAAAGGAGGCTTTGGTTCTTGAAATGACACTAGTTGACACTTGTTGAGGTGAGGGAAAATTTCAAGATAGTAGTGACTATTCTCTCAAAGTTCCAAGTTTGTGGTGATTTGTGATTTCCACTTAAGGCATCCACACTATTGGTGCTAGGCTCAAAAACTCCAAGCAATCAACTACAACTTCAAGGTAAGTATTTCTTCTAGCTTTATTTGATTCATGTTCCCCATGCCATGCTAGCTAGGATATAAACCTTGGAAAATTATTTATTTGCATGTATCTTAGACAAACATAGATCCAAGGTTTAGTAGGGTTGCATGTACACTTAGGAAGTGTTAGAATGCTCAAAACCCTACAGTGGTATCAGAGCCTAGGCTTGTTTGTTTGATACTTGTTGCAATATTTTGGAAAAAGTCGAAAAACTTGCTGTTTGACTACTGGACTCGGCGAATCCATGGGGGACTCGTCGAGTTCACTTGTATCATCAACCTACTCGTCGAGTAGGTTCATGCACTCGGTGAGTAGGGTCGACAGAGTGCAGATTTTCGACTTTAGTTGCTGGAAATGGATTAGAAACATTACCCTAAACTGTTTTGGTACTTGAAAACTTGTTTTAGATGGTGTAATGTCATTGCTAATTCATTTACAACAACTAGTTATCAAAATTACAAAGTTTAAGTGTGATTTTGATTCATGAAAGTGTTTATATTCATGTTCTTATTCTTATGATGTTTAGATGATCATAGGAATTATTTGTAACCTATGCGGTAGATTAATTTTGATCATAATGTGGTTTAATGGAGTCCATAACTTGTCCTCAAGTTATGGAAAACCAAAAGTTACTTGGATTAAAAACCATTAAAAGAACACAAGAGTTAGAAAAATGAAGAGTCTTCATTTTATTACTCTATTAAACTCATAAGTTACAAGAAATGAAAAGTTTTGAAAGTTTACAAAACTTGCCCTCAAGTTTCGGAACAAGTAAAGTCAAGTTAATCTTTAGTTCCAACCTTAGAATTTTAAAAGTTAAAATTCAACCCTTATACTTATATTATTATGATTTAATAATTATATATATATATATATATATATATATATATATATATATATATGTGTGTGTGTGTGTGTGTGTGTGTGTATAAGAATAAAGTCGTCTTACCGCTAGTACGCCTCATTCACGAAGCCGGTCTATAAGGTGGGTATAAGGTTGTTGCCTATAAAATGGCAACTTAATGGGTGTCCACTCTCACCCACCGCTTGCTTGACTGGTGGAGGGTCGTTAGCCGAACGGGTAAGACAAGGACTTATAAATTCTCATTTAAAGTATGATGAATATTATAAAGTAACTAAATGTTTTATTAAATTCCCAATCTTAGTTACTTTAGGAAAAATGTGAATAAGGTGCTAATCCATGAAATTACAGTTTACACTTTGTTTAAGTCGTTGGTGGAGCGTGTGTGGTTAACCGGCACACTAACTTGGACTTAACAAGGTAGGTAAAGGGTGACTTAAGGTTTATTATAGTATCGATGGAGCATGTGTGGTTTACCGGCACATCGATTGAGTGATAAACTTTAAGGGTACCAAGTGATTTGTATGGTTACTTCACACCTCGTTTTGTGATCCTCGGCATCCAAGTCACAAAACTTGGAGGGCACACTCGAGATTGAAACATGCCTTTGAAAAGTTCATTGAATCTCAAAAGAATCTAGGAATTTCTAAGCACCAAATCAAAAACTTAGTATTTACTATTTCGTTTTTTGGTGGAAATTGGTGAATCGTCATTCACCTACCTTTCAAATATGTTATTACTTAGACTACGACATACCTCTTCTAAGTTATAATATATTGTGATTGGATCCTAGCCTTAATACTACATTTGGGTGTTTTAGTAAGGACTATCTCTATATCTAAACTAAAACCTTCTTTCTTTATTTTCAGATGTCTGCAAACACTACTGCTTCTGGCTCTAATCCCAATGGCTCCTTTACTCTTATGAACTTATGTGGGAAAGTCACTATTGATGGATCCAACTTTAATGAATGGATCAGAAACATTAGAATGATTACTCGCTACGAGGACAAGGAATATGTCCTCGATAAGGAGCTTAAGGAGATGGATGAGACAGTTGCTACTCCTCAAGAGATCGCTGAGTTTAGGGCACATGAAAGGGATGCCACCAAAGTGGCATGCATCATGATGGCCACTATGACCGCGAATCTCCAAAAATCCTATGAAGATTTCTACCCCTATGAAATGCACCAAGACTTGATGGAAAGATACCATCAAAGTGCTCGTCAAGAGAGGCATGAAATCATCTCCTCCATGATAACAACTCCCATGAAGGATGGTGAACCCATCACGGGCCACATGCAGAAAATGCAAAGATTTGTGGACCGTTTGCTGAAGCTAAATGTGAACTTCCCTGAGGAGCTTGCAATAGATATCATTTTGCACTCCTTACCTTCATGTTATGATCAATTCCGCATGACATACCACATGAACAAGGAAGAGGTCACACTCAACAAACTTCAAGGACTCTTAAAGACCGCGGAAAGTGGTCTTAAGGGTATGGCGGTTGTTACTACTCCTACTTCTACAAACTCCGCCCCTGTCTTGGCAATCGGGAAAGGACGAGGGAAGAAGAGAAAGAGTTCTTCGAAGGGTACCAAGGTTAGGACCCTTGATGGCTCTTCTTCAAGTGGAACCAAGAAAGGTTTCATCACTCCTTCTTCTGACCCAAAAGAGGCTGAATGCTTCTATTGCCATGAAAAGGCACATTGGAAGCGGACCTGCCCAAAGTACCAGCAAGATGTAAAGGATGGGAAAGTTAAACCCAACCATGCAGGTATTTACACTATCATTTCTAATAACTCACCCCATTCTAAATCTTGGGTCCTTGATACCGGTTGTGGTATTTATATTTGTTGTGACTTGCAGGGACTAAGAAGAAGTGAGAATGTGGCGCAAGGAAGAATAAACTTAATCATAGGGAATAGGAAAGTTACAC
Organism: Lactuca saligna; assembly: GCF_052625555.1. NCBI lineage: Eukaryota > Viridiplantae > Streptophyta > Magnoliopsida > Asterales > Asteraceae > Lactuca > Lactuca saligna. The sequence goes on along the minus strand of NC_136423.1, from coordinate 58,317,895 downwards.
CTATCACCAAGATTGGAGTTTATACTTTGTCGCTAAGTAGTGGGTTTAGTTTACATTTGAATAAATATTGTTATTCGCCAGAAATGGCAAGAAATATTATTTCCTTTCATGCATTGTATAAACAAGGTTTTACCTTTTCATTTAATAATGAAGTTGGCTCTATTGATGCTTTCTTTAATAATGTTCTTTATTTTAAAGCATTACCTTGTGATGGCGTGTATGAAACAGTATCTGTGGTTGATAACTTAGGAAATAATGTGATGTGTATTGATTCTATTAATAATAATAACTTGGATAAAGCATCCTTATGGCGTTGTCGACTTGAACATATAAGCAAGAAGCGCATAGGCCAACTCCAAAAGGATGGAGTCTTGGAGTCATTTGACCTAAAGTCAGATGATAGTTGCGAATCATGCTTACTTGGAAAAATGACAAAGTCACCCTTCACAGGCTCGTGTGAGAAGGGTGACGGTTTGTTGGACCTTGTACACACGGATGTGTGTGGACCATTCAAACATGCCACAAGGGATGCTAATCGTTATTATTTGACTTTTACCGATGATTAGAGTAGATATGGATATGTCTACTTAATCAAGAATAAGTTAGAGACATTCGAAAGGTTTAAGGAATTTAAACAAGAAGTCGAGAATCAATTGGGCAGGAACATTAAGATGCTTCGATCCGATCGAGGTGGTGAGTATCTTAGTTCAGAGTTCCTCGACTATCTTAGGGAATGTGGGATTGTCTCACAATTGACACCTCCCAGGACACCAAAGTTGAATGGTGTAGCTGAGAGGCGTAATCGAACCTTGTTAGATATGGTTCGTTCCATGATGAGTTGAGCTACGCTACAAATCTCATTCTGGGGGTATGCCTTAGAGACTGCCGCCCATATCCTTAATCTAGTCCCTACAAAGAAAGTTGCCAAAACTCCTCACGAGATGTGAACTGGTAATGTACCCAACCTAGACCACATCAAGATTTGGGGTTGCGAAGCTTTTGTGAGGCGCGAGTCTCATGATAAGCTACAACCCCGAAGCGAGAGGTGTATTTTCATCGGCTACCCACAAAGATCCTTTAGTTACCTCTTTTACAGACCTAGCGAAAATGTGGTCTTTGTAGCAAGAAGAGGAGTCTTTCGTGAGAGAGAATTTATAAGCCAAGGAGACAGTGGGAGGCAAATTGACCTTGAAGAACTTCAAGAGTCAAGTGGTGAAGGAACTTCAAACCCTAGCCCTCAACTTGAGGAGGAAACTCCTGTTGAGCCAATTGACGATTATGTACCTCTGAGACGTTCCACGAGAGTTAGGAATGCACCTGAGCACTACTATGGTTTTCATATTACTGCGGAAGGTGAGACACTTATTAGCGATGAGACACTTATAGGTATGGGCGAACCTAACAGTTACGTGGAAGCCATGGCAGGCCCCGAGTCTGCAAAATGGAAAGAGGCTATGGATAGCGAGATACAATCCATGTATGACAATCAAGTTTGGAACTTGGTTGAGAATGTACCAGGTCGTAAGACTGTAGGGTGCAAATGGGTCTTCAAGAAGAAGATCGACATGGATGGTAAAGTACACACTTATAAGGTTAGACTGGTTGCAAAGGGCTTCTCTCAAATTCCTGTAGTGGACTATGATGAGACCTTTTCTCCAGTAGCCAAGATTAAGGCTATTCGGGTTCTGTTAGCCATAGCTGCATTTCATGACTATGAAATATGGCAAATGGATGTCAAAACCGCTTTCCTTAATGGAAAGTTGGCTGAAGATGTTTACATGAGTCAGCCAGAGGGTTTTGTCAGCAACGAGTACCCTAATAGAGTGTGTAAGCTTGAGAAATCCATTTATGGATTGAAGCAAGCACCTCGCAGATGGAATCTTTGCTTTGATGAAAAGGTGAGGGAATTTGGCTTTTCTAGGAGTGAAGATGAATCTTGTGTTTATGTCAAGGCTAGTGGGAGTATAGTCAGCTTCTTGGTATTGTATGTGGATGACATACTACTCATAGGAAATGACATCCCAACTTTGCAGGAAGTTAAGTCCTGGCTTGGGAAGTGTTTCTTTACGAAGGACCTAGGAGAAGCTGCCTATATTCTAGGGATAAGGATCTTGAGAGACCGGAGTAAAAGACTAATTGGACTTAGTCAAAGCACCTATGTGGACAAAGTGTTCAAAAGATTCAACATGCATAACTCCAAGAAAGGTGATTTACCCATTCAGAGTAATGCCAGATTGAGTAAGACACAAAGCCCTAGTACTGAGGCTGAAATAGCAGAAATGAGTCGACTACCTTATGCTTTAGCTGTAGGATCGATCATGTATGCTATGACGTGTACTCGACCTGATGTAGCCTTTGCTTTGAGCATGGTTAGCAGGTATCAGGGGAACCCTGGCAAGGAACATTGGACTGCGGTAAAGAATATCCTCAAGTACCTGCGAAGGACTAAGGACTGGGTCCTTACCTTCGGTGGGAGTGATGACTTGAGAGTTGTAGGGTATAGTGATGCTAGCTTCCAGACTGATAGGGATAATTTCCACTCTCAGTTGGGCTGGGTCTTTACCTTAAACGGAGGAGCAATCACTTGGAAGAGTTCCAAGCAGGAGATAGTGGCTGACTCCACTTGTGAATCAGAGTATATAGCAGCAACCGAGGCAGCAAAGGAGGCTATATGGCTAAAGAACTTCATCGGAGACCTTGGAGTTGTACCAGCTATAAAAGAGCCGATGGAGATTTTCTGTGACAGCAATAGTGCGGTTGCCTTAGCCAAGGAACCAAGAGATCATGGGAGATCCAGACACATTGACAGAAAATATCACTTCATCAGACATCGAATAGAAGAAGGAATCCTCATGGAGAAGAGGGTATCATCGGATGAGAACCCAACAGATCCCCTCACGAAGGGACTGAGTAGCGTTAAGCATCTCCAGCATGCTTGGAGCATAGGGCTGAAGGATGATATATGTTTTAGTAGTTAGATAAATTATGAAATTTGTAAAGTGTAATTAACATTTGATGATGAATAAAAGGTGTTTTATTTATGAGTAAAGTGTTGCTATCTCTTGTCGATCATTTACTTTATTTCTTTTTGCATGTTTTGAGTTCCAGAATAATTGTGTTTGGTATATCATATTATTCAAACCTCCACAGTCGGAAGTAGGTATGAATCAAGGCTGTCATGATTGGTTGCAGAGGTTTAAGGTGTTGGACATGGCTACAACAATTATGAGTGCTCATAAGTTCTGAGCATTGGACTCAACCCACACTCACTGGAATCACTTCATGGAATTCTATCTCGAGTGATCGTGAGACAGTAATATCATATAAGTCTTCAAACCTAGAGATATGATTTGTTACTTCCAAGTTGGTTATGCATTGATTGTACGAAAACGCATTGGTAACTCGATGTTATAAAACGTGCTTTTGTGTGTAATTCAATGAGTGGTAGAACAAACATATGAGTCGAAGTTTATCTGTTCCTTCTTGGATTAGAAGTTGATATCTAGGCCCCTCGATGATTTTGTTTTGACCTATGTACCGGGCCCGGTCAGAACTAAATTGATGTGTTCAGTTAAGTTCTATGGCAAGCAAATCGGAAATCATGAAACAAATGCTGGACAATAAGCAAGACCATGTTCCATGTATTTGTCCGGCTGATATCTAGAATAGAGGATTATATGAGTTCAATAGAGTTTAAAGAGCTATGATTGCTAATCGGTTCCTGAAGTCATACTTGCAACTATAGTTATTAGACTTATCCAAGTGGGAGACTGTTGGATATAGTGTCTAAGTTCATAACTATATTTGGTATGTACGTGACCCGACCCGACATGGTCCATTTGGGTTGCACTTCACCCGAACAATTTATGGATAATATTTGAGAATAGTACAAGTTATGATTTATTAATATATTATAAGTTCTAATATATTAATATAAGATCGTATTAGTTAATTAGTAGTGATCTATACTTAATCTAGGATTAATTTAGAGATCAAAGATATTACTAATTAAATATGGGCTTCTATATTTATATAGTGTGGGCTAAAGCTTATTTGGAATGGGCTAGGCTTGCATGGAAAAGTCAATGGAACTTTAACCCATCGATCTCATGGAAATGAAGAGACATGGGTTTTAGGGATGTAACCCTAATCCTCCACACTATATAAAGGAGGCTTTGGTTCTTGAAATGACACTAGTTGATACTTGTTCAGGTGAGGGAAAATTTCAAGATAGTAGTGACTATTCTCTCAAAGTTCCAAGTTTGTGGTGATTTGTGATTTCCACTTGAGGCATCCACACTATTGGTGCTAGGCTCAAAAACTCCAAGCAATCAACTACAACTTCAAGGTAAGTATTTCTTCTAGCTTTATTTGATTCATGTTCCCCATGCCATACTAGCTAGGATATAAACCTTGGAAAATTAATTATTTGCATGTATCTTAGACAAACATAGATCCAAGGTTTATTAGGGTTGCATGTACACTTAGGAAGTGTTAGAATGCTCAAAACCCTACAATGTTGTAGAGTGATATACACCAGTTTGTGAGCCGCTCCAGCTGCAGGATGTTGGAGGATATTATTGCTAGGGGAGAGAGAGAGAGAGAGAGAGAGAGAGAGAGAGAGAGAGTTGGATTTAGAGATGGAGATGAAGAGGATACCAAATGGGGGTCAATCAGGGGTTCAGGCAAGAAGCCCAAGGTATCAGATCATAGGTGTAAGAGCCAGCCTAAGTTACGGTCGTTGTCGCAAATGCGGCAGGATGCACGAGGGAACGTGCAAGGCGGAGAGTTCGGGCTGCTACAAGTGCAGCTGAACTACTCATATGATCCGAGACTACACAACCACTACCACCACCACGACATCAATAGATCTAATTTGCTTTTACTGAAATCAGAGGAGACATAAGTGGTCCCAGTTTCCGAGTTCAGCAACAACAATGAAGGTGGCAACACCTTTTCCTACCACATTGAGGATTATAGATGACTGTTAGCGTAGGGATGAGGCGCCTATGGTGCGAAGCAGGGATTTTCAGCTTACTGTAGAGGAGGCACGAGCATCTCCTAATGTGGTGACAGGTATTAATCTTTCTCTTATCTCTTTATTGATATTTTTTGTTACTTATGTTTACATGTTTTATTGCAGGATCGTTCTTAGTTAACGACATATCAGCTTTGGTACCGTTTGATTCGGGTGCCACCCAATCTTTTGTGTCGCACATGCTCAACAAGAAGTTTGTAGATACTACAGGGGAGCTAGTTTTCCTACTGGATGTGAAGATAGTAGATGACAGTACCGTCAGGGTTACGAGGGTTCACAGAGGATGTACGCTACAGTTATTCAATCATCAGTTTTCAGTAGACCTAGTTCCTATTCCCATGCGTGGGAATAAGGTTATAGTGGGTATGGATTGGTTGAGCCCAATGTGTACAGTGATTGATTGTGAGCAGCAGCTAGTGAGGGTTCACACTCCTAGTGGGGGAGGGTTGGTGATCAAGGGTGAGAGACCACATCGGGGACCGGTGTTCTGTTTAGGAGCGAGGGCGAGGCGCCACTTTCAGCAGGGTTACACATGATACGTCGCCTATGTTATGGATACCCAAGATAAGGGTAAGGCAACAGTTGATGATGTAACGGTAGTGCGAGAATACTCGAACGTATTCTCGGAGGATTTACCTGGGATACCTCCAGAGAGACAGGTTGAGTTTAGGATTGACTTTGTCGCTGGTGCGATTCCGATAGCCAATCCACCATATCGGTTGGCTCCTCCCGAGATGAAGGAGTTGTCTACACAACTGTAAGAGCTGTTAGACAAGGGTTTTATCAGGTCGGGCAGTTCACCATGGGTAGCCCCGATCCTGTTTGTGAAGAAGAAGGAAGATAAATGTGCTGACAGTTCATGTAAATTATGTGGGTGACGTTTCAGATAAAGCACTTGGATGAGTCAACAATTATCCAATCGTTGCGTCAATTTGAAAAATGTACTTTTTATGGAAAGGAACGTAAAAAGTGAAACGTTTGTTCTCTCTCCTGCATCATCATCAGGGTTGCCAACTGTCTACTCCCCATCGCATCAGGAGCCGTTTCACAAAAGCACGAGATTTTCGGCGGATCTCTCTCTCCTACTATCATGTATAAAAGGGCTTCTCATGATCAACTTTACTCTTTTACCACTCACAAATCTTCTAAAAGAAAAAGGCAATCTCTCTCACTGCTCATCATCTTCTTCTCAAGCTCCATCAATGGTAGAATCTTCCTTTGTTCAAGATACCTCTATTCACTCAAACCTTCTGACCATTAAGCCCCAACAAAACCTCATCATTGACCTTACACCATCTATTTATGAATCCTATATGTTGTACGTGGTAGAATGCCTCAAATATTCTCCACTTGTCACTGCTCTTACAAAGGTGGAAATGGTTCCTATGTCTTACCTCTCTATCATCTACTCAACCGCTTACTATGACAATGTTGCTGAGAGGATTCACTTTCACATTCACAACAACAAGACCTCGATTTCTAAGAATCATTTATGTGCCCTACTTGGTCTTGATTATGAACCAACCCTGGTAAACCCTAACTTTATCACTACCGGTCAGCTGTTCTCGATGTTCTACTAAACGGGGTACACCAAAACCCTAACCATTGTTACGAAGTTCAAGAAGTCCTGCCTTCCCTCACAATAGAATGGCCTCTTTACTCTCTTATTCAAAGGTCTTTTTGAGCAAAGCGCTGGATCTGACGGTGTAAGCAAGTCTTTTATGACTATGCTTTATGGGTTGTACAATGGTGTAAATCTGGATTTTGGAGCGGTCATATGGCAACAACTTGTTCAGGTACTGGTCTATTATCACAAGGTCGACAATGGATCGTCTTCACGTTCCAATCACGGTGGACTCTTTTCTTTCATCCATTGCCACGTTTCACACAACGAAGATTATCATTACTGATCCATCCAATTTTGTCTTCATTGGATCGATTCTAGAAGCCATGTATGCCTGTGTGTCTGAGGCAAGTAACGTCAATCAAGAATACAAGAAGCTTCCTTCTTCAGGACCCAGGGAACTCACTCCTGCCATGATTCGCTCTATAGAGGAAGAAGATAAGCCTGCAAAGAGGGGAAAGAAACAAGATAACATCAAAGGAGATAAAGGGCAAACTCCAAAGAAACGAAAGACTGAGAAGGCAGCACCTTCACAGCCTAAGCAGAAAAAAGATAAAGAAGCCTGCTCGGAGGCTTATTCTTCAGTCTTTGAGTGATTCTGACTCTGATTATGTTCCTATTAGATATAAACAACCATCTCCTACTGCATCTCTGAGCGAAAGCTCTGGTGAGGAGGTTTCGGTTCGTGGTGATACCCTCCTCGCTCGCCAACCCCAGAGGTACCTGTTCGCTCTAAAGCACCTTCTACTCCACCTGTTTGAATTCCTATTTCCCTTCCTACTACTTTCCCAATTATCACATCCCAACCTTCTTCCACTATTCCCATCCCAACACCCATTTTTGTTAGTGCTACAACTACCACTACCACGGGAGTTCAAACCAACATATCTGATATGGGGGTTCGTTCTTCTCCACCCGAAACCCCTATCCCTACTAAGCTTGAATCTCCTACCCGTTCAACCGAAACCAACACCGTTCTTGGAGGTGAGGACTTGGAGTTTGATTCCACTTACTTCAGTCCTTATTGTGTTCAGAGCGACGATGATGATGATGCTCCTATCACCAAGCGACATCTTAAAGTTGTGACTAATAAGCTTGATCAGTTACTTTCCTCTTCCTCTGCAAATCCTTACTCAGAAGCTACTCTCAAGGCCTTCTTCTCTTCTACAGTTAAGGAGCATGACACTTCTATCTCCAATGCAGCGAAGGTCATTGATGCCTCAACCTCTCAATGCTAGAAGGCTTCGCTTGCAGTGGACACCTGTACTAAATAATGCAAGGAAGTGACCTTAAAAGTCGAAAAACTAATCTCAGAAGCTCAAATCTTTCTCGATTCCCTTCAAGCTGCTGCTGAGAAAAATGCTAACATCGTGACTACTTTGGTTGATTCTATTAAACACTCATTGGAGGCTGAGCTATCCCAACTTGGTGTGGCTCGAAAAGCCATTGAAGCTTCTAATGAAAACCTTCATACAAAATTTGATGAACGGTTGACTACTCTTGAGGCAGAGCTAGAAGTTGAAAACATAGTTATGGATGAGTTGGACAAGCGAACCTCTCAGCTCAAAATTTAGAACATAAATCTCCGTACTGCAACTCAAGAGCTTAACGATCTAAAATCGGAAAGAGAAGTGATTCGCAATTCTGTTGGTGATGTCCATTCAATCCTGTTTCATCTTCTAGATGCTCTTGACTCAATCTTAACAATCTCCATTCGCCGTCACTTGGCAGAGAAACTACGTCTGACCTTGGCTATTCTCAGTCGAATCGGAGGTGTTTCGGATACTGTTGTTCTTTCGAAACAAGGGGGAGAAAACAAATCTTAAGGAGGCAACATTGACAAAACTTAACCTCCACCTCCTCCAAAACTGAAAGCTACTGTTGGACCGAAGGATAATGAAGCTTCGGCCAGTAAAAGTCAAAAGAAAAAGAAGATTATTGGTGATGATGATGAAGATGATGCTTCTAATGATATCGTTACAGGCACTCCTTCCAAGCCTAATACAAAGTTCAAGCTTTCTGAGCAAGAGCTTTGGGAGAAAATGAATCGGTTGGAAAAAGAAATTAAAGACAAGGAACTTCTTGATAAACGAAAATCGATGTTTCCCGAATGGACTATTGAATCGCTCCAAAGGGAACTCATTGATGAACCGAGCACTATCTGGATTGAACCTATTTTATCGTTCAGTCTTGAGAACTCGAAGGACGCTCAGTTCGACATGCCAATCAACCGAAAGACATTTATCTTTCACTGCTTTGCTTCGACTGCTTTCGTTCCTTCTCCAGACCCGAAGGTTGATCGGGATCTACTGGAATTTTATCTGGAATTTTCTCAACCACAATACCTGACCTGGAGCTTGAAGAAAATTACAACGGTCAAGGTATTGAAGCCCTATTCAGCTGGGAAATTTATTACTGCCAAATTCAAAGTAACTCGAGGCTCAGATAACTCGGTTCATACCATTTCCCTAGTTGATCTTCCGAATCTAAACCCTCACGACTGGATACTCCTCAACACCATCCTGCTATGCAATCCACATGAGTATCAGCCCATGATTGATCATATCAAGCAAATGCTTTTTTGTTACATTCATGAAGTAGCAACGATGGATCAAGATATTTCCACTACTATTCACAAGCGAACCACAATCAAACCAATAGGAAGAGTTGGCGATATAAACACAATGATCAAGGGAAAGATTGACACAAAGTATCACACTGTGATGTTCATTAGGGGAGAAGGTCAAAATGCCTATTTTCTCTTATTGACAAACACCTGTTCTCAACTGCTTGCTTGGAACATATTTTGGAGATCATTCATAGGTGTAATCAGAACAGTGAAGCTGACAAGAAGTTGTTTACTGATATGCTTCGTTGGTATATTCAGTTTCGGCAAACGCTTCTTGCCATTATTCCTCGGTTGTTCAAGGTCGTGAAGCAAGTTAAGGTCTCACAACAGAAGTGAAGGTCTCGCTCCAATTAACACAAAGGGTGAGATTGTTGGGCTTATAATGTTGTGTCTTGGGCTCGTTCTTATTAGCCTAAATTTGTAGACGGTTTGGGTCTGTCCAATCATGTATTTTATTATTCTAGGGTTTTATTATTTAAGGTGCATGCATGCATCCTTTGCTCGTAACGCTTGAATTATTTTCTCATTGAGAACTGTAAACCCTAGCTCGCCTCCACAGTGGAAGTTCTTTATTGAGCTCTACTGAGGCGTGACTACGTTTGAACCATAAGCTTCATATTGATTCTATATTGTGTTCTTTGTTGTGTTTGATTGAATTGTTTGTTCTTTATTAATTTACCTGTGAAAGATCTAATCGATCAAGAGATTTATTCTCATCAATATTTCTTGCCATTTCAGACGAGTACCAACATTTATTCAAATCTAATATTAATCCACTACTAAGTAATAAATAATAAACCCAATCTTGGTGACAGGTGAATCTTTCCTATTCCCGATGATCAAGTTTATTTTCCCTTGCTCCACATCCTCACTTCTTTTTAGGCCCTACAAATCATAACAAATGTGAATTTCACACCTTGTATCAAGGACCCAAGAATTAGTATGTGGTGAGTTATTAGACAATATAGTGTAAATACCTGCATTGGTGGGTTTCACTTTCCCATCCTTAATATCCTCCAAGTACTTAGGGCATCTTCGCTTCCAATTCCGTTTTTCCTAATAGTAGAAGCATTGTGCATCCTTCGGGTTGGAAGAGGGAATGGTACAACCACCTCTAGTTCCAATTGAAGAGGAGTCATCAAGAGACTTTCTATTGGTACCCTTCGAAGGGGTCTTCCTCTTTTACCCTTTACCTTGCCCGATTGCCAGAACAGGGGTGGTAGTAGGTGCGGTAACAACATTCTTACCATTGAGACTACTTTTAGCAGTCCTCAAAAGTCCTTGAAGTTTGATTTGTGTGACCTCCTCCTTGTTCATATGATAGGTCATTCAGAATTGATCGTAACAGGAAAGTAAGGAGTGTAGAATGATATCGATTTCTAACTCCTCATCAAAGTTCACATTTAAATTTAGCAAACAGTCCATGAATCTTTGCATTTTCTACAGATGGCCCGTGATGGACTCTCCATCCTTCATTTTTGTTGTTATCATGGAGGTGATGATTTCATACCTATCCCGACGAGCACTCTGATGGTATCTTTCCATCAGTTTTAGGTGCATATCATAAGGTTAAAAATCTTCATAGGATTTCTGGAATTCTGCTGTCATGGTAGCCAACATGATACAAGATACCTGAGTGGCATTCTTCTTATGGGTAGTGTACTCAAAAATCTCCTCTGGAGTAGCAAAAGACTCATAAATAACCTTTAGCTCCTTATCAAATATATACTCCTTTTCCTCATAGTGAGTGACCATCCTTATGTTCCTAATCCAATCATTGAAATTAGTCCCATCAAAGATGACTGTCCCATAAAGATTGATGAGAGAAAAGTGTCCAGTAGGGTTTAAGTTAGATGCATTGTTGGAAGACATCTGAAAAGGAAGAAAGATAATTTTGGATTAGATAAAGAGTCCTTAGTAAGATAACCAAAATGAAATATTAAGGCTAGGACGCTACACAATATTTTATAACTTGGAAGAGGGATGCTGTAATCCAAGCTACAAAGTATTTGAAGGCAGGTAAATGATAATTTTACCAATTTCCACTATGAAAAACGAAACAGGTTATTAAGTTTTAATTGGATTGAAACTCATAGATCTTTTTATATTCATTGAACAATTCAATGGCATGTTTAAATGTTGATTATGCCCTTCAAGTTTGTGATTAGGATACCGAGGATCACAAATAAGGTGTGAATAATCATGAAAATTAACTATGTACTCCTAAGTTTATCACCTAATCGATGTGCCGGTTAATCACACACGCTCCACCGATGTATGATAAACCTTAAGCCACCCTTTGCCACCCTTGTTAGTCCAAGTTAGTGTGCCACTTAACCACACACACTCCATTAACGAATTAGCAAGGTGCAAAGCGTAATTTCATGGGTTAGCATCAATTTCACATTTTCCTAAAGTAACTAAGATTGAGATTTTATAAAATGTTTAGTTACTTTATAATTATCATTATACTTAATGAGAATTAGTGTCCTATCCTACCCGTTCGGCCAACGACTCTCCACCAGTAAAGGAAGTCGTAGGTGAGAGTGGACACCCATTAAGCTGCCACTTTGTAGGCAGCAACCTTATACCCCCCTTATAGACCAACTTCGTGAATGAGGCCTACTGATGGTAAAACTGACTTATTCTTATATATACATATATATATATATATATATATATATATATATATATATATATATATATATATATATATATAATTATTAGACATTTAATAATATAATAATATAAGGGTAGAATTTTAAACTTTTAAAATACTAGAGTATGGAATTAAAGTATTCTGAAGTGACTTTACAAATTCCAAAACTTGAGGGCAAGTTTTAAAACTATTCAAAACCTTTCATTTCTGTAACTTATGAGTTTTAATGATTTTAATAAAAAAGACTCTTGGATTTCAATAACTTGAGGACAAGTTATGGAGTGCATCAAAAAACATTTAGATCACCAATTAAAGGAACAAGCATGTCAAATAATTTCGGTGATCTAACAAAACTCATAAGCATGCATAATTTATATCAACAATTTTCAAGAATCATATAAACTTAATATAAAGCTTGAAACATTGACAATTATCTTTGAAATACGATAAGAACAATCATTACCACATCAGAAACTAGTTTAAAATTCAAAAAATAGTTTAGGGTAATGATCCTAGTCCAATTCCACCTTTGATACTCGAAATTCTGCACTCAGTGCCTCCAAGTTGTCGAGTGCATGAACCAACTTGACGAGTTGGATGAATTTCAAAATGGACTCATCGAGTCCCCCAGTGGACTTGGTGACTTCACTGAATAGTAAGCAGAAAATTGACTTTTTCAGCAAGTGGCATCAAGTATACTTGAAAACAAGCCTAGGATCTGATACCATTGTTAGGTTTTGAGCATTCTAACACTCCTATGGTGTGCATGCAACCCTAGAAACCTTGGATCTATGTTTTTTGTATTGTACATGCAAAATTTCATTTTTCCAAGGTTTCATCCTAACTAGCATATCAAGGTATATATGTAATACAAAATTCTAGTAGAATGACTTACCTTTCTTGTAGCTTTGATTCCTTAAGGCTTTGTGAGCCTATCACCCCAAATGTGATGCCTCAAATGCTTCACACAACATCACCAACAATTGGAATAAATTGGGAGAAGCTTATATTGAACTAAAATCGGCTAGCCCTCACTTTTGTATCTTAAGTGCCAATTTTGCTAGTATGAGGCTTATTAATATAGTGTGCTCATTAGGGTTACACCATGTAACTCATGACTTTCCACATTCCTCATGATCCATGGGTTTTAACCTCCATGGAGAATCCATGGGTTACCACATGGGTTTAGCCCAATATGAAAATCTATGGATCATAAACCCATTTTATAAGAATGAATGATTTACCAAATCAATACCCCATTTTTATAATTAGTGTGACAACCTGAACCATTTCCGATAACGCTAGTCTGATTTCGTTAAATAAAATTTTGAATTTTATTTGTTCCATTAATTTCTTGTGGTTTAGGAAAATCATTTATTTTATATAAATTAAATTTATATAAAAGTCGGAACCAAAATCATGCGAAAATTCGGGCTTTTCCTTCAAAAATCGGCGAAATTTGATCAGTATGGTGTTCACGGTGGTAAACCTAATCACGGTTGTAAACCGTTAATGGTCGGGGTCCACCTCCGACAGTGAACCCAACCTATATATATATATATATATATATATATATATATATATATATATATATATATATATATATATGTATGTATTTTTACCCTCATTGTCAAACTTCTGGCTGAAAACACTACTTTCTCTCTCTAAAACCATTAACTGAAAACTCAAGTTTTCTCTCAAAAATCATCTAAATCCACTTTGGAACTTGTTTTGGGTCATCAAGTGTTCATGATTTCATCAAAATCAAACACCCTTGATTTCAGGTGTACAACCGTGAACCCTTAAAATTTTCACATTACCGCCAAAAACACCAAGTATAGACAATGAACCACTCAAAGGTCGTAAACCATTCAAAAGTCGAATTATGTTCACGGCTGTGAGTAGTTCACGTTCGAGAACCGCTCACGGACGCAATCAACCCTCAGATCTGAACTTTGTTGAAAACCCACCTTCTTCCGATTTAATCGAGTCTCGGTAACATTCCTAAACCAAAATCAAGTGTTTTCCAACACTATAACTGATGGTTTCGCTAATAAAATGCATATGTGTGTTTAATAATTATTAGGAATCCATTAAATCCGCATACAACAACTTGAGGCTCCTCATTCCAGTTTCACAGTCCGACACCTTCACACAACCAACAGTGAGTTCATACCCCTATGCTTTTACTGTGACAATCCGAAAAATTTTCGTCACTGTAACCCGTTCCCGTTAATAAAACCGTTTGTATTTCAATTTTTCCCGTTAACTTTTGGATTTAGTTAATTAAATTGAGACTTTTATTATGACTTCATGAATTCCCAAACACATTAGAAAAACGTGAAAACACCCTCGATATTTGTGACAACCCGATATTTCAACTATATGTAAACAACCTAAAAAGTCAAGTATTGTAACCACGTTCGTTATAATAAAATTTACTTCGAAAATAAAATATCCAAAAATCACTAATTAAATTACCTATTATGTTAGATGTCATTAAACTGTGATCGTACGTAAAAAGAACGCCCAAATCCGACTTCGTATAAGAAAGTTAGGAATTTTCCAAGTTCGGCTTAACGACAGACGGCTAAAAACTCGAATCAGAGATCGAGTGACTTTTGGCCGGAATAACCTAAACGAGAATCGAAGGTCTCGACAATGATATTTCAGCGGTAAAAAGTATGGCAAAAACAAACGTCAGATAATGAAGTTATGAATTTTTAAAGAAATTTTCTTACCGCGAACTTTTAAAAATAAATAATAAACATAATTTCAAAACTTGCCGACAGGATCTAAACGAAAGTTGTAGAGTATGGTCTCACCTACACGTGGATATAGAGAACGTCGAAAACGGAGTTCGTATGAAGAAGATATGAATTTCTGAAGTTTATTAAATAATAAATATATATTTTTTTATTGAAATCTTCGGTATTATCCGAAGGCTGAGTCACGCGAGTACGCCCAGCGTTCACGGTTACGCCCAGCGTACTCGGGGCCTTGGCCTCAGATTATCCTTGTCGTTCCCTATGCGAGACTATGCCCCGTCCCATCCGAGCTCCAAGGCAGTCGAGGATTCGTTCATGCGTGACGCACGCGTACGCCCAGCGTACCGAGGCGGTTCCCAGCCCCTATAAAAGGGATGCGAGGGTTCCGAAGAAAGGGCACCATTTCTCTCATTTCTCTTGCGTTCTTGCCTCGTTTTCTGTGCCCGTGCTAACCCGAAGCCCCGATCACTTTGCTCAAGTACCGAAGGTCATTTGTGCTCCCGAGGTTCCCGAGAATCCCGAGAAAATCCGCTTTCTCGAGTCGAAATTCTGTCCGGTTTTCATCCCGCCTCCTCCGATCTTTGAAGTGAGTTCATACCCCTATAATTCACAGCTTTAAATATTTTATGAGTACTCTTATATGCTTTTAAGGGGGGGAATACAAGTAAAACACTCGATTATTATTTTGTGTTATATAAACTTTCACTATACGCGTTTTATCAACGGAATCATATGTGATTTATAACTATTATAGGGAAACTTTCATATGCCAATTATACCACGATAACATTTTATCTTTTGAAATGAGAAATGATTTATGTATTTATATAAATCAGACACTCTGCTTATACTATATGTATGTGTGTCGGTTTTGGCACTACAAAAACTATATTTTTCATAACAAGTGAGCATTTGCACTAAGGGTTTATTATACAAACGGAACACACCTTTAGGAAACTATAATAGGTATAGTTTTATGAGGATACTACGAACTTTTACATACATGGAAATACTATTTCAAGAAGCTACTTTCTATATACAATAACAAACGAACATTTTCACACGTAAATCTGTTTTATACTAAATTTTGCGAGACATTAAACTTCACGTACACACGAGTACACATTTCAAGTCCTGTATTATATACTAGAATCCCTTGGAGGGGAAGCATGGTGTTTGTGTATAGATCTATACGGGCTTGACAACCCCGCGCCCTGATTGTTAGCTACAGTACACCATTTGGGGTGACAAACGTCAGAACATTCCAACGCCTGAAGAACGTTGTGTATAGGCATTCCTTGTCAATAGCATGGTTATAAAACTCACATAGAGTATTAAAAACACATTGATTTACGGGGGTTTTCAGATATAATGGAGGTTTTATACATACATAAGTTCATTTATTTTATGCATGAAAAACCCAATTGTGATATAAGTTTGGAACTTCTAACCACTACTCATAGATGTAAAAACATCAACGTTTTAACATATATTGGACTTGATTTAAGTCTACATCTATACCAGTAGGAAATATGGGATTTTCTAGAAACTAACGAACAAAAACGAACCATTTCATTTTCATACAAATACTATCACTAAATGCTTATGAAACTCACCAGCTTAAATGTTGATCTACTCTTTCAAAACTACTTGTATGTCCCAGGGACCCAGTAATTACAGGTACTAAAAAACTTTTGAAGAAGGAACGCTGCGGCATTTGTTCAAATTCATATTTTGACATCATATTGTAATTGGTTTTGAACATGTACTCTTTTAAACAATGTAAACTTTCAATTATATATATGATGGTTGTATTGCTTTCTTTACTATGTATTCATTAGTTACGTTACCACATGAAGTCATCCGCCCCTGAACGTTTCCGCCGTTCCCGTTTGGGGGTGTGACAGATTGGTATCAGAGCAATGTTTATAGTGAACTAAGTATATCGAACCTCATAAGATATACAAACTATAAATGCTTAGGGACTCAAAGTCTCTGACAAAAGTTTTCATACCTAAAATCCTTATTTCATTTAAATAGATTATTTTTGGTCATGAAAATCCAAAATACATGCATACAACGACATATTTTCATGATGAGAACTATACAAAAGTATTAAGACAAGTTGGACACTACGATGTTCTCGAGATATGTAATAAAATCTGGGACGAATATAGCCTGATCAACTATGTTTATCCGAAATTAGACTAACGTATATCGAGGAATGATCATAGTGAGCAACAAGTCAAAACTTACCAAAAATGGACACTAGTATCAAACATACAATTTAAATACTATAGGAGTATTTGGTGCATAAAATAGATTAATTAGTATTACATGTTCTCAAGTTTTGTTCAAATCTTATAACCCTATTATCGTATAGTCAAATGGCTGGATTTCACCCGCATGGGGACCCCTACTACTCGAACCAAGGCAACGGAGGATGGGTAGAGGAGGATTCGGAAGAGGATGAAGAACCTATCGAGTTGGATGAAGGGGATGACATTGGTACAGACTCGGAACCAGAAGTAGTCAACCCTCAAGCCATTAGGAGGAACTTCCAAGGACCGACTCCCGTTTGGGGAAGTCACCTCATCCACTGGAGCCAACAACAAGGGATACGCTCTCCCTACGGTATGTGCCGAGACTTCTACGACATCAGGGATGGGGGTTTAGCCGACCGAGCACTTCCAGTCATGGTAGGTAAATTGGCCAACCAGTCCTACCAACCGGGGGTCCAAGCAAATCGAATACGCGAAGTCAACGTGGAAGTACAAGTTCACGCGGCCGATATCCGTCGTCTGGATATGTTGCAGAATGACACCCATCTCCGTGCTGATGCATTCCAAACACAAATGAATGCAACCCTTGCAGAGTTGAGGGAACAACAAGCCGCCTTCGATAGGCGTCTTATGGAGTCAAAGCAATCGGATGCGGAGTCAAGCTCCAAGCGCAACACACATCGCAAGTAGTATTTGCGAAAACCTCAAATTTTGTTATAAGATAGGACTTCGGCTAAAAGTTTTTACTTCCTTAAAATTCTTGTAATCGGAGACCCTTTTAAGGGTCAAATTTTCGTGATCGTTGTATCATCTATTATATTAATATAATTCGCACGCTATTACTACTACGTTGAGTATCTTGTTCAATCATTAAAAAATTATGGAAAAACCATACGCTTGTTCATATATTCGGATTTACAAATAACCTTCGCTCTTCTATCTTTAAGACTCATACTATCATCTGTTGTTGAACTATAGCAATTTAGTTCATGAGACACATACATTTTCTACACTATGGACTTCTTACCCTTGTCTTTTCAATCTTTAGTTGAAGGATGCCTCCGCGTAGAAATCCGAGACGTAACAATGGTGGGGAAGCACTGATACCACCTCCACCTCCTCAATTTGATGCTGTCATGTTCCAGGCAGCAGTCACCGCAGCTGTAGCAGCTGCCATGTCACAGATCAATACCCCTGTTACTACTGGTTCAGGAATTGGCATACATCCTTCCAACCATGGCGATAGTCATGGGCAACCCCGTGAGTACACCTATAAAGACTTTACAAATGCTAAGCCCCGAATGTTTAATGGAACGGGTGGTGTAATGATTTTAAAGCAGTGGATTGAAAGGACAGAATCAGTATTTGAAATCTGCTCCTGCCCAGAGCACAGCAAAGTCAAGCTTGCAACTTACACACTTACTGATAGGGCTTTAACTTGGTGGAATGGCCACATTAAGGTACTTACCCTGATAGTGGCAAACTCAATAAGTTGGGAGAGCTTGAAAATCATATTGATGAGGGAGTACTGTCCACGAGGAGAGATTCAAAAACTCGAGCGCAAACTCTGGACTCTGGGAATCATTGGTACCGACATAGCAACTTATACCAACAGATTCTGCGATCTGGCAATCCTTTGCCCATATATGATTGCTCCTGAGAGCAAGAAAATAGAGCGATACATTTGGGGACCGTTGCGCTAAATTCAGTCAAGCGTGTTAGCTTCAAAACCTGACACTTTTGAAAGTGCCAAGGAGCTGGCACAATCGCTTATTGATCACGGAAATCATCAAAACTCAACAACTTCTGCATCGGAACCACAAAAGGGAAACAACAATAACAACAACAACAATAAGAGTGGGTGGAATAAGGGGAAGGGTGGGTCTTCCCAATAATCCTCGAAGAAACAACAACTGGTTGTCGTAAACGTTGCGATGGTATGTACTACCGTTCCTACAAATCTCTACCCAACAAAGCCTTATGTGGGCAACCTCCTAAAGTGCACCAAGTGCAATTACCACCACCACGGACCTTGTCGGGAAATGCAGTGCTCCAACTGCAACAGAAAGGGATACACTTTCCGTTTCTGCAAGGCCCCCGTAAAGCCAATCACTCAAGTTCCCAATACTGGTGTAGGCCAAGCATGCTACAGTTGTGGTGAGGTGGGCCACTACAAAAGAAACTGCCCAAAGGCAACAAATACCGACGGAGTGGGACGAGTCTTAGCTATTGGTCACGAGGAAGCCGTAGCTGATCCTATAGTAGTTGCTGGTACGTTTCTTCTTGATAATTCATATGCATGCATCCTATTCAATAGCGGAGCAAAGAGAAGCTTTGTGAGCCGAAACTTTATTCACATACTTAAATGTAAACTTAGCATGTTAGAAGAATCATTCACTGTAGAAATGGCAAGTGGAAAAATGGAAAACACTAATTGCATATACATGGGTTGTACATTAACTTTAGACGGTCACTCTTTCCCAATCAACCTCATGCCAGTCCAAATAAAAAGTTTCGACGTTATAGTTGGCATGGATTGGTTAAGTCCTCTTCGCGCCGACATCATGTGCTTTGAAAAAGCGGTTCGTCTAAATCTCCCTAACCATGAAACATTAGTGATTTACGGCAATAAATCAAGTACAAACCTTCGCATCATTTCGTGCATCCAAGCTCGAAAGTGTTTGCGGAAGGATTATTAGGCCTTTATTGCACACATCGTTGATACGAGTCGGGAAGTAAAGGGTATAAACAACATTCCAGAGGTACGTGACTTCCCCGATATCTTCCCAGAAAAACTACCGGGATTACCACCACAACGCCAAGTCGAGTTCAGAATCGATTTAATTCCAAGGGCTACCCCTGTAGCAAAATCTCCTTATCGTCTGGCACCAACAGAGATGCAAGAACTTTCCAGTCAGCTTAACGAACTCCACCAAAAAGGATTCATTAGACCAAGTTTCTCACCATGGGGAGCACTGGTCTTGTTTTTGAAGAAGAAAGACGGATCGTTCCGGATGTGCATCGACTACCGGGAGCTGAACAAACTCACTCTCAAAAATCGTTACCCTCTGCCCCACATTGATGACCTATTTGATCAACTTCAAGGAGCGAGCTACTTCTCGAAGATAGATCTACGATCCGGATATCACCAATTACGAGTGTTGGAGGAAGATGTTCCAAAGACAGCCTTCCGAACCCGTTACGGGAACTACGAATTTGTAGTGATGCCGTTCGGATTAACCAACGCACCAGAAGTGTTCATGGACTTAATGAATAGAGTGTGTCGTCCTTACATGGATCAGTTCGTCATTGTATTCATCGATGATATACTTATCTACTCCCGAAGTAAGGAAGAACATAGTCAGCACCTACGAAGAGTCTTAGAAACACTACGATCAGAGAAGCTCTATGCGAAGTTCTCTAAATGTGAATTTTGGATTCGAAGATTTGAATTTTTGGGCCACGTTGTTAGCGAAAAAGGGATACATGTAGACCCCTCCAAAATTAAGGTCATTAAGAACTGGTCGGCACCAAAGACACCTACAGAGATTCATCAATTTCTAGGTCGAGCTGGCTACTATCACAGATTCATAAAGAACTTCTCTAGCATCGCGAAATCTCTTACTACATTAACCCAGAAAGGCGTGGTCTTTGACTGGGAACCAAAACAAGAGAAGGCGTTCCAAACACTGAAACAAGCCTTATGCACTGCACCAATACTATCCCTCCCCGAAGGGATAGAAGATTTTGTAGTGTATTGTGATGCATCGAATCAAGGGCTTGGTTGTGTTCTTATGCAACGAGGGAAGGTTATTGTGTATGCCTCCCGTCAGCTTAAGACACACGAAGTAAACTATGCAACACACGATCTTGAGTTAGGAGCAGTAGTATTTGCTTTAAAGATCTGGAGACACTACCTGTACGGAACGAAGAGTACTATTTACACCGGCCACAAGAGCCTTCAACACATTTTCGATCAGAAGGAGCTCAACATGCGACAATGACGATGGGTCGAGTTACTCAATGATTACGAACGCGAGATTCGTTATCATCTTGGCAAGGCCAATGTAGTAGCTGACGCCCTCATTCGAAAAGAATACACTAGTCGGAGAGTGAAATCTCTTAATATGACCATCCATTCCCATTTATCCACACAAATTAAGGAGGCTCAACTAGAAGCTTTACAACCCGAGCATGTGACGGGTGAATCCCTGAGAGGAATGGAAAAGAATATAGAAATCAAGGGTGGCGGAGCCTATTATCTCATGGACCGTATCTGGACACCAAGGCATGGTGGTTTCAGGGATGTGGTCATGACTGAAGCGCACAACACAAGGTATTTCGTTCAACCAGGTTCAGATAAAATGTATTTGGATCTTAAGAAACCGTAATGGTGGCCTAACATGAAAGTAGAGATTGCTACCTTTGTAAGTAAATGTCTTACTTGCACTAAGGTTAAGGTCGAGTACCAAAAACCTTTAGGATTACTACAACAACCAAAGATACCGGAATGGAAATGGGAACAGATTACTATGGATTTCATAACCAAGTTTCCCAAGACAACGGGTGGACTTGATACCATATGGGTCATCGTCGACAGATTGACCAAATCCGCGCATTTTCTACCAATCAAGGAGACTGACAAGATGGAAAGGCTTACAAGAAGTTACATAAGGGAAATAGTACGATTGCATGGGGTTCCAATGTCCATTATCTCCGATAGAGATAGTAGATTTACATCAAGGTTTTGACAGTCACTACAAATTTCCCTAGGGACTAAACTAGACACTAGTACAGCCTACCATCCACAAACAGACGGGAAAAGTGAGAGAACGATACAAACTTTGGAAGCTATGCTGAGAGCCTGTGTGATTGACTTTAGAAAGGCATGGGATATCCATTTACCTCTTGTCAAATTTTCATACAACAATACTTATCATACGAGCATAAAGACTGCTCCATTTGAAGCCCTCTATGGCCGCAAGTGCAGATCCCCTCTGTGCTGGACCGAAGTTGGCGACACACAACTAGCTAAAGGAAGAGATACTGAAAACACTCTCACCGGTCCGAAAATAATACGAGAAACGATAGAGAAGATCGTTCAGATTCATGAACGGTTGAAAGCATCTAGAGACTAATAGAAAAGCTACGCTGACCAACGGAGAAAACCTTTGGAATTCCAAGTAAGAGACCGTGTTCTATTAAAAGTCTTGCCATGGAAAGGCGTAATACGCTTTGGAAAGCGTGGAAAGCTAAACCCAAGGTACATAGGGCCTTTCGAGATTCTCGCCAGAATTGGCCCTATAGCTTACAAACTTAATCTACCACGGGAACTTAGCAACATACACCCAACCTTCCACGTATCGAATTTGAAAAAGTGCCTGTCCGATGAGACTTTGGTTATCCCACTCGACGAGATCGAGATCAACGAGAGCCTCAACTTCGTGGAAGAACCGGTAGAAATCATGGACCGAGAGGTCAAACAAACGAAACAAAGTCGCATACCCATCGTGAAAGTCCGTTGGAACGCCAAGTGAGGACTTGAATTCACATGGGAATGCGAAGATCAGATGAAACAAAAGTACCTACATCTTTTTCTCTGATTCACTTGTATCTTTTTTACTTTAAATTTCGGGACAAAATTCCCTCTAACAGGGGGATGATGTGACAACCCGATATTTCAACTATATGTAAACGACCTAAAAAGTCAAGTATTGTAACCACGTTCGTTATAATAAAATTTACTTCGAAAATAAAATATCCAAAAATCACTAATTAAATTACCTATTATGTTAGATGTCATTAAATCGTGATCGTACGTAAAAACAACGCCCAAATCCAACTTCGTATAAGAAAGTTAAGAATTTTCCAAGTTCGGCTTAACGACAGACTAAAAACTCGAATCAGAGATCCAGCGACTTTTGGCCGGAATGACCTAAACGAGAATCGAAGGTCACGACAATGGTATTTTAGCGGTAAAAAGTCTGGCAAAAGCAGACATCAGATAATGAAGTTATGAATTTTTAAAGAAAATTTCTTACCGCGACCTTTTAAAAATAAATAATAAAGATAATTTCAAAATTTGCCGACAGGATCTAAACGAAAGTTGTAGAGTATGGTCTCACCTATGCGTGGATATAAAGAACGTCGAAAATGGAGTTCGGATGAAGAAGATATGAATTTATGAAGTTTATTAAATAATAAATATATATATTTTTTATTGAAATCTTTGGTATTATCCGAAGGCTGAGTCACGCGAGTACACCAGCGTACACGGTTACGCCTAGCGTATTCGAGGCCTTGGCCTCGGATCGTCCACATCGCGCCGTATGTGAGGTTATGCCCCGTCCCATCCGAGCTCCAACGCAGTCGAGGATTCGGTCATGCGTAACGCACGCGTACGCCCAGCATACACGCGTACGCCCAACGTACCGAGGCGATTCCCAGCCCCTATAAAAGGGATGCGAGGGTTCCGAAGAAAGGGCACCATTTCTCTCATTTCTCTTGCATTCTTGCCTCGTTTTCCGTGCCCATGTTAACCCGAAGCCCCAATCACTTTGCTCAAGTCCCGAAGGTCATTTGTGCTCCCGAGATTCCTGAGAAAATCCGCTTTCTCGAGTCGAAATTCTGTCCGGTTTTCATCCCGCCTCCTCCGATCTTTCAAGTGAGTTCATACCCCTATAATTCACACCTTTAAATGTTTTATGAGTACTTTTATATGCTTTTAGGGGGGGGGGGAATACAAGTAAAACACTCGATTATTATTGTGTGTTATATAAACTTTCACTATACGTGTTTTATCAACGGAATCATATGTGATTTATAACTATTATAGGGAAACTTTCATATGAAAATTATACCACGACAACATTTTATCTTTTGAAATGAAAAATGATTTATGTATTTATATAAATCAAACACTCTGCTTATACTATATATGTGTGTGTCGGTTTTGGCACTACAAAAACTATATTTTTCATAACAAGTGAGCATTTGCACTAAGGGTTTATTATACAAACGAAACACACTTTTAGGAAACTATAATAGGCATAGTTTTATGAGAATACTACGAACTTTTATGTGACAACCCTATTTTTACCAAAAGCATTGTAAACACTCGAAAGCTAAAAACAACGAAATTAACCTCGAAAATAAAGTGTTCAGGTATCTAAGTTGGGATACAGCGAATATTAGATATCATGCCCAGGTTTCCAAAAACATAAAGAACGCTCAAAACCGAGTTATATTGAAGAAAGTATAACCACTCGTATAATTACGACACGACGTTAAAACATTATTTGACGTAAAAAGTGGAATCTCAATAAAATACATTTTAGCCTTAAAGTATCTAAACAAAAGTCGTAGATCTCATTGAAAGATGAGCGTGCATAAAAAGATCGCCCAAATTGGACTTCGTATGAAGAAGTTACGAATTTTCAAAGTTTCGTAACAGTAGTAAAGGGCTAAAAACTCGGATTGAAGATCGAGTGTTATTTAGCTATCGCCACCTAAACGGAAGTTGAAGATCTCCTTGGTGGTAATAAAACAATCAAAAGACAAACGAGAACCGACGTCAAATAAAGAACCTATGAAATTTTAACGAACTTTAGGAGGCCCGGCCTATTAAAAATTATATCATTAAAAATAAAGTCAAAACTAGCCGACGGAGTCTAAATGAAAGTTGTAGAGCATAATCTCACCTATGCGTGGATATAAAGAACGCGAAAAACGGAGCTCGTACGCGAAAGTTACGGAATTTAGAAGTTGGAAGCAGGGATTACGCCCCGCGTAATCTGGGAGTACGCCCCGCGTACTAGACCCAGGGTCGAGTCCCATCGGCCCGCCCAAGCTACGCCTAGCTAGCCAGGAGTCGTAAGCCATGACGCCTTATTACGCCCCGCGTAACCGAAGTACGCCCCGCGTACTCCGGCAGTACGCGCCGCGTACGGGGGTTTTCAGCCCTATAAATAGAGGGCATAAGGCTCGAGTTTTGGCACACCTTCACCATTTCTCAGACATTCTCCCAGCTCCAGAGACCCTTTTCTCACCTCGGTTTCCGCACTCGAGCCCCGACGAAAGATTTACGTTGCAGAAGTTCCCGAAGAGCCCAACGACGCAACTATCCGAGATCGAAACTCTGCTCAACTCTAGCCCCTCTCTTCAAACTTAAAGGGTGAGTTCATACCCCTACTTTTCAATTCTTTTACATGTTTTAGGGGGGAAATACAAGTACATTACACGTTAAAAGTATCGTTTTCTAAACATAAATGAAATTTCTAACTTCGAATATCGATACAAACATCTTACGTATACAAGGGCGATTATATCACTAAATTATGTCTACGAAATGGAACATACTATCTGAAAAACTATAATGGGTATAGTTAGCAAGTCAATCCTACATTTTTTATACAATTTGAAAAACGAAACACTTTCAAAAGTAGTGAGGTCATTTCATTGTAAATCTACTTATACTAGGTAATGTGAGATACTTAAACTTCAACGTACATTTTGTATGCATTTCAAGTCCTGTATTATATACCATAATCTCTTGGAGGGAGAGCGTGATACTTGTGTATAGATCTATACGGGATTGACAATCCCGCACCTAAACTACTAGCTATAGTTAGACCGGCAGGTCTGGGGTGACAAATGTCATAACACTGCAACACTTGAAGAATGTTGTTACAGGCCGTCAGTGTCAATAGTATGGTTATAAAACTCACATAAAAAGTATAAAACAAGATTGATTTACAAGGTTCATATGTGCATCGCAATATTTCTACATTATATTTTCATACTAAATTATTGTTATCAATTGTTTATAAAAGTTACTAACACATTCCAACTTTGGAACCTTTTACATTTTACAAGAAAATATTGGATTTTCTAAAGATCTCGTTTACCAAATTACTACCAAAAAGGAATATACTTTTCAACTCGGAACACTCATGAACTCACCAACTTAAATGTTGACACTTTTCAAAACCACTTGTATTTCTCAGGGAATCAGTGATACAGGTAAACTACCAGCTTTTGGAAGAAGGAACACAAAGGATGATTTTATCATTAAACATTTATTCATCATATTGTAATATTCTTTTGATAACATGTATAACGCAACAATACACGTTTTCATTGTTATATATATGATGGTTGTGTTACTTTCTTTGCAATATTCAATCGTTGTGATACTACGTGAAGTCATCCACCCCCGAATGTTTCCGCCATTCTGGTTTGGGGGTGTGACATTTTACATACATGGAAATACTATTTCAAGAAGCTACTTTCATATACAATAACAAACGAACATTTTCACACGTAAATATGTTTTATACTAAGTTTTGTGAGACATTGAACTTCAAGTCCTGTATTATATACCGGAATCCCTTGGAGGGGGAGCATGGTGTTTGTGTATAGATCTATACGGGCTTGACAACCCCGCACCCTGACTGTTAGCTACAGTACACCATTTGGGGTGACAAACGTCAGAACATTCCAACGCCTGAAGAATGTTGTGTATAGGCATTCCTTGTCAATAGCATGGTTATAAAACTCACATAGAGTATTAAAAACACATTGATTTATGGGGGTTTTCAGATATAATGGAGGTTTTATACATACATAAGTTCATTTATTTTATGGATGAAAAACCTAATTGTGATATAAGTTTGGAACTTCTAACCACGACTCATAGATGGAAAAACATGAACTTTTTAACATATATTGGTCTTGATTTAAGGCTACATTTATACCAGTAGGAAATATGGGATTTTCTAGAAACTAACGAACAAAAACGAACCTTTCATTTCCATACAAATATTATCACTAAATGCTTATGAAAATCACCAGCTTAAATGCTGATCTACTCTTTCAAAACTACTTGTATCTCCCAGGGACCCAATAATTACTGGTACTAAACATATTTTGAAGAAGGAACGTTGCGGCACTAGTTCAAATTCATATTTTGACATCATATTGTAATTGGTTTTGAACATGTACTCTTTTAAACAATGTAAACTTTCAATTATATATATATGATGGTTGTATTGCTTTGTTTACTATGTATTCATTAGTTACGTTACCACATGAAGTCATCCGCCCCCGAACGTTTCCGCCGTTCCGGTTTGGGGTGTGACAATATTCGTTTGGAAAAAATTTAGTTTACGACTAAGTCGGGTTATGACAATTTAATCGGGTACGACCATAAATCCCGTTTAACGTCGGTATCGGGTAGATTTCCACGGGGCCACAAAATCAAGCCTTATATAAAGGATGGGTGACCTTCGTTTAAGCTTTTTCCCATCTCCTCATAACTTTCTCTCTCTACTCTCTCTCTAAAACTTGAGTTTTGATCCAAAAATGCCCCTTCAAGCTCCAAAATTTTAAGTGATCTATCCTAGCCCGTTTTTTAACCTGTTAAGCATGCAAATCTATGTTTAAACCATCCAATAATCTCAAAAACTTGTGTTTACAGTTGGGGAACATCTCCCAAAACTATAAACTCCTACAAAGGGGTTTTGATGCCTCAAAACCCTTCCAAATCCTTTCTAGTGCTTAGATATGACTTAAGGACTTGCATGAACGAGCTTTGAACACCAAAATCTTGTCATTTGGGTAGTAAACATGATTTTACAGCCCAAGATCATGCTTGGACCATAAACACCCCTTCAAGGGCCGTAAACACCATTTAAGGTGTTAAAATGCCCCTTAAACACCTCCTATGCCTTGGAATAATGTATAGAACCAACCACCATTGTGTTAGGGACCTTAAACATGAAAGAAACCACCTCCTTAGGAGATTAGGGCCGTAAACCTCCCGAGGAATGGTTCCTGTGCTGCAAACTCATCTAAAGTGGTCAAATCGTGCCCTAACTTCCTTCCGTGGCTTGTACAGTGGACTAGAATCACTTGTGCTTAACGTAGGATCACCAAAACACAAAAGGAAAGGGTATATGAGAGTTTAAATCCTTAAACTCCTTGTTTATAGATGTAAACTCCTTAAAATGGTCCATATGTTGATCAAATCACTTCCGTTGCCTTAGAACTGAACCTAGCCTCATTCCACTAGTGTTATAAGACCTTTAAGCAGCCAAGAACACACCACCCATGAGTTTACGGCCGTAAACTCATGGGTATATGGTCATTGGGCCGAAAACTCCCTTAGGAGTTTACTCTTGAAGAGCAAACTCTATATCTAGGCCTTACACCTCCTTAGATGCAACCTGGATCACTCCTAACACTTGAAATGAAGTGTTTTCGCGCCTCAGAGTGTATATTATTATTTAATTAGTACTTCAAAGTCTAATTAGATACAATTATGTATCTGTTCATATTACATAGGAACCTCGCATGTATTCAAGCCCTGAACTAACACTTAGCATCCTACCGATACATTTCTAGTCTGGTGAGTTCATACCCCTACACCTTTTTCTATGTTTTTCAATGTTTTCAGAGGGGGAATACAAGCAATAGTACAAGGAAATCTTGTACTCAAACTTATTATTTCAATTGAAATGTTTCATATTCCATATGCTTTTAACACTGGAAACCGTGTTAACCAACCGTTTGACTTGCAATGTTAGCTTTCAAACTAATTACGAAACTCATTATAAAATGCTATAGTTTGTATCTCACAAATGATTTTCCACATTAATTACTGTTAAAATCTTTAATCTTAGAACTTTTGATACATCCTCTGTAACACTCCACAGAGATACGTGAGTGGAGGACCGCGTTTGTAACTAGAATCTAAAACAGTATTTTCCGCATTATTACTTGTAAATTCGTTATTCTTAAGATTGGAGACAAGTCCTCTGTAATACTCCACAGAGATACATGAGTGGAAGATCGCCCCTATAACCAGAATCTCTTAGAAAGAGAGCGTGACTTGAGTGTATAGATCTATACGGAGCTGACTTCGCCGCACCTTGCTACTAGCTACAGTGGGACCGGCAGGTCTACGGGTGACAAAAGTCATAAATGATATTGGCCTTCCTTTTGCCATATCTAGTTTATCGTATGGTTATATAACTCGTGACATAGATAATGGAGATTTACTTTTAAGTAATAAAGAACTTAGTAATTTAATAACCTTAGGAATTAGTTTACTACCTAATTAATAGTTTTATATACGTGTTAAAACTAACGTACTTTTCAAGGATAACCAGGCTTTCAGGAAACTTCACTCAAACGCTACAAGTAGGTAGATACTTGTAAACTGCATTCCGAATCGACAACCAACCACAAATTTTAAGGAAAATAATGGTTTTTCCTAGAATAACATAACTATTCTTAACCAAACTGTGTAACAAATGGATAAACAAACTTTTTCTTATAAGAAAATATGGGATTTTCTTTGATAACAACTTTTTCAGAAAACCAAAGAAAACTTGTTATTTTACAGAAACAAACCACTTACAAACTCACCAGCTTTATGCTGATACTTTTAAAATTGCTTGTATTCTCAAGTCCTCGTTAGACAGGTATCCCGCAACCTTTTGGAGAAGACGGAGTATTTTAGCAGTCTCGTCTTTACTTTTGTTCAAACTAATTTATCTATAAAACATGTATTACTGTATTTTCAAACAATTGTAAATTTCCTATGTAATGTAATGTTTTGTGTTTACTATGATTTGTATGTACATTGGTTGTGATACTTTACATGACGTCCTCCGCCCCGGAACGTTTCCGCCATCGGTTTCGGGGTGTGACAGATTGGTATCAGAGCCCTTGTTTATAGTGAACTAATTATACCGAACTTTACATGGTATAAGACTATAAAAACTAAGGGGCCGAAGTGCTCTAAACTAAAAGCATAATTTAAAATATAAGTATTTTTTAAAAGTATACAAGAATACCTAAACGCCAAAAACCATAACCTCGAGTAGAACAAAACATAAGTAATTAGGTGTTGTACGCTGCGGTTAAACCTGGGCAGTTATGTAGTCGTGTCTAGGGTCAATATAGCATGATCAACTATATTCATTCGAGACACGGCCAACATGTGCTTGGGAGTGACTGTGGTGTGCAGCATGCCTAAAACTTACCAAATATCCAAACAATGATTCATCATTGCAACAAACCATAAAATACTATAGGAGTAATTAGCCAAAGCCGAATACGTTGTAGAAATTCATTCCAAGTGTTGCTACTTATTCCTTTCCTTAGCGATAGCTTACCTGCTTTGTTAGCTCTTTCCTGTTTTATCGCTTAATTAGAACTCTATATCTGCCATAATGAGATATATCTTGTTTTATATCTCATTTTTCAATTCAGGGGACTTACCATCCTCTCTTTCATAATCATTTTAGATCAATATGCCTCCAAAGAAAGGACCCATCTCAAGGAACAACAACCCTCCGCCATCACATCCTTCTCAATTCGACCCTGTCATATTACAGGCAGCGGTTACTGCCGCAGTGACAGCTGCAATGGCACATTTGAACCCCGACGGGTCTGGCGGAACAGGAAGTAACACTCATCCCCAAAATCATGAAGGTGATTAGGGGCACCGGGATGAGTGTAGTAAGAGTAAGAAGATATTTTGGAAAAAGCAAAAGGGTCAGAGTTCGCAAGGGCCCTCCAAGAAGCATAAAATTGTGGCAGTTCACGCTGCTACTACTCCTATCACTACGTCTAAAGCTCAAGCACCTACCAATAGGTATGTTGGTAACCTCCCTCGGTGCGAAAGTGCAGTTACCACCATCGTATCCCTAGCCCATGTCGTGAGTTGATCTGCAACAGCTGTGGCAAAAAGGGCCACACTGCTCGAAACTGCAGAGCACCAGCTTAACCAACCAATCAAGCTTTCGAAGCGAGTGTCGATTAGGCCTGCTATGGTTGTGGTGAAGATGGGCATTTCAAGAGAAACTGCCCCAAGGCAGCAACAGCTGGCAGCGCCGGGATAGTTCTAGCTATTAAGCAGGAGGAGGCAGTCGCCGACCCCACCGTCGTCACGGGTACGTTCCTTCTCGACAACTATTATGCTCGCATCCTTTTCGATTCTAGTGCTAAAGAAGTTTTTGTTAGCCATTCATTCAAACATATTCTTAAACATAATCCCCAACCATTAACCAAAACATTTATCGTCGAGATAGCTAACGGTGAGAAAGAAAGCGCTAGCAATATATTCATAGGTTGTACCCTTACGTTGAACGATCATTCTTTTCCCATTAACCTAATGCCAGTTTCCATAAATAGATTTGTTGTTATTATTGTCTTGGATTGGTTGATTCCCAATCATGATGATATCCTTTGTTACGAAAAATCCATCCGTCTCAATCTTCCCTCTGGCCAGACTCTTATGATCTACGGCGATAAACTCAGTTCCAATCTTCGCATCATTTCATGCATCAAAGCTCAAAAGCTTCTGCGAAAAGTGTGCCATGCATTTCTAGCTCATGTAATCAACGAGAAACAGGAATTTAGAGACCTCGAGAGCATCCCCGAAGTTTGCAACTTTCCTGATGTCTTTCCCGAAGAGCTCCTGGGAATTCCTCCCGAACGTCAAGTCGAGTTTCGCATCGACCTAATTCCTGGAGCAAATCCTGTAGCCAAATCTCCATGTCGCTTAGCTCCAACAGAAATGCAGGAGTTATCCAGTCAGCTCAATGAGCTGCTCAACAAAGGGTTCATCAGACCGAGTTCCTCACCCTGAGGAGCCCCGGTATTATTTGTGAAGAAGAAAGATGGATCCTTTCGGATGTGCATAAACTACCGCGAGTTAAATAATTTGACCGTCAAAAAAACTGTTATCCTCTTCCTCGAATATACGACCTTTTTGATCAACTTCATGGAGCCAGTTACTTCTCGAAGATAGACCTTAGATGAGGTTACCATCAGCTTCGAGTTCACGAGAATGATGTTTCCAAGACAACATTCAGGACTCGATATGGTCACTACGAGTTCATAGTGATGCCCTTCGGTCTAACCACTTTACTTGGTCACGTGGTAAGCGAGGAGGGCATACACGTGGACCCGTCAAAAATCAAGGCGGTAGAGAATTGGTCGGCACTGATGACACCCACAGAAATCCATCAATTTTTGGTTCTCGTCGGCTATTATCGGAGATTCATCCAGAATTTTTCTAGAATTGCCAAACCCCTAACCACTCTAACACTGAAAGGTGTACCCTTTTGTTGGAGTGACAAGCGGGATACAGCATTCCAAACATTGAAGCAAGCCTTGTGCAGCACACCTATCATGTCCCTACCCGAAGGGACAGAGGATTTCGTTGTCTATTGCGATGCATCCAATCAGGGTTTAGGCTGTGTACTTATGCAGAGAGGAAAAGTTATCGCTTATGCCTCGAGACAGATGAAGGCAAATGAAGTTAACTACACGATTCACGACCTGGAGTTAAGAGCAGTGGTCTTCGCACTGAAGATTTGGAGACATTATCTCTACGGAACCAAGTGCACCATCTTCACCGACCATAAAAGCATACAACACATCTTCGATCAGAAAGACTTAAACATGAGACATCGGCGATAGTTAGAACTGCTCAGTGACTATGAGTGCGAAATTCGCTACCATCCCGGCAAGGCCAATCTGGTAGCAGATGCCCTTAGCCGAAAGGAGAGTTCAAGCCGCAAAGCGAAGACACTGACGATGACCATCCATACCCACTTATCCGTACAGATACGAGAAGCCTAGTTGGAAGTCTTAAAACCAGAAAATGCGTCGAACGAAAACTTGAGAGGAATGGAGAAGAAACTTGAGATCAGAAGTGACGGAGTCTACTGTTTCATGGATCAAATTTGGACCCCAAAATTCGGAGGGTTCAAGGAGGTTGTTATGATCAAAGCTCACAAGACCAGATACTCTGTGCACCCCGAGTTTGGACAAGATATACCTGGATCTCAAGAAGCTATACTGGTGAACAAACATGAAAGCCGAAATCGCTACCTTCGTGGGCAAGTGTCTGACTTACGCCAAGGTAAAGGTCGAGTATCAAAAGCCCTCGGGTCTACTCCAGCAGTCCGAGATACCTGAGTGGAAATGGGAGATGATTACCATGGATTTCATCACCAGGTTACCCATCTCCGATTGGGTACGATACCATTTGGGTAATTATCGATCGTTTGACAAAATCCACTCACTTCCTTCCGATTAAAGAATCATTCAAAATGGAAAGACTTACACGAACCTACATCCAAGAGATAGTCCGACTGCACGGTGTTCCTGTGTCCATTATCTCCGATCGAGATAGCAGGTTTACCTCGAGATTTTGGCAGTCCCTTCAGAAAGCACTTCGAACTAAGCTGGATATGAGTACAACTTATCATCCTCGGACAGATGGACAGAGTGAAAGAACTATCCAAACCCTAGAAGATATGCTGAGAGCATGCGTCATTGATTTCGGAAAGTCGTGGGACGCCCATTTACCCTTGATCGAAATCTCGTATAACAACAACTACCACACCAGTATCAAGGCTACCCCGTTCGAAGCCCTCTACGGTCGCAAGTGCAGATCCCCTCTGTGTTGGGCCGAGGTAGGGGACACGCAGTTAGCTAAGAGTTGAGTCCCCGATAGTACACTCACTAGTCCTGAAATCATCCGTGAAACCACCGAGAAAATCATCCAGATCCGAGAACGTCTGAAAGCTTCACGAGACAGACAGAAGAGTTACACCGATAAACGACGGAAACCCTTGGAATTCCAGGTTGGAGATCGTTTCCTGTTGAAGGTCTCACCCTGGAAAGGCATGATACGCCTTGGAAAGCACATAAAACTTAACCCGAGGTACATAGGACCTTTCGAGATCCTCGCTAGGATCGGTCCCGTAGCCTATAAACTCCAACTACCTGAAGAGCTTAGCAACATCCATCCTGTCTTCCACGTCTCTAACCTTAAGAAGTTCCTATCCGATGAAACCCTCGTAATCCCTTTTGATGAGATCGAGATCAAAGAAAGTCCAAAATTCGTAGAAGAACTAATTGAAACTACGGATCGAGAGATCAAACGTATGAAACAAAGCTATATCCCGATAGTGAAGGTTGGCTGGAATGCCAAGCGGCACCCAAATTCACTTAGGAGCGCGAAGACTCGATGAAACAGGAATATCTGCATCTCTTTCCAAATATATGATTTTTATCTTAATTCTAAATTTTGGGACGAAATTCCCTCTAACGGGGGGATAATGTGACAATATGAAAAATTTCCACCTCTGTAACCCGTTCGCGTTAATAAAACCGTTTGTATTTCAATTTTTCCCGTTAACTTTTGGATTAAGTTAATTAAATTTAGACTTTTATTATGACTTCATGAGTGCCCAAACACATTAGAAAAACGTGAAAACACCCTCAATATTCATTTGGAAAAATTTTAGTTTACGACTAAGTCATGTTATGACAATTTAATCGGGTACGACCATAAACCCCGTATAACGTCGGTATCGGGTAGATTTCCACGGGGCCACAAAATCAAGCCTTATATAAAGGATGGGTGACCTTCATTTAAGCTTTTTCCTACCTCCTCATAACTTTCTCTCTCTACTCTCTCTTTAAAACTCGAGTTTTGATCCAAAAAAGCCCCTTTAAGCTCCAAAATCATAAGCGATCTATCCTAGCCTGTTTTTTAACCTGTTAAGCATGCAAATCTATGTTTAAACCATCCAATAATCTCAAAAACTTGTGTTTACAGTTGGGGAACATCTCCCAAAACTGTAAACTCCTACAAAGGGGTTTTGATGCCTCAAAACCCTTCCAAATCCTTTCTAGTGCTTAGATATGACTTAAGGACTTGCATGAACGAGCTTTGAACACCAAAATCTTGTCATTTGGGTAGTAAACATGATTTTACAGCCCAAGATCATGCTTGGACCATAAACACCCCTTCAAGGGCCGTAAACACCATTTAAGGTGTTAAAATGCCCCTTAAACACCTCCTATGCCTTGGAATAATGTCTAGAACCAACCACCATTGTGTTAGGGACCTTAAACATGAAAGAAACCACCTCCTTAGGAGATTAGGGCCATAAACCCCCCGAGGAATGGTTCCTGTGCTGCAAACTCATCTAAAGTGGTCAAATCGTGCCCTAACTTCATTCCATGGCTTGTACAGTGGACTAGAATCACTTGTGCTTAACCTAGGATCACCAAAACACAAAAGGAAAGGGTATATGAAAGTTTAAATCCGTAAACTCCTTGTTTACATATGTAAACTCCTTAAAATGCTCCATATGTTGATCAAATCACTTACGTTGCCTTAGAACTGAACCTAGCCTCATTCCACTAGTGTTATAAGAACTTTAAGCAGCCAAGAACACACCACCCATGAGCTTACAGCCGTAAACTCATGGGGATATGGTCATTGGGCCGAAAACTCCCTTAGGAGTTTACTCTTGAAGAGCAAACTCCATATCTAGGCCTTACACCTCCTTAGATGCAACCCGGATCCCTCCTAACACTTGAAATGAAGTGTTTTTGCGCCTCAGAGTGTATATTATTATTTAATTAGTACTTCAAAGTCTAATTAGATACAATTATGTATCTCTTCATATTACATAGGAACCTCGCCTGTATTCAAGCCCTGAACTGACACTTAGCATCCTACCGACACATTTCTCGTCTGGTGAGTTCATACCCCTACACCTTTTTCCATGTTTTTCAATGTTTTCAGAGGGGGAATACAAGCAAAAGTACAAGGAAATCTTGTACTCAAACTTATTATTTCAATTGAAATGTTTCATATTCCATATGCTTTTAACACTGGAAACCGTATTAACCAACCGTTTGACTTGCATAGTTAGTTTTCAAACAAATTCTGAAACTCATTATAAAATGTTATATTTTATATCTCACAAATTATTTTCCACATTAATTACTATTAAAATCTTTAATCTTAGAACTTTTGATACGTCCTCTGTAACAAGTGGAGGACCGCGTTTGTAACTAGAATCTAAAACAGGATTTCCGCATTATTACTTGTAAATTCGTTATTCTTAAGATTGGAGACACGTCCTCTGTAGCACTCCACAGAGATACGCGAGTGTAGGACCACCCCTGTAACTAGAATCTCTTAGAAGGAGAGCGTGACTTGAGTGTATAGATCTATACGGGGCTGACTACCCCGTACTTTGCTGCTAGCTACAGTGGGACCGGCAGGTCTACGGGTGATAAAAGTCATAAATGATATTGGCCTTCCTTTTGCCATATCTAGTTTATCGTATGGTTATAGAACTCACAACTTAGATAATGGAGATTTACTTTTAAGTAATAAAGAACTTAGTAAATTAATAACCTTAGGAATTAATTTACTACCTAATTAATAGTTTTATATGCGTGTTAAAACTAACGTACTTTTCAAGGATAACCAAGCTTTCATGAAACTTCACTCAAACGCTACAAGTATGGTAGATACTTGTACACTACATTCCGAATCGATAACCAACCACCAACTTTTAAGGAAAATAAGGGTTTTTCCTAGGATAACATAACTGTTCTTAACCAAACTGTGTAACAAATGGATAACCAAACTTTTCATATAAGAAAATATGGGATTTTCTTAGATAACAACTTTTTCAGAAAACCAAAGAAAACGTGTTCTTTTACATAAACAAACCGCTTATGAACTCACTAGCTTTATGCTGATACTTTTAAAACCGCTTGTATTCTCAGGTCCTTGTTAGACAGGTATCCCGCAACCCTTTGGAGAAGACGGAGTATTTAAGCAGTCTCGTCTTTACTTTTGTTCAAACTAATGTATCTATAAAACATGTATTACTTTATTTTCATACAATTGTAAATTTACTATGTAATGTAATGTTTTGTGTTTACTATGCGTACTATGTACATTGGTTGTGATGCTTTACATGACGTCCTCAGCCCCGGAACGTTTCCGCCATTGGTTTCGGGGTGTGACATTTACTATTTTCAACGTTTTCATGGGGAGAATATAAGCCAAACACAAATGATTTTGTGAACTTATACAAAAGAATATCAATCGGTGTAAAACTTATCCAATTGATACAACCAAAAATATTTTCATATTTTAGAAAATATTTAGATATTTTATCCCTTTTGTAACATGCTGAGCATAAGGGACATTTTCAACTTACAACCACAATTGCAAAGCTTTTAGATCAATACATGAACCAAGTACATAATATACATGCAAACTATAATAGGTATAGTTTGGGATTTCAATACACAATTTTACAAATTCAGAGCTTATACATCAATAAACATATAAACTATGATAGTCTTAGTTTATGATATACTTTATTACTTTTGGATTTCAAGAGTACCACGCTAAATAATTATTTAAGTATATTTATTATTACTCTACAAGGTATACCACAGGATTCAAATACAAGAGAACAATACAAACTACACGTAAACTAGTTAATACAGAATAGTTAGACATCTCTTTAATTGTACTCTTCGGGGTACAGACTAAATCCTATCATTTAGTGTAACTGGAGTCTCCTATAGCGAGAGCGTGAGATTTGTGAATGGATCTAGCCGGGATTGACAATCCCACACCTAAACTATTAGCTACAGTCAGGCAAGCATGCATGGGGTGACAAATATCATACCGTTCGATGCCTAAAGAACGTCGCAGAGGTCATCCGTCATATCAAACATGGTTATACGACTAACGATAGTATAAACTATCCTTCTTTTACAGAATTACATTCTTCATTAGTTTTATTTTAATTAATAGAACTACTTTACATTACTAGAGGATTACAGGGGATACTATACATGGTTTTATTTTAAGAAATGAAACTACTATATGTACTAGTGTAACTAGGGTTTTCAAACAGAACATTCTATACATTACTGGTGGTAGCCAGGGTTTTCATACAAAGGGTTTCCATTCAAACAACATGATACAAAACGGCTGGTAAAAACTAGGCATACGAACTAACACTTTGTGGAACAATGTAACGAACCTATATAACATAAAATATTCGATTTTCTTGAGAAGCATAAATATATCATTTACAGATTCAATGACAGGTTTACTTTACAAAAAAAAAATAATGAACTCACCAGCTTAATGCTGATACTCTTTCAAAATCGCTTGTTTTCTTGAGAAGACAGAGCGTATAGGGTCACCTTTTTTATATTTTGCTATACTTTTGATGTATACAAACTATATATCAAACAAATTTAGATATCTATATTTCAATGTAATGGTTGTGTTACTTTGGTTACTATGATGCAATTCTTATGATAATGTACTTGACGTCCTCCACCCCCGAACGTTTCCACCGTTTCGGTTTTGGGGTGTGATAGATTGGTATCAGAACTATTGTTTATAGTGAACTAAGTATACCGAACCATACATGGTATATAACTATAAATGATAAGGGGCCGAAGTGCTCTAAACTAAAAGTATACTTTTTAAAATATAAGTATTTCATATGAAGTATACAAGTATATATATATATATATATATATATATATATATATATATATATATATATATATATATATACACCAAAAACAGTATCGCAAGTAGAACAAAATAAAAGTAATTGGATGTTGGTCACTATAGTTAAACTACGATAATTATGTAATTATGTGTGGAATAAATATAGCCTAATCAAGTATATTTATTTGAGACACGGCCAACATGTGCTTGGGAGTGGCTGTATTGTCGTCCTAAAATTACCAAACTAGATGAAACAAGAGATCGATAGAACAAAACATACAACTCAAGTTACTATAGGAGTATTTTATCTAGAACCGAACTCAGTGTAGAGATTCATTCCAAGTGTTGCTACTTATTTCTTTTCTAGCAGTACTTTACTTGTATTAGTAGCTTTTCTTTGTATATTGCTTAGTAGAACACTTTATTTATCAGGTTGAGATATGTCTTGTTCCATATCACTTGATTCTAAATTCAAAGAGACTTACCATCCTCTTCTTCTTGATTATTTTAGAATAAGATGCCTCCTAGGAAGAGACTCAACAGAAAGAACAACAATCCCCTGACAGACCCGATGCCTCCACCTCCTCAGTATGACCCAGTTGTCTTTCAAGCAGCTGTGACAGTCTTTGTGGTTGCTGCAATGTCCTAAATTAACGCTAGTGGTACAAGTGGGGTGGGTAGTGGTACCCCAACATCCAATGTTTGTGCCAGTCATGGTCACACTAGGGAATGTACATACAAATATTTTTCGAATGTTAAGTCGCGGTCTTTCGATGGCACTGGAGGTGTCATTTCCCTAACTCGATGGTTCGAGAAGACAAAGTCAATCTTTGAGATATGTGCTTGCCCCGAATCTAGCAAGGTGAAGTTTGCAACATGCACCTTCACCGACAGAACACCAACTTGGTGGAATGGCCAATTCAAATCTCTAACTCTTCTAGTGGCTAATTCCATGATTTGGGAGGGTCTAAAAGAACTGATGCTCGCTGAGTACTACCCACAAGGCGAGATTTAAAAGCTAGAGGAGGAGCTCTAGACCTTAAAGATGAAAGGCTCCGACATTTCTACTTACACTGAGAGATTCAGTGATCTTGCTCTTCTCTGCCCGGCAATGGTCACCCCGAAGAGAAAGAAAGTAGAAAGATTCATATGGGGATTAACACCCCCAACTCAAGAAAATGTCTTGATTGCAAATTCGCTGATGTTTGACAGTGCCAAACGATTGGCACAAACTTTGATTGACCATGGGGATCGCTAAGACCCCATGTCAGCTACCCACGAACCACCCATGGAGAGAGGTGGGAGGATAAAGTTCTGGAACAAGTGCAAGGGAAAGTCTTTGTAGGAACCCTCCATGAAGCAGCAAGTAGTGGGTGTGCGCACTGCTACTACTCCTTCCGCTGCCCCTACAACTCAAGCACATGCCGGTAGATTCGCTGGAACCCTCCCAAGGTGTGACAAGTGTAACTTTCATCATCACGGATAGTGTCGTGAGATGTTAGTCAAAAAACTATGGCAAAATGGGGCACACAACTCATTTTTTCAAGACACAAGTCCAACCAACCAATCATGCTCCTGGAACTAGAGTGACCCAATCCAGTTATGGATGTGGTGAGACCAGACACTTCAAAGAAATTACCCAAAGGTAACAACTGGCAACACGGGGAGAATGGTAGCTATGGGTTAGGAGGAGGCTATCGTTGATCTCACCGTAGTTTCGGGTACGTTCCTCCTCGAAAACTCTTATGCATGCATTCTTTTTTATAGTGAGGAAGAGATAAGTTTGTTAGTCATGCATTCAAGCATCTACTCAAGCATAAATCCCAACCTCTAACCGAAACAGTTACCGTCGAGATGGCTAATGGGAAGAAAGAGAGCACTGACGCCATATTCATATGTTGTACCCTTACCTTAAACAATTATTCCTTTCCCATCGATCTTATGTTGGTCTCCGTTAAGAGCTTCGATGTCATTATCGGCATGGACTGGTTAAGTCTTCATAGTGCTGATATCCTTTGTTTCGAGAAATCCATTTGTCTAAATATTCCTAATGGCGAAGCCCTCGCCATTTATGGTGACAAACTCGGCAAAAACCTTTGTATCATATCATGCATCATAGCTAAAAAAAATCAGCAAAAAGAGTGTCAAGCATTCGCAGCCCATGTGTTTAGTGAAAAGCAGGAAGTTAAGGATTTTGAGAGCATCCCCGAAGTCTGCAACTATCCTGATATCTTTCCTGAAGATCTACCCGGAATCCCTCCTGAACGCTAAGTCATGATTTGAATTGACTTAATCCCTGAAGCTACCGCTATAGCCAAATCCGCTTACCATCTAGCGCTAGTAAAAATGCAGTAGTTATCTAGCCAACTTAATAAACTGCTCAACAAAGGATTCATTAGACCGAGCTTCTCACCCTGGAGAGCCTCGGTCTTATTTGTAAAAAAGAAGTGATTGAGCCTTCCGGATGTGCAAAGATTATCGCGAACTAAATAAGCTCACCGTTAAAACTTGCAACCCTCTTCCACGAATTGACGACCTATAAGGAGCCAGTTACTTTTCAAAGATAGACATGAGATCAGGGTGCCAATTGCAAGTTCATGAGGGTGATATTCCTAAAATAGAATTTCAGACTCGATATGGTAACTACGAGTTTGTAGTGATAGCATTTGGTGTAACCAATGCACCGACAGTATTCATGGATCTGATGAATCGGGAGTGTCACCCCTTCCTAGACAAGTTCTTGATAGTATTCATTAATGATATAGTTGTCTATTCTCGAAGCAAGGAAGATCATAGACAACACTTGAGGCTAGTTCTACAAACTTTAAGGGCGGAGAAATTATATACAAATTCTCTAAGTACGAATTATGGATCAGAAAGGTAACTTTCCTCGATCACATCATTATCGAGGAAGGAATACACGTGGAACCTTCTAAAATTAAGGCGATTGAGAATTGGTCAGCACCAAAGATGCACACAGAAATCCATTAATTCTTGGGCCTTGCTGGCTACCATCACAGATTTATCCAAAATTTCTACAGGATTACCAAGCCTCTAATCACCCTAACTCAGAAAGGTGTTCCCTTTAATTGGGGAGAAAAGCAAGACACTGCATTTCAAACATTGAAGTGGGCCTTATGCAGCGCCCCTAACTTGTCTCTGCCAAAAGGGACAGAGTACCTTGTTGTCTACTGCAATGGTTCCAATCAGGGCCTAGGCTGTGTGCTCATGCAGAGAGGAAAAGTCATGGCTTATGCCTCTAGACAGCTGAAAGCAATCGAAGTTAATTATGAAACTTATGACCTAGAGTTGGGAACAGTGGTCTTCGCATTAAAGATATGGAGACATTATCTCATAGGAACCAAGTGCACTGTTTTTACCAACCATAAGAGCCTATAACACATTTTCAATCAGAAAGAGTTGAACATGAGGCAACGACGATGGGTGGAGCTACTAAATGATTATAAGTGTAAGATACGCTATCATCCAGGCAAGGCCAATGTCGTAGCAGACGCCCTCAACCGGAAGGAGTACTCAGGTTGTATAGTTAAGGTACTAACTATGACTATCCTTTGCCATCTATCTGTTCAGATTAGAGAGGCTCAACTGGAAGCCTTGAAACCAGAGAACATGTCAGATGAAGCTTTGATGGGAATGGAAAAGAACTTAGAGATCAAGGGAGACAAAGTCTACTATTTCATGGGCAAGTGCCTGACTTGCGCCAAGGTGAAGGTGGAATATGAAAAACCATCAGGCCTACTTAAACAGTCAGAAATACCTGAGTGGAAGTGGGAAAAATTATGATGGATTTCATCACCAAATTGCCCAAGACTCTGAGTGGGTACGATACCATTTGGGTAATTGTCGACAGATTGACTAAATCCACCCACTTCCTGACAATCAAAGAAACCTTCAAGATGGAGAAACTAAAACGAATCTACATGCAAGATATAGTCCGTCTGTATGGTGTTCCTGTGTCCATTATCTCTGATCGAGATAGCAGATTCACTTTGAGATTTTGGAAATTAATGAGGAAGGCTCTTGGAACTAAGCTAGATATGAGAATAGCTTACCATTCGCAAACCGATGGGCAGAGTGAGAGGACCAATTTAACATGGGAAGACATGTTGAGGGCATGTGTTGTAGACTTTGTCAAGTCATGGGACACCCATATTCCCGTGGTCCAGCTGTCCTACAACAACAGCTATCATACCAGTATCAAGGTTGCGCCGTTTGAAACTCTCTATGGTCGTAAGTGCAGATCCCCTCTGTGCTGGGCTGAGATTGGTGACACGCAGCAATCAAAGGGTCAAGTCCCGATTAGTACTTTCACAGGCCTGAAAATCATTCGAGAAACCACCAAAAAGATCATGCAAATCCGAGAACGATTGAAAGCCTCCAGGGATAGACAAAAGAGCTACGCCGATAGAAGACAAAAACCCTTGTAGTTCCAGGTTGGTGATTGTGTTATGTTGAAGGTCTCACCCTGGAAGGGTGTGATATGCTTTGGGAAGCATGGAAAGCTAAATCCGAGATACATTGGGCCATTCGAGATTCTCGCTAGGATCGGTCCCGTAGCATACAAACTTCATTTACCCCCAAGAACTTAGAAACGTTCATCC
This sequence comes from Lactuca saligna, assembly GCF_052625555.1. Lineage (NCBI taxonomy): Eukaryota > Viridiplantae > Streptophyta > Magnoliopsida > Asterales > Asteraceae > Lactuca > Lactuca saligna. Next base: position 58,274,885 of record NC_136423.1, on the reverse strand, counting down.
TATCTTCCACGTGTCGAACCTTAAAAAGTGTCTATCCAACGAAACCCTTATAATCCCTCTTGATGATATCCAGATTAACGAGAACCTTAATTTCATGGAAGAACCAGTCGAAATCATGGATCGGGAAGTCAAAAGAACAAAGCAAAGTTGCATACCGATAGTGAAGGTCCGCTGGAATGCCAAGCGGGGACCTGAATTCACTTAGGAGCAAGAATATTCAATGCAATAGAAGTACCCTCATCTTTTTCCGAGTCTATAATATTATTCTATGTTAGAATTTCAGGACAAAATTCCCATTATCGAGGGGATGATGTGACAACCCGAACCTTTTCCGATAACGCTAGTCCGATTCTGTTAAATAAAATTTTGGATTTTATTTGTTCTATTAATTTCTTGTGGTTTAAGAAAATCATTTAATTCATATAAATTAAATTTATATACGAGTCAAAACCAAAATCACGCAAAAATCCGGGCTTTTCCTTCGAAAATCAGCGAAATTCGATCAATATGGTGTTCACGGCCATGAACTCGATCACGAGAGTAAATCGTTCATGGCTGGGGCCCACCTCCGGCACTGAACCCAGCCTATATATATATATATATATATATATATATATATATATATATATATATATATATATATATATGTATTCTTACCCTCATTTTCAAACTTCTGGCCGAAAACAGTACTTTCTTTCTCGAAAACCACCAACTGAAAACTCAAGTTTTCTCTTAAAAGTCATCTAAATCCACTTTGGAACTTGTTTTGGGGCACCATGTGTTCATCATTTCATCAAAATCAAACACCCTTCATTTCGGGTTTACGGCCATGAACCCTTCAAATCTTCATATTTCCGCCAAGAACACCAAGAACAGGAAGTGAACCACTCAAGGGCCGTAAAACATTCAAAATCCAAAATCTGTTCACGGTCGAGAACCGTTCACTGCCGCAATCAGCCCTCATTCGTGAACTTTGTTGAAAACCCACTTTCTTCCGATTTAATTGAGTCCCGGTAACATTCCTAAACCAAAATCAAGTGTTTTCCAACACTATAATTAATGGTTTTGCTAATAAAATACATATATGTGTTTAATAATTATTAGGAATCCGTTAAATCCGCATACAACAACTCGAGGGTCCCCATTCCAGTTTCACAGTCCGACATCATCACACAACCAATAGTGAGTTCATACCCCTATGATGTTACTATTTTCAACGTTTTCATGGGGAGAATACAAGCCAAACACAAACGATTTTGTGAACTTATACAAAAGAATATAATTAGGTTTAAAACTTATCCAATTGATACAACCAAAAAGATTTTAATATTTTATAAAATATTTACATATTTTATCCATTTTGTAACATGTTGAGCATAAGGGACATTTTCAACTTACAGCCACAATTGCAAAGCTTTCAGATCAATACATGAACCAAGTACATAACATACATGCAAACTATAATAGGTATAATTTGGGATTTCAATACACAATTTTACAAATTCAGAGCTTACACATCAATAAACATATAAACTATGACAATCTTAGTTTATGATATACTTTATTACTTTGGGATTTCAAGAGTACAACGCTAAATAATTATTTAAGTATAATTATTATTACTCTACACGGTATACCAAAGGATTCAAATACAAGAGAACAATACAAACTACACGTAAACTAGTTCATAAAGAATTGTGAGACATCTCTTCAATTGTACCCTTCGGGGTACAGACTAAATCCTATCATTTAGCATAACCAGTGTCTCCTGGAGGGAGAGTGTGCGATTTGTGAATATATCTATTCGAGACTAACAATACCACACCTAAACTATTAGCTATAGTTAGGCAGACATACATTGGGTGATAAATATCATACACTCCGACGCTTGAAGAACGTCGTAGAGGTCACCAGTCATATCAAGCATGGTTATACGACTCACAATAGTATAAACTAACCTTTGTTTATAGAATTACATTATTCGTTAGTTTTATATTAATTAATAGAACTACTATACAATATTGGAGGATTCCAGGGGATACAATACATGGTTTTATTCTAAGAAATGAAATTACTATACGTACTGGCGGTAACCAGGGTTTTCAAACAGAATATTCTATACATTACTAGCGGTAGCCAGGGTTTTCATTCACAAAAACATGATACAAAACAGCTGGTAATTGTTGGTTTTGAGCAATCTAACACTTCCTAAGTGTGCATGCAACCCTAATAAACCTTGGATCTATGTTTGTCTAAATACATGCAAAATAATATTTTCCAAGGTTTATAACCTATCTAACATGGAATGGGGAACATTTCAACATAGAAGAGTTAGAAGAGATTACATACCTTTTTGATGAGTTTGGTTCTAAGGATTTTGAGGGCCAAGCACCAATAGTGTGAATCCCTCAAATGGAATCACAAAACACCACAAACTCTTGGAAAACTTTGAGAGAGAATACACACTTTTATTTTCGGCCACACACAAGCACACACACACTAGTTCACTAGTTACTCATAGGCTATACTTAGGCACCATTTTATGCTCCATAAGCATGCTTATATAGTGTGCATGGCTAGGGTGAAACCCTAATAACCCATGACCTTTCCTTTCCAAGGATCCATGGGTTAAAAGCTCCATGGATCATCCATGGACTTCCATATTAGCTTAGCCCGTTAACAAAAAAGCATTAGCCCACACTATATAAAATATAATAGCCCACAATTAATTAGTCTTCCTTTTAATCTCTAAATTAATTCATAATTAATTTAAGACTAAAACTAATTAAATAACATGACTTCATATTAATATATTATAACTTATAATATATTAATAATCATATGCGTATAACTCTCATAAAATTATCCATAAATAGTTTGGATGAGATGCAACCCAAATGGACCATGTCGGGTCGGGTCAAGTATATGCCAAATAAGTTATGGACTTAGACACCTTATCCAACAGACTCCCACTTGGATAACTCTAATAACTATATTTGCGTATGTTACTTCAGGAACCAACCAGCAATCGTAGCTCTCGAAAACTCCGTTGAACTATGAAGATTCTGTTGAACTATGAAGTGCCATTTTAGATAAGTGATCATATAATCCTCTGTTCTCATGACATCAGCCGGACAAATACATGGAACAACGTCGTACTTATTGTCCAGCAGTTTGTTTCCCGATTTTCGATTTGTTTGACAAAGAACTTAATCGAACACATCAATTTAGTTCTGACCGGCCGGTAGATAGGTCACAACAAAATCATCGAGGGGCCCAGATATCGCTTCTATTTCTAGAAGGAATAGATAAACTTCGACTCATATGCTTGTTCTACTACTTGTTGAATTGTACACAAAGGCACGTCTTATAACATCAAGTTACTTATGCATTTACGTGCAATCAATGCACAACCAACTCATAGGCAACAACTCATATCTCTAGGTTTGAAGACTTATATGATATTACCGTCTCACGATCACTCGAGATAAATTCCACGAAGTGATACAAGTGAGCGTGGGTTTATTCCAATACTCATAACTTATGAGCACTCATGAATGTTGTAGCAACCATTGCTATGTCTAAAACCATTTAGCCATCTACAACCTCGATTCATGACAGTCTTAATTCATACCTACTTCCAACATATGAACAACTGTGGAGTGTTTAAATAACTTAGTCATTCAAAAGAATAACATAGCTATTATGGAAGTCAAAAACATGCAAAGTGAAACACAATAATAATCGAATCCAATATGGTCTCAGAATCCTTTTGAATATAAATAAAACCACCTTTTATTTATCACCATGTTGATTACACATTATTCATTGTATAATGTTTCAAATAATCAACTTAATACTTGAATAAAACAATAGTTATCCCATGCTCCTAGCATGTACACTTTGTTTTTCTAAACAATAGTTATGCCATACTACTAGTATACACAATATGTTTGTCTATGATCTTTACTTTGTGAAATAGATCAATTGAACATGATTCCAATGATACTCATTTCACAATCCAAAATCCTTATTGTAAATGTATGAATTCCTAATTCTTACCATTTATCAAAATATTTGTTAGATTTTAAACTTATATGCACTGATACTCTCATAATGATTATGCACAAGGTCACCAAAACCTTGTCATCAGTCATTACAGAGTATTCCAAAGAAGATCAATTCTATGGAAACGAAGTCTCATATTCAAATACAGAGTATTCCAAAGAAGATCAATGCTTTGAACATCCTTCTTGCATTAAGGTTTTCTAATCTTACATAGATTGAATAACTTCCACCTATGGAGACATTTCGATAGTCCCATTTTGACTATCACTTCTGAACAAGAGTCACTTCTTTTCAGAAAATGTCAATATGGTCCTGAGAAAATTAATACTATACTTCCAAATGTCCCTGAGCAACCAATCTTTGGCAAACCTCAGATTGTCCTCGACAATTGCTTAATCACTTTCGTCATATCCAGTTCTAGACTTTTCCCTTCTAAATTCCCTGAGCATTTGGAAAATTTAGAGAGGATGAATATTATAGCACATGAAATCGATCCTATATCTGAAGCATATGGAACATGATTCATGATGTTTCACATAAAGACATGACACTAGACCAGTCTCTTGCTACAATATTTTTATTTTCCATGTTCTCAGAATTTAACTATGAAGAGGGATGTCGTAGTCATAATTGAATTTTGAGAACGCAATATATATAGAATTTCCTTAAGTCGAACCATTCAGACATGAAATTCATATATATGTCCTTGACTAAAGATGACTAAAATCTCAATCTAAGCTTCTAGAATTGAAATGAAGTATAATTTCCTCTCCCTTAATTATAGCAAAACGACTTTTTCAACCCCTGCAACTTCACG